>NC_135898.1:47863586-48220757 GCF_964194155.1 Cetorhinus maximus
ACACTGTTCTCAAGGTTGGGAATGAGCATGAGTAACAGAATCATGTATAAGGTACGATTATTAATTTACAAGGTAGGTTGGATCAGTTTTGGACAGAAATTCTGACACTTTTGATACAAAACTTAGAGCAGGTGCAATATCCAAAGTGACAGTGGAAGCAGACTGCAATTTCTAAAGCTATGTTTGAACACTTCCTGTTTAATTTCCATTTCAAAAAAGGACCTGTATGCCCAAAGATTTTCGTTCTTAATACAACTCTGAAATTAAAAAATGGTTATAACAGTGCATCTATTATGTTAAGATTTTGAAAGCATTCATACATAGTTCATTTTAAGCTAAGCATTGTGGATTTCCACAACTCACAAGATACCAGAATATCATTGACAAGCAGGAACTCCTTGTAAAAGCAGCAATATCAATGCTTAGACTTGACGCTGCATAGGCAAACATTCACTTCCACCGTCTGTTCTGGTAAATTCTATTCTGAATCAAATATGAAATGTTGCTCAATAATTCATACAATGCCGGAAAGCTTAAGTTTATATTCAATACTCCTTAAGGATGAGGAAATTTGGGCTTGAGTAGGATTTTATACGGAAGTATTTAGGAAGGATTTCCAACCTTCAATTTTAATTTTGTTGTAACAGGAGCAAACCAAACTCCTTTATTTTCTTGCTGTCTGTCTGTAAGCAGAGCTGTTTAAACTTTTGAAATAGGCTGTGGCATATTGCCCCAAACCCTCAGTTTGTGAAGTCAATTTTAAAGTGACTCGCAGCAAACTCTCTTTAGGATGAAATGTTTATTCATTCATTCAAACCTGGGAGACAACTGTCGCAACTACATGCGCACACAAACACACAAGAAGGGGATAGGAAAGAAGAGTTTTACAACTAGGAATAACAGAACAAAGAAGAAAAAACAAAGACATGGATATTAATTCACATGAATGTCAGAGTCCAGTGATGGTTCCTTCACAAAAGGAGTTAAAGTTCAGGCAGGCTCAGCTAGCTGAAAGCACAAGTTGCCGAATTCCTTCAAAGTTGGTGATGATGCAGCAAGATGATGTTGGTATCCAGAGACTTGGTCCACTCCGAGGGTGATGGCAGGAACCTTCCAAAGAACCAAGCTTTGAGAAGGGTTAGGCTTGAGGCAAGCTTTGTTGTCAGCCTGGAGTCCAGCTTTGACGTTGACAGGCTGGATTCCAAGAATTCAGCATTAAAACTTTTAGGCCAGAGGAGCTTAGGTCATGTGACTTTGCCCATTTCCACCATCCTGACTTGGAACTATATTGCCGTTCCTTCATTATCACTGGGTCAAAAATCATGTATAATGAGTTCCACTGGCTCTCTCTGTTAAATTGAGACAGACCGTCTGCTTGCTCCCTTGTTTTGTTGATTGTAACGGGTCCACACAATGACAGGTGAGAGATTCCACAAGGATGAGGGTTGAGCTTTGTCCTGTAATTAATGTTGGAAGTTTCCAGAACTATAGCCAACTTTCAAATCACGTGACCTGTAGCAGCTGTTTTTGGTCCAGCAAAGCCCATTTTTAAATAAGCAAAAATTACGGTTTGATTCAAACAATTTATAATTTTTTTCATGTTTTATGGACATGACAGATCAGACTACATCATAGTCACACACCGTCAGCATTTCACAGGTTCTGTTCACCATCAATATGTCAATTAAAATCGCTTTGGGCTACAAACGTCATCATACAGGGTCAGCAGCCAAGTGGTTATGCTACTGGACTAGCAACTGGAGGTTGTGGGTTTACATCCAACATGACAAAAAGCAACACTAAACTGAATTCAGTACATCTGGGACTTCAGCTCAGGGAAAAATGATTAGGGAGTGACTGGTATCTTGCTACTAAAAAACAGCATGTTCATTAATGTCCTTTGGGAAATGGAAACTGCCTTTTCTCTGCCTATGTCAGTGTGTGATTCCAGGTTCTCACTATGTGGCTGGTTCTTAATGCCTTCAGGGCGAGAAGGGATGGTCCACAAAATGCTGCTTTGATGCCAACAAATTCAAGAATAATTCTTCCTGCGTTCTGAAGTATAAAGGTCTGGCACACATAGGGTTAACATGGTACTGAGTACAGTACCCCCCCCACCCCGGTGATGTAAGATAGCACATGACCCGCACCCAGGGTCAGTCTAGTGTTGGACAGAGCTATGTGTACTAGCAAGCGTGGAGACAGCTTGTACCCTTTACTGTACATTTGTGAATAGTTCTGAGTCAGTAAAGACTTACAGTTCACCTACGTATGACTACGAAAACTTCAGACCTACTGAACTGTAACCAACACCCTACAACACATTGATCCCCTCAGTTTCCTCCAGAACACTGCAGAAATCTAGGTATGTGTAGCAACACAATTAGATGGCTCCCATGCTGACTCATAGTGAAGGCCTCCAACTGCAGGTGAGTAAAGTGAAATTGCTGAACTGCCAGACACAGATTCTTCTACGCAGCATTGCCCTTCAAAAAAAAAAATTAAAATCACTGCCCCAATAAATGTGAATCTGATTCCCACAAACTGGGAGCAATGTCTTTAACCATACCTGGGTATAGCTGAATAAAAAGATATTGGAGAAACTAGTCACTACACATTGGTCCAGATCTTCCATTCTTCAGATGGTTGTACCCTGGGCATACCCCAGAAGGTGCACCTGGAGACCCCCTTGGAAGTTCCAATGCAAGGACTCTGTGGGAATTGCCCAGGAAGTTTCAACTTCTGATGGGTGGCTCCCCTGCATCCAGAACCCTCTGAAAGTTTCCAACTCTGAGTAAGAGTCAGAAACCTCAGGAGGATTCCAACTTACTTACCTGGATAGTTACTCAAGAAATATTAGAGAAAAAGACACATCTAACTCCTGGGTATCTGTACAACTGATCCGACCCCGCTCCATCAACTCGACTCCCCACTGAAACCTCCCCCACCCCGACTCACCCCAACCCTCCGACTCCCCCCCACTATGACCCAACCACCACACCCCTCCTGCCCAGCTGACACCTAACCACCCTTCAACCTACCACCCTACCCAGCTGACAGCTTATCCACCTTGTCACCTACCACCCCACCCAGCTAGCACCCTACTCAGCTGACTACCTACCACCCTACCAAGCTGTCACCCTACCTACCCACCTCACCCAGTGCCACTCTACCCACCCTGCCACTTAACACCCTACCCAGTGGCACCCTACCAATCCTGCCACCATACTGACCCTATCCATCCCGCTACCCGACTCACCCTGCCTCCTGCCACCTAGTTGGCACCCTACCACTTTACTATCCTATCCACTTACCTCACTCACACTCATTCACTAACAAACTGAAAAGCTATTCATATGCCCCAAAGCTTTTCATTCTGTTGGTAAATTAAGACTTATCAAAATATGGCAGTTATTGCCATAAAAATGGGGCATGGTTTGGCTTCTCCCAACGTTCCTGCACTACGAGGAAAGGCTCCCAAAATAGGTAAGCTTTGTATTTCTGAAAAGGCACGGTTCAAAAGTCTGGGCCAGGAATGCGGAGCTCCGGCGTGGGATCAGAGTAACAATCCAATGGTGATCGCCACTCCTCAGATGATTCAGCCCAATATTACAGAGCCTCAGGCATGGTCAGATTCCTCCCAAAGATTAAAATTCACTTTTAAATACAAGTGTTCATCTCATAATAACACAACAGGATTCTGGACTATCACAATGGAAGAGAATTAAATCAAACAAATGTAATGAGTAAGAGAAAATGCTTATAAGTTGAACATATCCTAGGCAATGAGAAGAAAATACAAGCTGTGGGCAATGTGTCAATGAGGCTTTGAATCAGCAAAATACTGCAGATGTTGGAATTCTGAACTAAAAACAAAGTGCTGGAAATACTCAGCAGGTCAGACAGCATCTATGGAGAGAGAGAAAGAGTTAATGTTTCAAGTCAATGGCCTTTTGCCAGTTCTGCAGGAAGCTCATTGAACTGAAACATTAACTGTTTCTCTTTCCATAGGTGCAGGCTTTAAATAAAGATGAGATTATCAAAAAGTCAGGATTATAAACACAGGCATAATCGCTTCTAACATCCTGAGCTTAATTTCTTGAAGGTGACACTAATGCTCAGATAAAAGTCTCACATGGTCATTAATCCCAATTCAGTTGTGCTTTGGTCAGCACCAAATATAAAACAAACTTATTTCATTTTCAGAAGATTTGAACATTGCTCTGGAAAGCCAAGTTTAAATGAGGGCTCATAAAAAGTTGATGATTAACCCTCAACAATGTCTATTAAATTCAATGATAGTTGTGCTGCAAGAGAACGTTTGATATATTTTACAAAGCTGGAAAATGCTCCTGAAGTGGAAGAATCCAGATAGTCAGACAGGATTTATCATTAACACTGATCACAACCAATTGTCAGTGTTCCTCACTGTCGACGATCTGTAGGTCCTGTCTGTTCATGAGCATTCGATTTAAACTTCTTCTGTAGCCTGCTCACTTCCCTCAATCAGCTCAGAACGCTGCTCAAATATCTTCCACATTACAGAGAACATGTGTTGATGCAAAGCCACCCATCTGGCTGGTTCCTGCATGAGGCCATAGGGATAGGATGCACAAGCAGCAATTATGGACCATATCAGTACCAACAGCATAGATAGAAAGAGGGACCAACAACTCCAGGCTGAATTTAGTTAGCTAGTAAGCAGGACCTCAAAAGGTAGCAATCCCTGGTTTATTCCAGCACCTTCTGCTTGTGAGAATAGAAATGGGAGGAGAGAGCAAATTACTGCATGGCTAGAGAAACAGAACAAGGAGGGGGGCTTTAGATCCTTGGAACATTTGGAATGGTTCTGGAGGAGCTGGGGCCTGTACATGATGGACAGATTGCACCTCAACAGAGCTGGGACAAATGTCTTTCTGGGGCAGTTTGCTAGTCCTATTGGGAGAGAGTTCAAACAAATTGGTAGAGATGGGAACCGATATGTAAAATTATGAAGTAAAAACAAGGTGTAGAATTGAGGGAGGTGGTTAGCACTAAAGTAAGAAATATTATGAAGGGTTATATTAAGAAGGAATGCAATAAGGTCTAAATTAGGTTTACAATGCATGAATGTGATTGCACGAAGTGTGATAAGATTAACAAGAGCCTGGGGTGGGTGGAGAGGGAGAAAGAGAGGAAAAGGGGGAATCTTCATCTGCACTCAGTTGAATATCCCATCATTGTGTCAACGGAATAGGGAATAGGATTCATTCACATTCTTTTGAGGTCATTGTCTTTGTTGGGTTTTGCAGACATGCTGTACCAATCTCAATGAGGTTGGAATTTGGAAAGTACAGTAATGCTAATTAGATAGCCACCATGGCTGAGAGTTCAAGTCACTTAATTTTATGTTTTAAAAAGTCTGTTTTTAGAAGTTCAATTCATGTTTCTAGCAAGTGGATTAAAAATTATTTGGCATAAAGCACATCTTCATGACACTACTCTAATATACAACGATATTAATAGTATAAAAAGCAAAGATGATTCTGAAGTTTGTTCAGGGGAATTTTCTAGATCAGTATGTTGCCTGCTTAAAGAGGAAACAGGCATTGCTAGATCTAATTTTGGGGCCTGAGTAGGGCCAAGTGAATCAAGTGTCAGTAGGGAAACACTTAGTGAACAGTGAATATTGTATCATAAAGTTTAGGTTAACTATGGAAAAGGACAAAGAACAATTCAGAGTAAAAAAATAAGCAGGAGGGCCAATTTCAGTGAGTTAGAACAGATCTGGCCCAAATAAATTTGAATCAATGATTAGCAGGTAAAACTGTAATGGGGAAATGGGCTGCCTTTAATGAGGAGATAGTTTGGGTACAGTCGAGGTATATTCATTCCCACAAGGGGTAAAGGTAGGACAAGCAAAGCCAGAACTCCCTGGATGAAAAAGGGACAGAGAGAGGTAAGAGAAGCAGAAAAAGGATATATATGACATGGCAGGTTGAAGATACAAGTGAGAACCAGGCTAAGTATATAGGAATAAAAACAAAAAGCTACTGCGGATGCTGGAAATCCAAGACAAAAACAGAATTACCTGGAAAAACTCAGCAGGTCCGGCAGCATCGGTGGAGAAGAAAAGAGTTGACGTTTCGAGTCCAACATGACCCTTCAACAGAACTGAAGTATAGTTAGGAGAGAGGTGAAATATAAGCTGGTTTAAGGTGGGGGGCGGGGGGAGAGAGAAGTTGAGGGTGGGGTGGTTGTGGGGACAAGCAAGCAGTGATAGGAGCAGATAATCAAAAGATGTCACAGACAAAAGGATCAAAGAGGTGTTGAAGGTGGTGATATTATCTAAGAAAAGTGCTAATTAAGAATGGATGGCAGGACACTCAAGGTACAGCTCTAGTGGGGGTGGGGTGGAAAGACTAACAAGGTATTAGTTGTAGATTTAAAAATAATGGAAATAGGTGGGAAAAGAAGAATCTATATAAATTATTGTTCCAGTGAAGCCCAACGCAAACTGGAGGAACAGCACCTCATCTTCCGACTAGGCACTTTACAGCCTTCCGGGCTGAATATTGAATTCAAGTATATAGGAAGTTTAGAGAGGAGTGGAAAAAGAAAGGAGGTGCAAAGAGACTATGAGAAGAGGTTGGCAGCTAACATATGAAGGGGATCCAAAAGTCTTCCATAGGCATATATAAATAATAAAAGGTAATAGAAGGAAAAATTGAGCTGATTAGGGACCAAAAAGATTGACATATTGAGGCAGAGGGCATGGCGAAGGTACTTTTATCTGCCTTTACCAAGGAAGAAAATGCTGCCAAAGTCAGAATGAAAGAGGACATAATTGAGACACCGGATGGGCTTAAAATCGATTAAGAGAGGGAATTAGAAAGGCTGGCTGTATTTGAAGTTGATAAATCACCAGGGCTGGATGAGATGCATCCGAGGGTCTGAGAGAAGTAAGAGTGGAAATTACGTAGGCACTGGCCATAATTCCTGGATACACAGGTGCTGCCTAGTGGGCTAGAGAACTGTAAATGTTATTACACCCTCATTCAAAGAAAGGTGCAAGAATAAACCCAACAACTACACGCCAGTCAGTTTAATCTCAGTGGCGGGCAAGCTTTTAGAAACAATAACCCAGGGTAAAACAATGGTCAGTCGGACAAATATCCAAAATGGACAGTGGTAGCATGGATACAAAGTTGACTGAGTAATAGGAAACAGAGTTTTGGTCTATATTAATGATCTTGACTTGGGATGCAGAGCACAACTTCAAAACTTGGCAGTATTGTGAACTGAGAGGAGGGTAATGTTAGATGTCAATGGACATAGACAGACTGGTGAAAAGGGCGAACACTTGCCAGATTAAAATTTAAATGCAACGAAGTGTGAAGCGCTAGCTTTTGCTAGGGAGAATAAGGAGACACAATATTAAATAAAGGGTATAATCCTAAAGATGATGCAGGAACAGAGGGTCCTGGAAGCATGCATGCACTAAATTATTAAAGGTGGCAAGGCAGATTGAGAAAGCGGTTTCTAAGACATATGGAATCCTGGGCTTTATAAATAGAAGCATAGAGTACAGAAGTGAAGATATTATGGTGAATGTTTATAAAACACTAGCTCAGCCTCAATTTATCATGTCCAATCTGGGCACCACATTTTAGAAAGGATGTGAAAGCAGAGAGGGTGCAGAAAAGATTTACAAGAATGGTTCCAGGGATGAGAGACTTCAGTTACCTGAATAGACAGGAGAAACTTGAGAGAAGATTTTACAGAAATGTTCAAGTCATGAGGGGTCTGGACAGGGTAGGAGAGAAACAGTTCCCACTGGCAGACAACTCAAGAAACAGAAGACACCAATTTAAAGCTGTTAGGCAAAAGAACCAAAGGCATAATGAAGAAAAGCTTTTTATGCAGCAAGTGGTTAGGATCGGAAATGCACTGCCTAAGAGGGTTGTGGAGGTAGATTCAATCTTGGCTTTCAAAAGGAAATTGCGTAATCCGAAGAAAAACTATTTGCAGGGCTGCGGGCAAAAAGGCAGGAGGCTGGGATTAGTTGAATTGCACTTGCAAACAGCCAGCATGGACATGACGATCCAGATGGCTGCCTTCTGTGCTGTAACTATTCCATGATTTTAAGAGTGACACATGACTATTTCCAACTTCCTGTAGCTGGAGGTTACACTGAAGCCACTAAAGACAAGTGGTACTGAAATTATGACTTCAGCGATGAGTTGGCAGCACTCTTGGCTCAGAATCAGAAGGTTGTAGATTGAATTCCACACAAGCATAGACTGCTCTATTATCTGAGCTGCAAACTGCACCATAAGCAAACATCTCCACTTCTGACATTATGATGGAGGGAAGGTTATTGATGAAGCCATTGAAGATGGTTGGACCTAGGGAACTCCTGAATTCAATATTTTCCTTGCTTCTTTTCTGTTTCTCTCCATTTTCAGACAGAGGTGACAGTAACAATAACTTGTATTTATATGGACCTTTAATATAATAAAATGTCCCAAGGCACTTCACAGGAACATTAACAAAATTTGACACCCAGCCAGAAGTGGAGATATTAGAGTAGGTGCCCAAAAGCTTGGTCATAGAGGTAGGTTTTAAGCAGAAAGAAAGTTTGAGGGTGTGGGGAAATTCCAGAGCTTACAGCCTCGACTGATGAAGGCACGACACCGATAGAGTGCTGGAATGCACAAGAGACCAGGTTTGGAAGAACGCAGATCTCAGAGGTGTAGGGGATTAATAGATTTGAAAACAAGGATGAGAATATTTTTTTAAAAATCAAGACATTGCTGAACCAGGAACCAACATAGGTTAACAAGCACAGGAGTGATGGGTAAAAGGCACTTTGCTCTCTGCAGCCCGTATCCTAACTCTCACAAAGTGCAGCCAGCCTGTTTCTTTTTGATTAATTCTGAGCATACACATCCAGAGAAAATGTCTGAAAGCTAACTAACAGGTCAAGATAGGGGCTGCCAAAATATCTCAAATCTGTGCCACGGCAATCTGAAGAACCACTAAGGGTCACCTTCTTTAATACAATTTAGATGACTCTCTCGAGCATATTGTACATTAATCACTGATGCAGATCTCACCTACATAACATTTACATGAAGAAAAGACACTCATTTCTATAACTCCTTTCACAACCCCAAGGTGTCCCAAATTTTTACAGATGAAGTATTTTATTGATGTGTAGTCACTATTGTAACATAGAAAATGTAGCAGCCTATTTACACACAAGGGATCCCACAAATAGCAATATGATAACGCACAGATAATCTGTTTTAGTGATGTTGGTTGAGGGGTAAATATTGATCAGGACACTGGGAATAATGCCCCTCCTTTTCTCCAAAATAGTACCTTTGGATATTTTACGCACATTTGAGGGGATGGACAGAAACTCTTGACATTTCAGCACTCCCTCAATGCTGCACTGGCGTCAGCCAAGATGATGCATTAAAATCTCCAGAGAGAGAGTTGAACCTTCTGATTCAGGAGGTGCAAGTGCTACCACTGAGCCACAACTTGCATCATAATCTCAGTACAACTTGTCCTTCAGTCTCTCACATAACCTCACCGACAGGAAGTGGAAAGTAGGCATGCATCACTTCATCATGACCCATGCTGACTGGGTGACACTGGATCAACACATGTTCCCTGCAGCATAGAAGATACTTGAACAGTGTTCTGGGGTGACTGAGGGAAGTGACCGACACCACAGGAAGTTTAAAATTCGTGAACAGACATGACCAACAGAACAGTGACAGCAAAAAACACTGATAGTTGGTCATGCTCAGCATTAATAATGGATCCTGTCTGACTCTGTCTGGATTCTTCCAATTCAGGAGCATTTTCAGCTTTGTCAAAGATCTCAAACAAACACTCTCTTACAGCACAAGTATCATTGAATTTAATAGGGTTAATAATCAACCTTTTATGAGCCCTCATTTAAACTTGGCTTTCATGAGTAATGTTCAAATCTTCTGATAATGAAGGAAGTTTGTTTTATATTTGGTGCCGACTAAAGCACAAACACGAATTGGGATTAATGACCCTGTGAGAATTTCATCTGAGCACCTTCAAGAAATAAAGCTTGGGATGTCAGAAGCGGTTATGCCTGATTTATAAATCTTGACTTTTTGACAATTATTTAAAGTCTGCACCTGTGGAAAGAGAAATAGTTAATGTTTCAGTTCAATGAGCCTGCAGCAGAACTGACCAAAGGCCATTGACCTGAAACATTAATTCTTTCTCTCTCTCTCCACAAATGCTGCCTGACCTGCTGAGTATATCCAGCACTTTGTTTTTGAATTCCAACATCTGCAATATTTTGCTGATTCAAGCCTCATTTACACATCGATTGCCCACAGCTTCTATTTTTTTCTCATTGCCTAGGATGGGGGGGTTCAATTTACAAGCATTTTCTCTCATTCACATTTGTTTGTTTTAATTCTGCACATACCTAGATTTCTGCAGTTTTCTGGGGATAACTGAGGGAGTGGTGCAGCAAGAATTATTTCTTGAATTTGTTCCTGGTACATGACAACAATAAGGCAGAACTTTGTTATCCATCCCTGCTGGCCTAGAAGGCATTAAAAATCAGCCATATAATGAGGGCCTGGAATTACACCCTGCCATGGGCAGAGGAGAGGCAGGCTCCCTTCCACACAGTATATTAGTGAACAAGTTGGGTTTTTAGCAGCAAGATACCAATCATGCCAGGCTCCTGTGGGTTGGAAAAGGATCCACTGGAGTTGAAACCAAAAAGCTGCAAACGGATTTGTACGACTCTTCGGAGTTAAGTTGGCTAAGCCAAAATCTCAGAGGACAGTGTGAGTCAAGAGATTAGGTTCAAGGAACCAATAGAAGCTTCCAGAAGTCCCAGGATCCATGGGAAAGACAGTCTAACACGTGTTGAACTTGTGTATCATGCCATGCCTCAGCTAATGAATTAAGCGTCAATCCTTATTGTTCAGTAAGCCTTGTTAATTTGCATTCTAAATTAGTGATTGTCATTTTTTGCCAATGTAGTTAGAAATTTCTTACTCTGGGGTTCTAGCTTAGAGTTCAAATCCAACACCTGTCTAACATATCTCTTATGGTGGCCCTGTCAAATTTTGTATGATAATTCACCTGTGAAATGCCTTAGTCCTTTTAAAAAAAAAAGTATAAATAAGTAGAAGGTGTTGAACGTGTATAACAGGTGTGGCACAATTACAAAATCATAAAAAGATGCATATCAAGTTCTTTTACATTATTAGAACCTTGACTGCATTTTAAAGCTTTTTATTCTTTCATGGGACATTGGTGTCACTGGTTAGACCAGTATTTTTATTGCCCAACCCAAATTGCCCTGGAGGTGGTGGTGGTGATGGTGGTGAGCTGCCTTCTTGAACCGCTCTATGTGGTGTAGGTACACCCACAGTGCTATTTGGGAGGGAGTTCCAGGGTTTTGAGCCAGTGACAGTGAAGGAACAGCGATATATTTCCAAGTCAGGATGGTGTGCAGCATGGAAGGGATTTTCCAGGTGGTAGTGTTCCCATACATTTGCTGCCCTTGTCCTCCTACGTGGTAGGGTTTTGGAAGGTGCTATTAAAGAAGTCTTGGTGAGTTGTTTCAGTGCATCCTGAAGATGGTACACACTGCTGCCACTGTGTGATGGTGGTGGAGGAAGTGAACGTTGAAAGTGGTGGGATGGGATGCCAATCAAACGGACTGTCTTATCCTGGATGGTGTCAGCTTCTTGACTGTTGTTAGAGCTGCACTCAGCCAGGCAAGTGAAGTGAAGAGTATTCCATCACAGTCCTGACCTGTGTCTTGTGGATGGTAGACAGGAGACGAGTTACTCTCCACAGAATTCCCAGTCTCTGACCTGCTCTTGTAGCCACAATATTTATATGGTTGGTCCAGTTCAGTTTCTGGTCAATGGTAACCCCAGGATGTAGATAGTGGGGGATTGAGTAATGGTAATGCCATTGAACGTCAAGGAGAGATGGTTGGATTCTCTCTCGTTGGAGATGATCATTGCCTGGCACTTAAATGGCAAATAACATTCATGCCACACATCAGCCCAAGCCTGAATGTTGTCCAGATCTTGCTGCATATGGACATGGACTGCTTCAGTATCCGAGGAGTCACAATCGATGCTGAACATTGCGCAATCAGCAGCAAACATCCACACTTCTGATCTTACGATGGGGGTGGTCATTGATGAAGCAGCTGAAGATGGCTGGGCCTACCCTGAGGAGCTCCTGCCGTGCTGTCCTGTGATTGAGATGACTGACCTCCAACAACCTCAATAATTTTTCCTTTCTGCTAGGTATGACTCCAACCAGTGGAGAGTGTTCCCCCGATTTCCTTTGACTTCAGTTTTGCTAGGGCTCCTTGATGCCACACTCAGTCAAATGCTGCCTTGATGTTAAGGGTAGTCACTCTCACCTCTGGGAGTTCAGCTCTTTTGTCCACATTTGGACATAAAACTGTAATGAGGTCAGGAGCTGAGTGACCCTGACAAAACCCAAATTGAGTATCAGTGAGCAGGTCATTTCTGAGCAAGTGCCACTTGATAGCACTGCTGATGACCCTTTCCATCACTTTGCCTATGATCGAGAATAGACTGATGGGGCACTAATTGGCCAGGTTGGATTTGTCCTGCTTTTTGTGGACAGGACATATATGGGCAGTTTTCCACATTGCAGGGTAGATGCTAGTGTTGTAGCTGTACTGGAACAGCTTGGCTAAGGGTGCGGCTAGTTCTGGAGCACAAGTCCCGGGTACTATTGCTGGAACGTTGTCAGAGCCCATAGCCTTTGTAGTATCCAGTGCCTTTAGTTGTTTCTTGTTATCACATGGAGCAAATCGAACTGGCTGAAAACTGGCATCAATGATGCTGGGGACCTCCAGAGAAGGCCAAGATGGATCAACCACTTGGCAATTCTGGCTGAAGAGACTGTTGCAAATGCTGCAGCCTTGCCTTTTGCACTGGGCTTCCCTATCATTGAGGAGCCTCCTCCTCCAATGAGTTGTTTAATTGTCCACCACCATTCATGACTGGATGTGGCAGGACTGCAGAGCTTGGATCTGATCTGATGATCAAGAGATCATTTAGTTCTGTCCATTACATGCTGCTTCTGCTGTTTAGCATGCAAGTAGCCCCATGTTGTAGCTTCACCAGGTTGCCTGGTGCTGCTTCTCTCATGCCCTCCTGCCTCCTATAACCAGGGTTAATCCCCTGGCTTGGTGGTAATGGTACCGTGGGGGATATGCCAGGCCATGAGGTTACAGATTTGTGGTTGTATACAATTCTGTTCCTGCTGATGGCCCACAGCAAGTCATGGATGCCCAGTTTTGAGTTGCTAGTTGAGTTGATTAGCATGGTGGTAGTGGTATCTGACATGATGGAAGGTATCCTCAATATGAAGACAGGACTTTGTCTCCATAAGGACTGTGTGGTGGTCACTCCTACCAACTCTGTCATGGACAGATGCATCTGCGACAGGTAGATCGGTGAGGACGAGGTCAAGTATGTTTTTCCCTCTTGTTTATTGCCTCATCACCTGCCACAGTCCAGCTATGTCCTTGAGAATTTGGCCAGCTCGGTCAGTAATGGTGTTACCAAGCCTCTCTTGGTGATGGACATTGAAGGCCCCCATCCTGAGTACATCATGCCCTTGCCATCCACAGTTCTCCAAGTGGTGTTCAACATAGAGGAATACTGTTTCATCGGCTGAGGGGGGTTAGTGGGTCAGCAGGCTGTGGTGCAGTAGGTGGTAATCAGCAGGAGATTTCCTTACCCCATGTTTAACCTGATTCCATGAGACTTCATGGGGTCCATAGTCGATGTTGAGAACTCCCAGGGCAACTCCTTCCTGACTGTAGACCACTGTGCGGCCACCTCTGGTGGATCTGTCCTGTTGGTGGGCCAGTGCAAATCCAGGGATGGTGATGGTGGTGTCTGGGACATTGTACGGTGTGATTCTGAAGTACAACTTGACTAGTCTGTGAGACAGCTCTCCCAATTTTGGCACAAGCCCCCAGATGTTACCAAGGAGGACTTTGCAGGGTTAGCAGGGCTGTTTCTGGTGCCGAGGATGACGCTGGTTTCTGGTATCATTCCTTTTTGTAGACTTCGTGGCGGTTTGATACAACCTTGGCTTGCTTGCCAATTTCAGATGGCATTTAAGAGTCAACCACATTGATTTAGTTCTGAGGTCTGATTTGGGTCTAGAGTCTCATGTAGGTCAAACCAAGCAAAGATGGCAAACTTCCTTCCCTAAAAAGGACATCAGTGAACCAGATGGTTTTTTTAAAAATGAAAATCGACAATGGTTTCATGATCATTATTACCAAGACTAGCTTTTTAATTCCAGATTTATTCGCTGAATTTAAATTGCACCAGATGCCGCAGTGGGATTCAAGCCCGAGTCCCCACAGCATTAGCGCAGGCCTCTGGATTACTAGTCCAATGACATTACCATTGTACCACTGCTTCCCCCTCACTGGCACCTAACAGGGAAGACTATGGCTTTCTGCCTATATCAGGTAGGTAACTACTGAAACCTGGGAGGTCAAGTACCCCAGATGACAAACTTAAGCCAGCAAGCTAATCACCCTATTCCCATCCATCTGGAATCACCAGCCTTACTCATGTATTGAGGAGAAAATGTTCAGCTGTTTGTTTTTAGGTTTTTTTTTAAGCTCATCATTCACTCATACCCCTCCAACATTTCTCTCACTAAACATCCATCCAGAGCTCCTGCACCTACTGGCAGAGTCTGACTCCACTAGTGCCCTGGACATTGTATTTCACACACACATGGCACCCTCTGTATAAAGCAGTGCTTCCCAAACGTTTTCCCACATGACCCCATTTTCAAGCTTGAAAATCACTGTGACCCTAGAGTGTGTGCTAAGTGGGGGGATAGAGCCATGAGGAGGGAAGGTGCAGAGCTGTGAGAGTGGAGGGGGTGAGGGTGGTGGTTGTGGTTTGGTGAGCTTCAAGAGCAGGGGGTTGGGTAGGGTTGTTGAGAGAGCAGTGGGCTATTTAAACTGCAAGGTTTTTAAATAAGAAACACCTACGTTTTCTCTGGCTTTTTTGGAATAGGAATTGGGCCTCAAAGATTGGCTGGTTAGGCCACACCCACCAAGCTGTCAACACTTGATCAGAGCTCCACGACAACCAATGCTGCCTTGGAACTCACGACCCTCAAATTACATCGTGACCCCACTGGGGGGGCAGTGGGGGGGGAGAGACTCACAGTTTGAGAATCCCTGGTATAAAACAACTTCAAATAAACCTTCTGGACAGGTATCCACACAGAGTCTGCAACTGAAATCAAACATTGTTTTTTTACTAAGAGAATAGTAATTTTTTTGAATTACTATTCAAAAAATAGTAATATTTGAATAGTAATATTCAAATATAATAAATGTAATCAATCTCCCACACCTTTTTTCAAGATTTATGTATCTGCTCAAAACTTGAGCTTAACTCCAGGTTGTCATCTTTTCCTGTGCTCTCTCCAAAGCCAACATTTTCCTTAGAGCAGTAGGAACGTCAGAGCAGGATGTGTAGTTGATCCAATGCGTGATTAAAAAGTATGATCACTTGTGAAATATACTCTAAGCTTTTTATAGCATTAGTGGTTTCACTAATCTAACTACTAGTATCTTAGGTCACTCTCCCAAGCTGCATTCATATCTTTAACCTCAATCTACATTTCTCAACATTGATGTCATTTCCCGCTTGTTAATTCAATGTCGTGATCTAATTAAGCTATATTTTGTCAGCCTCTTCCCCATTACATTAAACCTCTCTCGCCACCCAGGTTATCATTGAATTTCAACAATTTTCTTTTCAAAATCATTATCAACAATGGCCCAAGAGGCCCCAATAGTCAACTCTGTCAGTGCATCTGCAAGTACAACTATATTTTGCTTTCTCTAACCAATTTTGGATCCACTACAGAAGCTTCCATCAATCTTGACCTTCAAATCTTGTGGCTAGATCTCCCGTGTAGATGTCTATTAATCTCTCTCTCTCTCTTTCTCGCTGGATGCCATCAACTATATTACTTACCGTAAACGTCAGGCTCAAATCTATAGTTGCCAAGGCTATCTTTATACCTCTGTTTTTGCTAACCAATACTGGCAGCTCTGTTTAGATCATTCTTAAAATAGGTTTTCAAACAAAAGCCCATGGGGCAATCTAGGGGGTCCCTGAAAATCAGACTTCTGTTCATTTGCTATCATTATTTCTGGACAGAGAAAGACTCACTTAGAGACTGGGGACAGAGGGAGACTCTCAATGAAAAGGAACAACTTCTGTCTAATTTAGGAACCTTGCCTTGTGTGGTGCCTTAGTGTTTGAAGTTGCTGATCCAGTAATGTTTGGTGCCTTTTGGTTATATAGGTGTTGTAACATTTATTGTACTGAGTATGCACAAATGCAACAATTGTTAAACTACAGCAGATGGTGAGGGGGTGAGGGGAGAAATAGGATCCTCGGTTTACCACCACGACATGTCTAATCTAACTTCCATCATGTTTATGCTATGCAAATTCCCTTTGCGTCCATTCACATGCACATTTTTAGTGTTGTTCCAGACTCATTAAACCTGTCCCCTTTTTCTTCCCTTGGTCCCTTTAAGGCCATTTTTCCAGCCTACTCTTAATCACCAAGGTCACACTGCCTTTCATTGCTCCCTTCTCGGGGGACGTTTAGACCCTTCAAATCACACTACTCCTCCTACCTTCCCTACTCCCTTGCGCCCATTCTGGGCTCAAATCCCTCTTGAATAAGCCCACAGTTTCCCTCTGAACCATTGAAGGATGCCAAGAGAGGCCCATCGAGGCACTCACAGTCAGCTCCTTTCAAGCAGTAATCTCGTATGTCTCATCCTCTCTTTCGCCGACTTTCCTTCTGTTGGAGGTCAACATCATCAACCTCCTCCCCAGCCAGCCCATCCCACTTACCACTACTCCTTTAGATTCAACAATCACCCCTCCTTCTCTGCATTTCTTCCAGAATATCTGTCCACTCTAAGCTAGTCCTTTGCTGTCCATCACCTTATTATGCATGGCATTGCTCTCATCACCAAGGTGCACTGCCACTCTGCTCCCCCTCCTCCACCAGCAGCTTCTTTAAGCATCTCAACTTGTTTCACCCCCAATCATTCCATTAAAATCCTCCTTGTCTACTATCTCTCCAAGCTATCCTAGATTGCTCCTCATATATGTTGCCATTCCTTTCCTCCTCCAGTCTCTGCACTAAGCAACTGCTCAGCCATAGAAATTTTAATCTCTAACTTAGGTCCACTTGCTGCCCCCCCACCCCATCTCTGAATTCACTACCGCCTTCTGTGCTCCCCAAACCTCTTCTTCCATGATAAACTCTCCTACCCATATCAGACATTGACATGCTCCCATAGCCTCTTTTCCCAAAGCTTCGATCACAGGCAAGGCCATTTCTGACCACTGTCATGTACATCCCCCTACACCATTCAATCACACTTCTTTCTGCAACTTACCTTGGAAAAATGATCCTCTTCAAATTGCTTTCAAACTCCCAATAGTCATGATACTTCTGCAGCCAATGATTTTCTCAACCATTCTCTCAGCTCTATCTTTGATGCTCATATCTCCTTTACTCTCACACATCCTGGCCATTCCATCTTTTATGGCCTCTTCGTCCCTCCCTCAAGTCCAAGGGTTGCAGACTTCAGTGTATCTGGCACACATCAGGTTTAACCATCCATCACGTCTGGCTTGACCACACACCAAGTGCTATCAATCCTCACTTTCCTCTGCTAAAACCACCCACTACTCCAGGATCATTCTATAATCAAGTATCATCCTGGAGAGCAAAGATAATCCCAGAGTTCTTATCGTCACCGCCAGTCATCTCCTTAAACCCATCCTATCTCCCTGCTCTCACCTCTTAAGTATTTATAGATCATGGACTCCTGTGACACAAAGGCTGAAATCATCTATTCAGATACTTCTGCTGCTTCCACTTAACCCCCCTTTATCTGGTCAACCAAGCAAATCCCACATCCCTTCCGTTAAAAAGACCTCCTACTTCCAACTCATTGCCTCCTTCCATCCCTACTTCAGCCTACCTGCAACTGAAATTCTTGTCTACAGCTTTTGTCAGCTCCAGACTCGATTATTCCAATGATCTTCTGGACTCCCATCCTTCACTCTCCATACAAGTCCAGCTCACCCAAAACTCTGCTGCCTGTATCCTATTCAGCAGAAAGTCCTGCTCACTCGTCAACAGCAACTTGCATTTATATAGTGCCTTTGACAGAGGACATCACCACTGTCCTCATTGACTCATATTGGCTCCATTCCCCTATTACTCAAATTTTAAATTCCCATCCTTTCCTTTGATAAATCCGTTTAATGCCTCATCACTCCCCATCTCTTTAAACTCTTCCAGTCCTACAACAAAGCCCCCAGCCCACCACTCACTCACAAACACTAAGTTTGTTTGCCTTTGGGGCCTTCTGCATCTCCCCTTCCCCTTTGCCCCACTAGTGGCAGCTGCGCTGTCAGTCACCTCAGCCTTGTGCTCTGGAATTCCATCCTAGGTGTCAGCCATGACTCAGTTGGTAGCATTCCCACCTCTGAATCAGAAGGTTGTGGGTTTTCCAAAATTTCCTGTTCTCCGCCTTCTTTTAAGCCCACCTTAAAACCCACCTCTTTGGCCAAGTTTTTATCCACCCCTGCTAATACATCTCCCTTTGACTTGATCCCATTTGTTGGTTACATTTTTTGTCATGCCTTAGAAGATGAACATAAAGTTAAAAGCAAAAAACTGCAGATGCTGGAAATCCAAAACAAAAATGTTATGAACATAAAGTTGTTGCAGTAGTGTACTAACAAAACCTGTTTTTTTTTATAATGAAGGCAGTATTTTCCATTCAGTAGTTGACAGCCTTTCAAACATTCTGACGGATGTCCTGAGGAAGCTTTTAGAATTTGGAGAGAGGTCCCTCCACACAGACAGAAAAGTGCAAAAAGAGTTATGAACTGTGGGGCAATTGTGCTCCCAGCAGTCACTCTAATAACGGAATGAATAGGGAAAGGTGGGTCATTAAATCCTGAATACAGATCAAGCACCTGCTGGCCAAACACTTTAGAGGGAGCTTAACTCTGTATCTGAGAAGAAAAAATATATAAGAGGAAAAAATATATAAGAGGGAAAGAGTGCAGGGAGGAGGAATGATAAGACAAGAAGTGATTTGGGCTCCCTTCAAACGCAGGAAGCTACAGGAGTATTTTAATGTTAGTGACATTACAAACGTGTTCTTCTGAGCATTAGCAATCCCCACAGCAAGCTGGTAACCTAATCCTCAAAGACTCTTTGCACATCATGAAATTCATGGTTCATTGCCAAAATGCAAAACATTTTGCCTAGTCATTGTGAGATGTAGAAGTCAACATCCCTAAAATAACCTGAGCACTAAAACAGTGCGTTTATCTCTTTTAAAAATATATATATATATATACACAAAGGTTACATCTAAAAGAAAGAATAAAATGAAAAAAAGAGAAACAGTACCTGGCGGGCTTTCCTCACTAACACCTGGCGGGTTTCGCTCATCAACTGAGTCTTTGACTCTCTGAGACTTACAGTAAGTGAAGTTGAAGCATTTTATTGATGCCGCTCGGTGCCCTGTGTCCGAGGTCCCATTACACTCGGGACGAGCGGCTTCGCTCCTGGGCTTTTCAAATGCATGCGGCTCAGGCCCGGAACCAATAACAACAATATTATCCCTCTCGTCCTCCTCCTCTTCCTCTGCGCTATGATGAACGCTCATTTCAAACAGCACGCGCCTTCATCCCCTCCACAACACTCCCAGCTTGCTCAACTGCCCTGAGCTCTGTCCTGTTCTCCGATGGAATAAGGCTTGCCTGGCGATCCCACCCGCCGTTAACTGTCGGGCTCGGGGCGGGAGGGGGGAAGGAGGCGGTGCTTCACAACAAAATGGCTCCTGATTGCACGACG
Organism: Cetorhinus maximus; assembly: GCF_964194155.1. Taxonomy (NCBI): domain Eukaryota; kingdom Metazoa; phylum Chordata; class Chondrichthyes; order Lamniformes; family Cetorhinidae; genus Cetorhinus; species Cetorhinus maximus. Next base: position 47,883,608 of record NC_135898.1, read on the forward strand.
CTGAGGGAGGGCCGGCCGGCCGGAGGAAGCCGGGCCCATAAATGGAAATGCACAAGTTAAATACATGGGAGAAACAGAAATGGAAATAATAAAGGGCATTCAAATCCATGGACAGCCTCAAATTAAGAGTTGGAATTGTGCCACTGCACCAGGATATGCTTCCTCAGTCAATTTTTAGCTTTATTATTCCATTTTTTTTGGGGGGGGGGGGGAAATAAGACTTTATTCATAAAAGATCTGAAAGAACATTACAAAACATTTCCAAATGGCCATCACAAAAAGTGCAATCATGTTCAACTTTTACGCATGGATCACAAGGTGCGTCAATACAATCAATGAATAGTACAGTCATTTCAGTATGGTCATTACAGACAGTCAGTCGGACAGTGCAATGGGATTGGAGTTATCGCCATACATCATGGTGCACTCTGAGGTGCTTCAATACAACCATAATACATTTAGTGTTCGCGACAGACATTTATCGTGAGTCGTGCAGCCTGAGGGGTCTATACAATTCCCAGCCCCTCGGTGCATTATGGCAGAAAGATCTTAGACAGCGACTGTTCCCCATTGCACCTTTGCGGCGGCTGGCCCAAGCTTTAGTGCATCTCTCTAGCACGTAGTCCTGGACCTTGGAATGTGCCAGTCTGCAACACTCGGTCAGGGACAACTCTTTGCACTGGAAGAAGACCATAAGACGTAGGAGCAGAAATTAGGCCATTCGGCCCATCGAGTCTGCTCTGCCATTCAATCATGGCTGACAAGTTTCTCAACCCCATTCTCCCGCCTTCTCCCCGTAACCTTTGATCCCCTTACCAATCAAGAACCTATCTATCTCGGTCTTAAATACACTCAATGACCTGGCCTCCACAGCCTTCTGTGGCAATGAATTCCATAGATTCACCACTCTCTGGCTAAAGGAGTTTCTCCTCATCTCTGTTCTAAAAGGTCTTTCCTTTACTCTGAGGCTGTGCCTTCGTGTCCTCGTCTCTCCTACTAATGGAAACATCTTCCCCACGTCCACTCTATTCAGGCCTTTCAGTATTCTGTAAGTTTCAATCAGATCCCCCCTCATCCTTCTAAACTCCATCGAGTATAGACCCAGAGTCCTCAAATGTTCCTCATATGTTAAGCCATTCATTCTTGGGATCGTTCTTGTGAACCTCCTCTGGACCCGCTCCAGGGCCAGCACATCCTTCCTGAGAAACGGAGCCCAAAATTGCTCACAATATTCTAAATGTGGTCTGACCAGAGCCTTAGAAAGCCTCAGCAGCACATCCCTGCTTTTATATTCTAGTCCTCTCAAAATAAATGCCAACATTGCATTTGCCTTCCTAACTACCGACTCAACCTGCAAGTTAACCTTAAGAGAATCCTGGACTAGGACTCCCAAGTACCTTTGCACTCCAGATTTCTGAATTCTCTCCCCATTTAGAAAATAGTCTATGCCTCTATTCTTCCTACCAAAGTGCATGACCTCACACTTCCCCACATTGTATTCCATCTGCCACTTCTTTGCCCATTCTCCTAACCTGTCCAAATCCTTCTGCAGCCTCCCTGCCTCCTCAATATCACCTGTCCATCCTCCTATCTTTGTATCATCTACAAACTTAGCCAGGATGCCCTCAGTTCCTTCATCTAGATCATTAATGTATAAAGTGAAAAGTTGTGGTCCCAACACTGACCCCTGCGGAACTTCACTAGTCACCGGCCGCCATCCTGAGAAGGACCCCCATATCCCCACTCTCTGCCTCCTGCCAGACAGCCAATCTTCTATCCATGCTAGTACCTTGCCTCTAACACCATGGGCTCTTATTTTACTGTGCAGCCTGCTGTGTGGCACTTTGTCAAAGGCCTTCTGGAAGTCCAAGTAGATAACATCCATTGGCTCTCCTTTGTCTAACCTACTCGTTACCTCCTCAAAGAATTCGAACAGATTTGTCAGGCATGACCTCCCCTTGATGAAACCATGCTGACTTTGCCCTATTTTACCATGCACTTCCAAGTATTCTGAAATCTCATCCTTAATAATGGACTCTAAAATCTTACCAACGACTGAGGTCAGGCTAATCGGCCTGTAATTTCTCATCTTTTGCCTCACTCCCTTCTTAAACTGGGGGGCTACATTAGCGATTTTCCATTCCTCTGGGACGCTCCCTGACTCGAGTGATTCCTGAAAGATCACCACTAAAGCCTCCACTATCTCTTCAGCTATCTCCTTCAGAACTCTGGGGTGTAATCCATCTGGTCCAGGTGATTTATCCACCTTCAGACCTTTCAGTTTTCCTAGCACCTTCTCCTTGGTAATGGCCACCATACTCACCTCTGCCCCCCGACTCGCTTGAACTTTGGGGATGTCACTCATGTCTTCCACTGTGAAGACTGACGCAAAGTACCTATTCAGTTCCTCCGCCACTTCTTTGTTCCCCACTACTACTTCTCCAGCGTCATTTTCCAGCGGCCCAATGTCCACTTTTGCCTCTCTCTTATCCTTTATATATCTAAAAAATCTCTTGCAATCTTTTTTATATTACTGGCTAGTTTACTCTCATATTTAATCTTCTCCCTCGTTATTTCTTTTTTAGTTGTCCTCTGTTGGTCTTTGTAGGCTTCCCAATGCCCTGGTTTCCCACTGCTCTTCACCGCATTGTATGCTTTCTCTTTAGCTTTTATGCCGTCCCTGACTTCCCTTGTCAGCCATGGTTGCCTCGTCCTCCCTTTAGTATGCTTCTTCTTCCTAGGGATGAATTTTTGCTATGTCTCCCAAATTACTCCCAGAAACTCCTGCCATTGCTGTTCCACTGTCTTTCCTGCTAGGCTCATCTCCCAGTGAATTCTGGCCAACTCCTCCCTCATGCCTCTGTAGTTGCCTTTATTCAACTGTAATACCATTACATCTGATTCCAGCTTTTTCCTCTCAAATTGCAGGGTAAATTCTATCATTTTAAGGTTACTTCCTCCTAAGGGTTCCTTCACCTTAAGCTCCCTTATTAAATCTGCCTTATTACACATCACTAAATCTAGAATTACCTGTTCCCTAATGGGCTCCACCACAAGCTGCTCCAAAAGCCATCTCATAGACATTCCACAAATTCCATTTCTTGGGATCCACTACCAACCTGATGTTCCGAGTCTACCTTCATATTGAAATCCCCCATGATCACTATAACCTTGCTTTTCTTACATACCTTTTCTATTTCCTGGTGTATCTTGTGCCCCACATCCTGACTACTGTTCGGAGGCCTGTACATAACTCCCATTATGGTTTTTTTACCTTTGCGGTTCCTCAACTCTATCCACACAAATTTTACATCAATTCTTGCTATCGATTTAATTTCATTTCTTACTAACGAAGCAACCCCACCCTCTCTGCCAACCTGCCTATCTTTTCGATAGGATGTATATCCTTGGATATTTAGCTCCCAGTCCTGATCCCCTTGCAGCTATGTCTCCGTAATGCCCCCCACATCATACCTGCCAATTTCAATCTGCGCCACAAGCTCATTTACCTTATTTCCTATACTGCGTGCATTCAGATACAACACCTTCAGTCCTGTATTTCCCGTCCCCTTTCTCATTGTCGTCCCTTTATCTGATGTGCTTGAAGTTAGATTCCTAGTCCTTTCCAAACACTCTGTCCTATTTTGTGTTCTGGAGACTTTAATAGCCTCTCCTGGGCTCTCCTTTCTTTTCAGTTTTTTCATAATTTTCCATGAAGTTGAATCCTCTCCCCCACACGCTAACCTGCTGCTTTGTTTCCCATTAGTCATACTTCTTGGAGTTTTACCCTTCCCTCCCCCCCACTTTCTAGTTGAAAGTCCTGTTGACCACCCTATTTACCCTTTTCGCTAGAACATTAGTCCCAGATCGGTTCAGGTGGAGACCGTCCCAACGCTACAGATCCCTCCTGTTCCAATACTGATGCCAGTGCCCCACGAAATGGAACCCCTCTTTCCCGCACCACTCCTTTAGCCAGGTGTTTACTTCCCTTATTCTCGCATCTCTATGCCAATTTGCATGTGGCTTGGGTAGTAATCCGGAGATTATAACCCTTGAGGACCTGTTCTTTATTTTCGTTCCTAGTTCCTGATAATCTCCAAACAGGTCCTCTTTCCTAGTCTTACCTATGTTATCTGTCCCGACGTGGATCACAACAACTGGATCCTCCCCCTCCCTCTCCAATATCCTTTCAAGCCGGTCAGAGATGTCCCTCACCCTAACCGGGCAGGCAACATACCATGCGGGACACTCGATGCTGCTTACAAAGGAAGCTATCAATTCCCCTAATTATAGAATCCCCTACAACTACCACTTGCCTTTTGTTCCCCCCTCTTGAATGGCCTCCTGTGCCACGGTGCCGTGGTCAGCTGGCTCATACAGCTCATACTCCCTACAGCCCTCTTCCTCATCCACACAGGGAGCAAGTACCTCGTACCTGTTGGACAAGGTCAAGAGCTGAGGCTCCTCTGTTCCTGAACACAGGATCCCTCTACCTGCCTCACTTGCAGTCACACCCTGCTGACCCTGACCACTGACCAGACTTGAGGTACTTAATCTACTGGGTGTGACCGCCTCCTGATACAAAGCATCCAGGTAACTCTCCCCCTCCCAGATGTGCCGCAGCGTCCGGAGCTCAGACTCCAGCTCATCAATTCTGAGCTGGAGTTCTTCCAGCAACCAACACTTGCTGCAGATGTGGTCACTGTGGCTTGCAATGGGATCTGCCAGCTCCCACACCATACAGCTACAGCACATCACCTGCCCAGCCATCTCTACTTAGATAATTAATTTATTAATTAGCTTTGTAGTGTTTTTTTTTCAAATTTGGTGCAGATTTCCTACCAACCAATCAGGTCACAACTTTCCTGTGACATCACTTTTTCAGTTTTGGCTTCAGTTACTCTGTGCCCCAAGGTCACTGCTCTGGTGCTCCTCCCTCCGAGTCTGCTCCCTGGAGACAAGGCCGCGAATCCCCGAGGTAAGCTAGATTTATACTCACCGCTCCAGTGCTCCTCCCTCCGAGTCTGCTCCCAGGATTTACTCACCAATCAGTTGCTTTTTCTTTAAAATCCACTTTCAGAAGAGTATCCCTCGCAGATCTGGTGCACTCTTGAAGGCACTGCCTCTTCGTCTCTCTTTTTTTAAGTTTGAGGAGGAGGGATGGATGGAAACACTACAGCAATATAATGTTTGGGGCTATTCCGTTCTTTGTCAGTGGGTCCTCCTTGATTCCCTCCTGAGTCATGGTGGCTTCGATGACTTCTCCCAGATTGCTTCAGTCACTTCTCACCAGCGTCCTCTGTTGGATGCCCTTCCTCCTGTTGAGTGCAAGAGTCCTTCTCCTCGATTCCCTCCTGAATCGCGGTGGCTGCGATGACTTCTCCCAGAATGCTTCAGTCACTTCTCACCAGCGTCCTCTGTTGGATGAAGAAGCTTCATTATTCAATGGTGCTGCACTATTATACCATACAATAAATAATAAAATATTCTGGCATTAAAGTGTGAAAGTCTGTTAAAGGAGTGCCCCTTTTAAGGTGAAGGATAAGAAGTTAATTCTAACTGTAATATGCTAATCAGATTCTGTGTGCATTATCACAGGAAACGATGCAACATCACAAGATCTTGCACTGTCTTTTGTACAACCTCTTGGTAAGAAAAAGCCACTGTAAGATGTGTCCCAATAAAGATTAGTATTTTACCCACCTCAGCAGTCCCCTTAAATATTTGGTATTAGTCTAACAATATCAAGAATATTATATGGCAGCAGCGAGTGAAAGAACAGTTGTGGAAAAGTCTCTGTCTTTATGGAAAGCTTCGAGCAGGTCACAGGCCTCAACCAAGCAGAGGCATGGCTGAATTGGTACTGAAGATTTTCCAGATATCACACTGCCTTGGGCCTTGCTGCAAATGAGAGCAGTGAGAAGATCAGTACACTGTTATAAGCAATGGGCGACTGTGCAGACAACATCCTAGTCAGACAGGAGATTGATGAAAAAAAGCCATGTATGAGGTAGAAATCAAAGCACAAAGCACGTACTTCAATCAGAGAAAGAATAACATTGTTGTTCAGGCTAAATTTAGCAAGCATACCCAACAATAAGGAGAAAGCATGGATACATTGATAAATGAACTGTATAGACATGCAGAGAACTGTGAATATGACTGCTTGAAAGATGTGCTAATCAGGGACAGAGTGTTGGATGAAGTCTTGTCTGACCACTTGCAGTTGAGAGATGATTTAGCCTTAACAAAGGCAATCTAACTGAGCAGACAAACTGAGGTCAGGCAGCAAAATTGATTGGTGATCGGAGGTGACAGGGACAACCATATCCCAAAAGCAGCTGACTCCTTCGAGTATGTTAAATTTAAAAGCAGAGAAGCGGTCATGAAAAAGCAGGGGAGACAGTAAGAGTGCTCATCAACAGCCCCAACTAACTGTAATTGGTGTGGCAGGGAAAAACACAGGTGCAAAAATTGCCCTGCCAAATAGGCTGAATGCCATCTATGCAGGAAGAATGGGCCATAGCAAGAAGTCTGAGCAGAAAATGCACAAAGGGAAGCCTTCAAAATGTGGCAAGATCTATGGAATGGATGATATACAAGACATTCAGATGCTTTTCTATGAGAGGTCCAGGAATCAACCAGAAGTTACTGAGCTGCTGATATCAGAGTAGAGGGAAACAAGACATGCTTTAAGTTAGACACAGGTACAGCAGTTTTGATGCTGAACCGTGGTTAGAGAGAAGCTTTCTTCAGCCATCAGGCAAATAACTATACAGGCCAGGAGGGATTGAACTCAAGGTCATAGGAAACTGAACGTAACTCTCCAATATTAAGAGAAAGAAATCACAGAAAAGTTGTATGTATTTCAGAATCAGAATTGCTCACTTTTGAGCAAGGCAACCCACAACAGCTTGAATTTGATTTGCAGAATAGAGGAACTGAAAAGCCAAGAAGATCAGTCCAAAAACATCAGAGCTGAATTCCCACAGCTGTTCACAGGACTAGGAAAGCTGAAGAAAGTGTACTATGTAATTCTACATCCAGAAAAAAAGCCAGTGTGTCTTTGTACACTCAGAAAGGTTCCTGATCCACTCTTGCCAAAGGTAAAGAAGGAGATGGTTCTATGTTGAAGCAAGGGGTTATTTTATCTGTGACAGAATCAACAAGCTGGTGCTCAGGTATGGTCTCAGTGCCAAAGTCTAATGGATCAATTAGAACTTGTGTACTTGTGTAGGTCTTACATAGCTGAACAAAGCTGTTTAACACAACATAAATCTGTGGATGAGAGCTTAGCTAAATTGGGAAAGACCTCAATCTTCACAAAATTAAGTGCAAATAGTGATTTTTGGCAACTAACTCTCGGTGAAGAGTCTTAGTTGCCCCCAATCTTCATTACTCTATTTGGGAGGTTTTGCTTCAACACATTACCCTTCAACATCACATCAGTGCCAGAAATCATCTAGAGGAAAATGTCAAGCATCCTAGAAGGACTGGATGGAGTCAGATGCCACATGCATCTCGTGTAAGATGTAACCACAGTAGGATGTGTTCTAATAAAAGTTTGTGTTTTACTTGCTTCAGAAGACTCTGTAAATAGTCGGTATTAGTCAAACAATAATGATAATATTTTACAAGCTGTGATGCGGCACCTTCTTGGGCCATTGAGGCTAATTGTTTTCGGAAGGATTCTCAGGTCATTTGGAAGTTTCTGTTTATTTTTATTCTTTCATGGGACATGAATGTCGCTGGCTAGGCCAGCATTTTTGTTCCCATCCCTAATTGCCCTTGCGAAGATGATGGTGAGTTGCCTTCTTGAACTGCTGCAGTACATGTGGTGTAGGTACATGTTGTTTGGAAGGGAGTTCCAGGATTTTTCCCAGCGACAGTGAAGGAATGGCAATTCATTCCAAGTCAGGATGGTGAGTGGCTTTCAGGGGAACTTCCAGGTGGTGGTGTTCCCATGCATCTGCTGCCCTTGTCCTAGGTGATAGAGTGGGTTTGGAAGGTGCTATTGAAGGTGCCCCGGTGAATTGCTGCAATGCATCTTGTAGATGGTACACACTGCTGCCACTGTGCGGTGGTGGTGGAGGGAGTAGATGTTGGAGATGGTGGATGCGGTGCCAATCAAGTGGGCTGCTTTGTCCAGAATGGTGTCAAGTTTCTTGAATGTTGATGGAGCTGCACTCATCTAGGCAAGTGGAGAGTATTCCATCACACGCTTGACTTGTGCCTTGTAGATGGTGCACAGGCTTTGTTTGGGGAGTCAGAAGGTGCGTTACTCACGCAGAATTCCTAGCCTCTGACCTGCTCGTGTAGCCACAGTATTTATATGGCTAGTCCAGTTCAGGTTCTGGTCACTGGTAACCCCCAGGATGTTGATAGTGGGGGATTCAGCGATGGTAATGACATTGAATGTCAAGTGGAGATGGTTGGATTGTCTCTTGTTGGAGATGATCATTGTACTTGTGTGGCGCAAACGTTACTTGCCACTTATCAGCCCAAGCCTGAACATTGTCCAGGTCTTGCTGCATATGAACATGGACTGCTTCAGTATCCAAGAAGTTGCGAACAGTGCTGAACATTGTTCACTGATAATTGCACATTGCCACTTCTGGCCTTATGATGGAGGAAAGCTCATTGATGAAGCAGCTGCAGTTGATTGGGCCTAGGACATTACCTTGGGGAACTCCTGCAATGATATCTTGGAACTGAGATGATTGACCTCCAATTACCATAACAAACTTCCTTTGTGCTAGGTATGACTCCAGCCAGCGGAGAGTTTCCTCCCTGATTCCTATTGAGTCCAATTTTGCTGAGGCCCCTTTATGCCACACTTGGTCAAAGGCAGCCTTGATGTCAAGGGCAGTCACTCACACCTCACTTCTGGAGTTCACCTCTTTTGTCCATGTTTGGACTAAAGCTGTAATGAGGTCAGGAGCTGAGTGGCCCTGGCGGAACCCAAACTGAGCATCAGTGAACAGGTTATTTCTGACTAAGTGCCACTTATTAGCATTGTCAACAATCACTTCCATCAATTTTATGATGATCAAGAGTAGACTGATGGGGGAGTAATTGGCCAGGTTGGATTTGTCTTGCTTTTTGTGGACAGGACATACCTGGGCAGTTTTCCACATCGCCGGGTAGATGACAGTGTTGTAGCTGTACTGAAGTAGCTTGGCTAAGGGCGCAGCAAGTTCTGAAGCACTAATCTTCAGTACTGTTGCTGGAATGTTGTCATAGCCTTTGCAGTATTCAATGCCTTCAGCCATTTCTTGAAATTAGCTGAAGACTGACATCCGTGATGCTGGGCACCCCAGGAGGATGCCTAGCTTAGAACCATAGAACCATAGAAAAGTTACAGCACAGAAGGAGGCCATTCGGCCCATCTTGTCTATGCCAGCCCGAGGACACTCAGGTGCCCTTTCTAATCCCACCTTCCTGCACCCGGCCCATAGCCTTGCAGCTTACAGCACTTTAGGTGCAGATCCAGGTACTTTTTAAAAGAGTTTAGAGTTTCTGCCTCTACCACCAACTTGGGCAGCAAATTCCAGACACCCACTACCCTCTGCGTAAAAAAGTTCTTCCTCATGAACCCTCCTACATCTTCTGCCACTTATCCTGGTTCTTGAATTCTCCATCAAGGGAAACAATTTTATCCTGCCCACTCTATCTATTCCCCTCATAATTTTGTACACCTCAATCAAGTCACCTCTCTGCCTTCTTTGTTCTAAGGAAAATAACCCCAACCTATCCAATCTCTGGCTGATGATTGTTGCAAATGTTGCAGCCTCATCTTTTGCACTGATGTGCTGGGCTCCCCCATCATTGAGGATGGGGATATTTGTGGAGCTGTCTCCTCCAGCTAGTTGTTTAATTGTCCACCACCAGTAACAACTGGATGTGGCAGGACTGCAGAGCTTAGATGTGATCTGTTGGTTGTGGGATCACTAGCTGTGTCTATTGCATGTTGCTTTCAGTGTTTGGCATGTAAGCAGTCCTGTGTTGTAGCTTCACCAGGTTGATACCTCATTTTTAGATATGTCTGTTGCTGCTCCTGGCATGCCCTCCTGCACTCTTCATTGAACCAGAGTTGATCCCCTGGCTTGATGGTAATGGTAGACTGGAGGATATGCCGGGCCATGAGGTTACAGATTGTAGTTGAGTACAATTCTGCTGATGCTGATGACCCACAGCGCCTTGTGGATGCATAGTTTTGAGTTGCTAGGTCTGTTCAAAATCTATCCCATTTAGCACAGTGATAGTGCCACACAACACAAAGGACGGTGTCTAAGCTCAATGTGAAGACTCGATTTCAAATCCACAAGGATTATGCAATGGTCACTCCTACCGATATTGTCATGAACAAGTGCATCTGTGGAAGGTAGAGTGTCGAGGATGAGGACAAGTATGTTTTTCTTTCTTGTAGGTTCCCTCACCACCTACCACAGACCCAGTCTGGCAGCTATGTCCTTTAGGACTCTGTCAGCTCGGTGCTGCCGAGCCACTCTTGATGATAGACATTGACGTCCCCCATCAAGAGTATATTCTGTGCCCTTGCCACCCTCAGTGCTTCTTTCAAGTGGTGTTCAACATGGAGGAGTACTGATTCATCAGCTGACGGGGGCAGTATGTGGTAATCATCAGTAGATTTCCTTGCCCATGTTTGACCACGTGACATGAGACTTCATGGGGTCCAGAGTCGATGTTGAGAACTCCTAGGGCAACTGCCCCCCAACTATATACCACTGCGCAGCCATCCCTGGTGGACAGGACATACTCAGGACTGTAAGGTATGATTCCCATGAGTATGACTACATCAATCTGTTGCTTGACTAGATTGTGGGACAGCTCTCCCAATTTTGGCACAAGCCCCTAAACATTCATAAGGAGGACTTTGTAGGATCGATATGGCTGGGTTTGCCATTGTTGTTTCTGGTGCCTAGGTCAATGCCGGGTGATCCATCCGGTTTCATTGCTTTTTGTGGACTTTGTAAAGGTTTGATACAACTGATTGTCTTGCTAGGTCATTTCAGAGGGTGGTTAAGAATGAACCACAAGTACACTGTTTTTGATTTTATTGTAATTTAAAAAAAAATTACTGCCTTGAAGCGGAAGTAGAAAGTATTTTCTGTAGGTGGGGAATTATTTTTCTTTACAATGGAAATCATTGGCTTTCTTTTCCTGTTGAGCGTGCCACAGAAATTTGCATGTGACAGTATGACACCTGCAACTGAATATTCTCTCCGGGGGCGGGAGCAGAGGTCAGGGCTATTTACACCCCCAGGTGTAAACAGTGACTAATTGGGATTATTACAACAGTACCCCCTCCCCCCTCCTCAATTATCATGGTGACAGGTTGTTTGTCCAATTAAGGATAGCAAGTGGGTTCTCAAATCTAGAGGGCCCTCGACATGGAGGCATGCTCTTTCAAATTTTTTGAACTCATGTATTAAAGAAGTGCCTCTTGCAGCCAGGCCAACACTGTGGGTGGGGGTGGTTCTCAGGTGACAGGCAGACCCCTCTATAGGACATCCTGTGACTGCTCTCACACCCAGGCGGGCAGGGCAGACCTTTCAGGATCGCTGGAAAGCTGCCACGTTGCCCGATGCCCACCTCCAAGCACTTAAACTTGTCCCCGCTGGTGGGGGAGCCTGGAAGCCAACAGGCTCCTTTAATTGGATGTAATAAGGCTCCTAACGCAGCTAATCATCTACTGCCTGTAAAGTTAATTATGCAGTTAATTTTATTTCCTGGAATTTTTTTAAAGCTCAGTTTACAGAGGAATGTGGCAGCAGAGATGTCTCTGGTTACACGTAGTTAGGTGATAGGTTGCAGCAATGGTATGTAACACTACTGGGGAGTGATGTGTCATATGGGCTCCCAAATTTGGGATGTGGGAGCATTAGGGATATAAAGATCTAGACAAATGAAAAGGAAGCTGAAGGAAAATATCTGTTTTAAACATCCCTAGCGACAAGAAGAACATTAACACAAAAGAGAACTTTAATGATGACTAAACCACATTAAACTGGAATCTGAGACTGGGAGGAGTGTGAAATGAAGCTGGTCAGGATCACTGTGAAGCAGACCGGAAGGAGTGTGAAATGGGTCAGGATCACTGTGAACTGGACTGGGTGGAGTGTGAAGCAGGACAGGAGCACTGTGAAGCGGGCCGGGAGGACTGTGAAGCAGGTCAGGGTCACTGTGAAGCAGACCAAGAGCAATGTGAAGCAGGTCAGGATCACTGTGAAGCACATCAGGAAGAGTGTGAAGCAGGTCAGGGTCAATGTGAAGCAGACCGGGAGGAATGGGCAGCAGGTCAGGATCACTGTGAAACAGACCAGGTGAAGTGTGAAGCAGGTCAGGATCATGGTGAAGCAGACTAGGAGAGTATGAATCAGGTCAGGATCAGTGTGAAACAGACCAGGTGAAGTGTGAAGCAGGTCAGAATCATGGTGAAGCAGACTAGGAGAGTATGAATCAGGTCAGGATCACTGTGAAACAGACTGGGAGGAGTGTGAAGCAGGTCAGAATCACTGTGAAACAGACTGGGAGGAGTGTGAAGCAGGTCAGGATCACTGTGAAGTAGCCTGGAAGGAGTGGACGGCAGGTCAGAATCTCTGAAGCAGACTAGGAGGAGTGAGCAGCACACGTAAAGCAGACAGATCACTGAAGCAAGAGAAAGAAGAAAATATCAACTCCTAACATCATAAGAAGGCTGTGAGTTCTAAAGAACAAAGAAAAGTACAGCACAGGAACAGGTCCTTCGATCCTCCAAGACTGTGCCGATCATATTGCTCGACAACTAAAACATTTTCCACTTCCGGTTGATTGGCAGGTGAGTATTGTAGCTTTGTTTCCCTTCCTCCAAAGTTAGGCAATTAGTCTAAGGAGTCAGACTATTGGAGAAAATTCTGAAGGAGAAAATCTATCTCCACTTGGAGAGGCAAGGTTTGATCAGAGATGGTCAGCATGGCTTTGTCAGAGTGGGGTCATGCCTAACAAATTTGATTGAAATTTTTGAGGAGGTAACCAGGTGTGTAGATAAGGGTAGTGTAGTTGATGTAGTTTATATGGATTTCAGCAAAGCCTTTGACAAGGTCCCACATGGGAGACTTATAAAGAAGGCAAATACACATGGAATACAGGGTAATTTGATAAGGTGGATTCAAAATTGGCTTAGTTGTAGGAGACAGAGGGTGATGACAGAAGGATGCTTTAGTGACTGGAAGCCAGTGTCCAGTGGCGTACCACAGGGATCTGTGCTGGGTCCCCTATTATTCATCATTTATATAAACAACATAGATGACTATGTGGGGGGTAGGATTAGTGATGACACAAAGATTGGCCAGGTAGTTAACAGTGAGGTGGAGTGTCTTGGGCTACAAGAAGATATAGACGGGATGGTCAAATGGGCAGATAAGTGGCAGATGGAATTTAACTCTGAAAAGCGTGAAGTGATACACTTTGGAAGGAGTATTTTGACAAGGAAGTATTCAATGAACGGCATGACGCCAGGAAGTTCTGAGGAACAAAGGGACCTTGGCGTGTGTGTCCATTGATCTCTGAAGGCAGAGGGGCATGTTAGTGGGTTGGTGAAAAAGGCACATGGGACACTTGCCTTTATCAATTGAGGCATAGATTACAAAAGTAGGGAGGTCATGTTGGAGTGGTAGAGAACCTTGGTGAGGCCACAGCTGGAGTACTGTGTGCAGTTCTGGTTGCCACATTATAGGAAGGATGTGGTTGCACTGGAGGGGGTGCAGAGGAGATTCACCAGGATGTTGCCTGGGATGAAACATTTAAGTTATGAAAAGAGGTTGGATAGACTTGGATTGTTTTCGTTGGAGCAGAGAAGACTGAGGGGCGACCTGATCAAGGTGCACAAGATTATGAGGGGCATGGACAGGGTGGTTAGGGAGCAGCTGTTCCCCTTAGTCAAAGGGTCAGTCACGAGGGGACATAAGTTCAAGGTGAGGGGCAGGAGGTTTAGGGGGGAATGTGAGGGAAAACCTTTTTACCCCGAAGGTGATGACAGTCTGGAATGCACTGCCTGGGAAAGTGGTGGAGGCGGGTTGCCTCACATCCTTTAAAAAGTACCTGGATGAACACTTGGCACGTCATAACATTCGAGGCTATGGGCCAAGTGCTGGTAAATGGGATTAAGTAGGTAGGTCAGGTGTTTCTCACGTGTCGGTGCAGATTCAATGGGCCGAAGGGCCTCTTCTGAACTGTGATTCTGTGATTCAATGCTGACTGACTCGTCATTATATATACATCTGATTATAATGAACTAATCAATACCCAACACCTGTTCACCTTTGACCTTAAACTACTAGGTATTTAAAATCCATCAACAGAACCTATGGGATATGATCAATTATTTGGCTAGCGCTAAGGAACAAAACAGGCGCAATTACATTGCACATAGTAGTTTATAGGCCACCAACAAGTGGGAAATATGTAGAGGAACAAATTTACAAGAAATGTTCTGAGAAGTGCAAAAATTATGGAGTAGCTATAATGGGGGACTTTAATTATCTAATTATAGCCTGGGGTAGTGTAAATGGCAGAGAGGGGCAAGAGTTCCTGGAGTGTGTTCAGGAGAATTTTCTACAGCAGTCTGTTTCCAATCCAATGAGAAAGGAGCATTTCTGGACCTGGTTCTTGGGAATGAAGTGGGTCAAGTAGATCAAGTTTCAATAGGAGAACATTTAGCGACCAGTGATCATTGTATCATAAGGTTTAGGTTAGAAAAGGATGAGGAGAAATCCAGAATAAGAATAACTAACTGGGGGAAAGCCAACTTCAATGGGGTAAGAATGGATCCGGCCCAGATAAATTGGAATCAAAGATTGGCAAGCAGAATTGTAACTGAACAATGGGCTACCCTTAAAGAGGAGAGAGTTCGCGTATGGTCAAGGTATATTCCCACAAATGGGAAAGATAAGGAAAAGAAATCCAGAGCTCCATGGACGATGAAAGAGATGGAGAGTGAGATAAAGCAGAAAAAGGGTGCATATGGCAGATGTCAGGTGAAAAATACAATCGAGGTCAAGGCTATATATAGAAGGTTCATTGTGGAATTGAAAAAGTAAAAAAAGAAGCAAAGAGAGGGTACGAGAGACTGTCAGTTAACATAAAAGGAAATCAAAAAGTCTTCTATAGACATATAAATAGGAAAAGAATCGTAAGAGGAGGAGTGGGGCCGATTAGGGACTCAAAAGGGGATTTATGCATGAATGCAAGGGGCATGGCTGAGGTATTAAATGAATACTTAGCAGATCTTTTTACCAAAGAAGATGCTGCCCAGGTCTTGGTGAAAGAGAGGGTACTTTGGACTTTTGAAGAGTTTAAAATTGATAAGGAGGAGATATTGAATTGG
This sequence comes from Cetorhinus maximus, assembly GCF_964194155.1. NCBI lineage: Eukaryota > Metazoa > Chordata > Chondrichthyes > Lamniformes > Cetorhinidae > Cetorhinus > Cetorhinus maximus. Next base: position 47,898,996 of record NC_135898.1, read on the forward strand.
CTGGTCTCTCTGGACTGGCCTCTCGTGGGACAAGCAATGAAGGAAGTGGGGAATAGGAATCAGTGGAGAAATATTGCTCATAGTGTGGCCAACCTCAGAATGAGGGTGGATGAAAGACATGACAAGATTTTGGATAGACTGTACTTGAAAGTTGATAAGGCACCAGGACTGGATGGGATGTATCCAGGGGTAATGAGCAAAATGGGAATGGATATTGTGGAGGCACTGGCCATAATTTTCCAATCTTCTTCAGACTCAGGGGTGGTGCCAGAGGACTGGAGAGTTGTAACTGTTACATCCTTATTCAAAAAAAGGGTGTAAAGATAAGCCCAGCAACTACAGGCCAGTCAGTTTAAAATCGGTAGTGGGGAAGCTTTTAGAAACAATAATTCAAGACAAAATTATTAGTCACTTGGGAAAATATGGGTTAATTGAGGAAAGCCAATATCGATTTGTTCAGGAAAAATCATTTTTAACCAACTTGCGTGAGTTTTTTGATGAGATAACAGAGGATTGATGAGGGTGATGCTGTCCATGTGCTGTAAATGGACTTCCAAACGTCACTTGATAAGTTGCTGCACAGCAGACTTATGAGCAAAGTTAGAGCTCAAGGAATAAAAGGTACAGTAGCAACATGGACACAAAATTGGCTCAGTGACAGGAAACAAAGCGGGGTGAACAGTTGTTTTTCAGACTAGAGGAAGGTTTATAGTGGAATTCCTCAGTGATCAGTGTTAGCATCCCTGCTTTTCCTGATATATATTAATAACCTAGATTCTGGTATACAGGGCATAACCTCCAAATCTGAGGATGATATGAAACTTGGAAGTATTATGAACCATGAGAAGGATAGTGTGGAACTTCAAAAGGACATAGGCAGGTGGAATGGTTGGACAAATGGCAGATGAAATTTAATGCAGAGAATTGCAAAAGTGATTCAATTTGTTAGAAAGAATATGGAGAGAGAATATAAAATGAAGGGTGCAATTCCAAAGGGGGTGCAGGAGCAGAGGGACCTGGGTGTATGTGTACATAAGTCATTGAATGTAGCAGAACAGGTTGAGAACACGGTTAATAAAGTATACAACATCGTGGGCTTTATCGATAGGGGCATAGAGTACAAAAGTAAAGAAGTTGTGTTAAACCTGTATAAAACACTGGTTCAGCCTCAACTGGAGTATTACATCCAGTTCTGGAGACCACACTTTAGGAAAGGTGTGAAGACATTAGCCAGGATGTAGAAAAGATTCGCATGAATGGTTCCAGGGTTGAGGAACTTCATTTATGTGGATAGATTAGAGAAGTTGGGATGTTCTCCTTGGAGAAGAGAAGATTGAGAGGAGATTTGATAGAGGTATTCAAAATCTTGAGGGGATTGGACAGAGTGGATGGAGAGAAACTATACCCATTGGTGGAAGGATCAAGAGCCAGATGACACAGATTTAAGGTAATTGGCAAAAGAAGCAATGGCGACATGACAGAAAACTTCTTCACGCAGAGAGTGGTTAGGAGCTGGAATGCATCATCTGAGAGTGCGGTGGAGGCATGTTCAATCGAGCTATTCAGAAACAAATTGATTCATTATCCAAAAAGGAAAACTTTGCAGGGCTACAAGGAAAAGGCAGGGGTGTGGCACTAGATGAATTGCTCTTTCAGAGGGCAAACACAGGCATAAGGGATTGAATGGTCTCCTTCTATGCTGTTACCATTCTATGATTCTGAGAAACAAAAATATTGAGGACCACTTAACAGACATTTGTTTGTTGTACAAAAACAGCTGGTAGCCAAGGACATATCTTCAGTTGTTATGGGGTTAGCAGAAATTGGCTGGTACTATCTTGAGATAAGACCTCTTTACACTTCATGACATGTATTGAGGTAGCACCACTAAACTTTGGGCTGACCATGAAAAATAAGGGGAATATGCATGCCCGCAGGAACCAACCATTGAGACATGCATTTGTAAATCACAGAGGAAATTTAGACATAGAGAATATCAGAATTTAATAATTCCAGCTCCTTTACTTCCGTTGCCTCGGGCAAACCAATGGATAGAAGACATTTATAGATTCAACAGGTGATCGTTGGTTAGTCCACCTGGTGCATGAAGACTCCAGGACAGATCTAGATGTATTTTTGTGTTTAATCCATGTGTCAGTGGTTAAACAAAAGGTCTCTGTGAGAACTAGTGCATTTGTGTGCTTCTGTTAAGATGGATTCAGGTCCATGAACACTTCCCAAACACCCAATATGTGTAATGTGAAATTCCCACCATTGGGCCACGGCTGGCACATGATAAAAAAATAGAAAATAAGACTTACAAGTGTTTAGCAGCTTTCACAACATCAAGATATCACAAAGTTCTTTACAGCCAATGAAGTATCTTTGCAGTGTAGTCACTGCTGTAATGTAGGAAATAGTGGCAGAGTGTCAGAGCACAGGAGTGATAGTGGCAGGTGAATAGCACCGGAAAAAAGGACAAATTTATAAAGCACCTTTTGTGACCACAGGGCATCCTGAAGCACTTATAGTGAAGATATAGTATAGACAATGAAATACCTTTTGAAGAGTAATCACTCTTGTAGTATAAAAAATGCAGCAGCCAATTTGCGCACAGCAAACTCCCACAAATAGCAATGTGATGATGACCAGATAATCTGTTTTTGGGATAAATATTGGCCAGGACACCAGGGATAATTCACCTGCCCTTCTTCGAAATAGTGAAAAGGAATCTTTTAAGTCTATCCAGAGAGCATACTAGGTCTTGGTTCAGCATTTCATCCAAAAGACAGCATCTCCAACAGTGCAGAACTCTTCAGCACTAGTCTTGGAAAGGGACCTGAACGCACAACTGATTCAAAGGCAAGAATGCTATCAACTGAACCATGGCTTGCACATATGATTCAATGGTGGTGATTGGCAGGGGTGGAGTGCAGGAGCTTTGGCGCGGAGCGTCTCGGTTCATGTAGTAACAATGGGTCAAAGCTCTAGGGTGAGAATAATGGGAGGTGCATTGCACGATGTCACTGTCAAAAACACAAGAATAAGAATTTTCTTGGGGGTAGCTCAGCAGACAGGAGCAGGGGAGAAGACATGGGCAGAGGAGAAAGTATGGTTGACTAGCATAGGGAGATGAAAGCAGCAAGAGGTGGAAGGAAAAACACAGCAATCAGAGGGAGGAAAAGCACCAGTGCATGAATAGCACAGAAGGGAGAGAAGAAGAATTATTTGCCCCCATTCCAGAACTGTAAAAATGAGTTTCCTTAGCATTGATTTAAGGGAAGCTCTGTTATTTAAACAAGATAACGCTTAATATTTACCTTAAGCATCCTCAAATTGAACTTGCTTTTGACTTGATGGGCTGTTTTAATGAGCTTAATTAGCATTCGCAACAGTGTAAATATGTTCCATAACCAGCAATCTGAAATTGAATTTCTATATGTGAAACTCTGTTGTGAAAATAGGATCATATTCTGATATGCAGAAACCAGAATGCCATATTTTTTACAATTACTGTTATATATCCTGGGATAATTCATTATTAATTGTTAAAAACAATTTTATACTTTGAGTTTTAAACAGGAGAGAACTAATAGGGAATAAAGATTGAAGAGAAAATGGATAAGAAAACAGAGAGAGGTTGTTACGATCCATAAACCATAAACCAAAATAACCAAAGTTACCAAACAACCCCCAACTGAAGAAATTAACAAGATTCCACTTTTTGTAACTTACTTTAATAATAATCAGAAACAACACAAATTAAACATGAATTAACAGGCAAAGATACTTCAAATAAAAAGGTAAATTTCACTTTAAATGGTCGATACAACAAAGATATGTCTTACACAAGCATGAACACCCACATGACTCCCAGCTGACATGTGGCACTATGTAGCTACACAGTTCCACAATATGCTGTTCTTTGCAGAGTAGGTCAAGATTCCTATCCAATAACAGTTTTCACCTTCGAGTTTCATGGTATGATTATCATCAGCAAGGCATAGTCCTACAAACCTTCTGTCCTTGGTTCACAACAGTCCTGATGACGTAGCTTTGAGTTTCTTTTCAACTGATCAACCAATAATACCCCGGTCCATGGGTTGGCTATTTTTGGGTGACATTAGTGTGTCCAAGCTATTCACACAGCTTTCCAAGCTTTAGACCTTTTAGCCAGCTTGCAAAGTGCCTACAAGTATTCCTGTCTACTTTTCGAAAACTGACCTCTTCCTGACAGTGATTTGCTTCTTCTCCTCGCAAGAACTTGGTGTGTTCCTTTTTCTGTCTGTCTCTTTCTCTTTGTGTCTGCATCTGTGCCTTCACCCTCCAGCTCCTCTGCTTGTAGTTCTCCTTTGTGTCTGCAGCTCCTTTCCTGTCTGGTCTTAACTTCCTCACTATTGGTACTGCTTCTAGGTCAAGGTCGCCAACTCACATGGACCAATATTTCTTATTATCTAAGGAAATTGCAATTGATCCCTTTTTAATTAATGTAAACTCTTACAAGTCTTTTTCAAACATTCTTAAAAATAATTCCAGATTCCAAGAATATTTAAAATTAGGTTTCCTTACTCTACTGCTTCCAGGTCAAAGGTCATTGCATTACCCACAGCTTAGTTCCATGCTTCTATTAACCTCTTAATAACCCATCTGTTTATTACTGGCACTGGAGTTAGGTGGGGAGCAGCAACAGGAATGACTAAAGCTGGCAGGCTCTGAGCTCCCACCTGCCCCCCTGTACTGAACATATGGAAATATGGCCACTTATTGAGTTCTGAGACATGTGCCAACAATATTCCAGGCAAAAACACTATCAGCTTTCAGCTGCTCAAAGCTAGAGAAGCACGGGCTGTCTGGCCACAGGTTACTCAAAGAGGTGCCATCCTTGGACTGGGGAAAAATAGACTTCAGAGCCAGTTCATGCAAAGTGGAGAATTGCTGATGGTGTTTGGTTTGAGGGTACAGATGCAGCCTTTGCCGATAGCGAAACTTGTGCATTCGTTCACTCACAAGATTCACATTAGGTAAATCAAAAATGATACCAAGTACATGTGTTTAATGGTATGATTGATTTTTTTTTTACAAAGTGCTTGTGCTTTGTTACAGAGGGTCTGTGAAATTTTTATAACACAGAATGGGGGCCTCATTATGAGAATTGGTGCAGGAATAGGCCACACATCCCAACAAGCCTGCTCTGCCATTCAATACAATTATGGTTGACCTTCAGTCTCAACTCCATCTTCCCACCAGCTCGCACTATCCCTTGATTCCCTGAGAGACCAAAAATCTAGCTATCTCAACCTTAAGTATATTCAATGATGGTGTATCTACAACCCTCTGAGGTAGGGAATTCCAAAGATTCACATCCTATTGAGTGTAGAACGTTTTCCTCTTCTCAGTCCTAAATGATAAGCCCCTCATTCTGAGGTTGTGCTCCCATGTTCTGGGTGCCCCAACAAGGGTAAAAAAAAGACCTCTCACTGTCTACCTTTTCAAGCCCCTTCAGAGTCTTGTACCTTTCAATGAAATTACCTCCCATTCTTCCAAACTCCAGAGAATAAAAACCCAATTTACTCAGCCTCTCATCATATGGCAATCCTTTTATCCCAGGAACCAGTCTAGTGAACCTTTGCTATACTGCCTCCAATGCAAGTACACCCTTCCGCAAATACAGCACACAGTGTTGTAGGTCCCACCAAAGCCTCATACAATTGTAGCAAGACTTCTTTGTTCTTGTACTCCAACTCCCTTACAATGAAGGCCAGCATGCTGTTTACCTTCCCAATTGCTTGCTGTACCTTGCTGCATGCAGAAAGGGTGCGTGGATACAAGACTATGTCTGAGTGAGACATAGATTGAGTGAGGAGTTGGGAATTTGGTTCAGGTGGGAATTCAGAGCAGAAGGAGAAAGCGGTGCTCCTTTACCTACTTTTTTGCAGCCTCCAGTGATTGGTGAGTTTCCTTCCTTGTCTCCAAGCTAGGTGATTGCAACTTTCTATTACTTTATCTGTGTAACTTATTAACTAATTGACTAATTAAATAAATAAGGTTGGACAGAATTGGCAGGGCTGCTGGTGTGCCATGGCTGCAGTAATTGGGGATCTGTGGAATGCACTGCAATCCTGGACAACTATGCCTGCAGAAAGTGTCTGCCGCTTAGGCAACTTCGGCTCCAAGTTGCTGAGCTGGATTCTGAGTTGCAGAAAGAGGTTCTGCATAAAGAGTATGAGGAGCTAGGCACTAAATTGGAAAGCAGAACCTCAAAGGTAATAATCTCTGCATTTATAATAAAACAGATAAATTGTCAGCTCAAATAGAAATTGATAAGCATGACCTGATAGTCATTACAGAGACTTGGCTGCAAGGAAACCAAAGTTGGCAGCTGAATATCCAAGGGATTGTGACATTCAGGAAGGACAGGAAGCTGGGAAAAGGTGGCAGGGTAGTGCTGTTAATTAAAGAGAGCATTAGTACTGTAGTGAGAGATGGCCTTAGTTCTAAAGATCAAGACATAGAATCGGTTCGGGTGGAACTAGGAAACAGCAAAGGGCAGAAAACATTGATGGGTGTTGTTTATAGGCCACCAAACAGCAAGAGTAATGTAAATCACAGTGTAAATCAGGAAATTAGAGGTGTGTGTAACAAGGGTAATACAGTCATCATGGGGATTTCAATCAACATATAGACTGGGTAAACCTAATTTGTACTAATGTTGTGGAGGACGAATTTTTGGAATGTATGTAAGATGGTTTTCTAGAACAGTATATTGAGGATCCAACTAGGGAACAGACTATTTTAAATCTATTATGGTGCAGTGAAAAATAGCTAATTAATAATCTTGTTGTAAAGGAGCCTTTAAAAAAGAGTAACCATAATATGATAAAATTTTACATTAAGTTTGAAAGTGATGTAGTTCAATCAGAGACCAGGGTCTTAAATCTAAACAAAGGAAGCTCTGAAGGTATAAGGGGAAAATTGGCTATGGTAGATTGGGAAACTATGTTAAAAGGCATGATGGTAGACAGGCAATGGCTAACATTTAAAGAACTAATACATAGTTTACATCAAAAATACATTCCTTTAATGCACAAAAACCCAGCAAAGAAAGTGTCCCAACCATTGCTAATGAAAGAAATCAAGGATTGCAATAGATCGATGGAAAAGGCACATAAAATTGCCAAAAAAAATGGCAAGCCTGTGAGTTGGGTGCATTTTTAAATTCTGCAAAGGAGGACCAAGAGAAAGGTTAAGAAAGGGAAAATAGAATATGAGAGACAACTAGCGAGAAACATTAAAATACACTGTAAAAGCTCCTGTAGGTATGTGAAAAGGAAAAGATTAGCAAAAACAAATGTGGGTGCCTTACAAGCAGAGTCAGGAGAATTTTTAATGGGAATAAGGAAATGTCAGGGAAACTAAACAAATACTTTGTGTCTGTCTTCATGGAGGAAAATACTAAAAGCCTCCCAGGAATAATGGAGAATCAAGGAACTAGTCTAAACAAGGAACTGCAAGATATTGATATCAATAAAAGAAAAGTACTAGAGAAATTGATGGGACTTAAAGTAGGTAAATCCCCTGGACCTGATGATCTACACCCTAGAGTGTTGAAAGAGGTGGCTGTAGAGATAGTAGATGTATTGGTGGTCACCTTTTAAAATTCTATAGACTCTGGAATGGTTCCTACAGATAGGAAGGTGGTAAATATAACCCCATTATTTAAGAAAGGAGGGAGAGAGAAAAACGTGGAACTACAGACCTGTTAGTTTGACAACAGTGGTAGGGAAAATGTTAGAATCTATAATAAAGGAAATGATAATAGGACACTTAGAAAATAATGGTAGGATTGGGCAGAGTCAACATGAATTTATAAGAAGGGAAATCATGTTTGACAAACCTGTTGGAGTTTTTTGAGGATGTAACTAGCAGAATAGATAAGGGGGAACCAGTGGATGAGGTATATTTAGATTTTCAGAAAGCTTTTGGTAAGTTCCCACACAAGAGGTTAGTAAACAAAATTAGAGCATATGGGATTGGAGGTAATATACTAGATGGACTGAGAACTGGTCAATGGACAGAAAATAGAGAGTAGGAATAAATGGGTCATTTTCAGGTTGACAGGCTGTGACTAGTGGGGTACAAGTACAAGGATCAGTGCTTGGCCCAGCTATTCACAATCAATATCAATCTATACCAAGTTTGCAGATGACACAAAACTACGTGGAAGTGTGAGTTGTGAGGATGCAAAGAGGTTTCAAGGAGATTTGGAGAGGCTAAGGGAGTGGTCAAAATTTTGACAGATAGAATACAATGTGGAGAAAAATTAGGTTAACACTTTGGTAGGAAAAACTGAAATGCAGAGTACTTCTTAAATGGTGATAGGCTGGAAAGCATTGAACTTCAAAGGAACTTGGGTAACCTTGTTCATGAGTCACTGAAAGCTAACATGTGGGTACAGCAAGCAATTGAGAAGGCAAATGATATGTTGGCCTTCATTACAAGATAATTTGAGTATAGGAGTAAAGATGTTTAACCACAATTATATAGAACCTTAGTTAGATTGTACCTGGAGTATTGTGTGCAGTTTTGGACTCATCACCCAAGGAAAGATATACTTGCCGTAGTGGCAGTGCTCCAAAGATTCACTAAATTAATTCCTGAGATGGAGGGATTGTCCTATGAGGAAAGATTAAATAGACTGGGCCTTTATTCTCTGGAGTTTTTAAGAATGAAAGGTGATCTCATTCAAACACACAAAGTTCTTACAGGGCTTGATAGGGTAGATGCAGCAAGGATGTTTCCCTTGGCTGGAGGATCTAGAACCAGGGGGCACAGTCTCGGAATAAGGAGGAGGCCATTTAGGACTGAGATGAGGAGGAATTTCTTCACTCAGAGAGTGGTGAATTTTCAGAATTCTCTGCCCCAGAGGGCTATGGAGGCTCAGTCGTTGAGTACGTTCAGGACTGAGATCAATAGATTTCTACATGTTAAAAACATCAAGGGTTACGGGAATAGTGCTGGAAAATGGTGTTGAGATAGAAGATTAGCCATGATCTCATTGAATGGCAGAGCGAGCTCGAAGGTCTGAATGGCCTACTCCTGCTTCTATTTCTTATGTTCTTATGTACCTGCATGCTAACCTTCACGTGTTCATTGTATAAGAACAGCTTCTGATCATTAATATTTACAAGTTGCACGCCTTTTAAAAATTTTCTGCTTTTCTGTTCAAATGACCAAAGTGAATAAAGTGACTTCTGGCTGGGGCGCCGCCTTGCCTGCGGCAGGACCTGCCTGCGACAGGGCCGGAAAATCCCGGCCTATTTCTCTTTGCAGCTTCTTTGTGTCCTCCTCGCAACTTACATTTGTACCTAGCTTTATATTGCCAAACTTTGATGCATTACGTTCATCCAAATCATTAATATAGAATGTAAATAACTGGGACCTAGCACTGAACCTTGCACCAAAAGGTTGGGAACCCTTGCACAAGAGGGTAAGACTTTCTATCAGATAAGGTCACATTTAAAAATTAATTGATTGACCTCCATAAAAATGCACCTACAGGAATTTGGTGCAAGTGTGTTAAACATTCATATGTGGACTTCACTTTACTGATCAGGAATTATACCTTCAGATCTTGCTACCGCTATGTGATTTCCAGCTTTCGTCCTTCTCTAATCATTTTTAAAAATTCATTCATGGGATGTGGGTGTTGCTGGCAAAGCCAGCATTTATTGCCCATTCCTAATTGCCCTTGAGAAAGTGGTGGTGAGCTGCTTTTTTGAATGGCTGCAGTCCATGTGGTGTAGGTACATCCACAGTGCTATTAGGGAGGGAGCTCCAGGATTTTGACCCAGCGACAGTGAAGGAACGGCGATATATTTCCACATATAGCCACATAAATACTGTGGCTACAAGAGCAGGAAAGAAGCTAGGAATCCGGCGACGAGTAACTCACCTCCTGAATCCACAAAACCTGTCCACCATCTACAAGGCTCAAGTCAGGAGTGTGATGGAATACTCTCCACTTTCCTGGATGAGTGCAGCTCCCACAACACTCAAGAAGCTTGACACCATCTTGGACAAAGCAGCCTACTTGATTGGCACCACATCCACAAACATTCACTCCCTCAACCACCGATGCACAGTAGCAGCAGTGTGTACCATCTACAGGATGCACTGCAGGAACTCACCAAGGCTCCTTAGAACGCACCTTCCAAACTCATGACACTACCATCTAGAAGGACAAGGGCAGCAGACAGATGGGAACACCACCACCTGAAAGTTCCACTCCAAGTCACTCACCACCCTGACTTGGAAATATATCACCGTTCCTTCACTGTCGCTAGGTCAAAATCCAGGAACTCCCTCCCTAACAGCACTGTGGGTGTACCTATACCACAGCGGTTCAAGAAGGCAGCTCACCACTACCTTCTCAAGGGCAACTAGGGATGGGCAATAAATGCTGACCCAGCCAGCAAAGCCCACATCCCATGAATGAATTTTTAAAAAAAGTCAGGATGCTGAGTGGCTTGAAGGGGAACTTCCAGGTGGTGGTGTTCCCCATGTATCTGCTGCCCTTGTCCTTCTAGATGGTAGTGGTCATAGGTTTGGAAGGTGCAAGCCTCTGACCTGCTCTTGTAGCCAAAGTATTTATATGACTAGTTGAGTGTAGTTTCTGGTCAATGATAACCTCCACGGTGTTGATATTGGGGGATTCAGTGATGGTAATGCCATTGAACATCAAGGGGTGATGGTTAGGTTCTCTCTTGTTGGAGATGGTCATTGCCTGACGCTTGTGTGGTGCAAATGTTACTTTCCATTTGCCAAGCCTGGATATTGTCCGTATTTTGCTGCATTTGGACATGGACTGCTTCAGTATCTGAGGAGTCGCGAATGGTGCTGAACATTGTGCAATTATCAGTGAACATCCCCACAAACATTGTGCAATTATCAGTGAACATCCCCACCTCTGACCTTATGATGGAAGGAAGGTCATTGATGAAGCAGCTGAAGATGGTTGGACCTAGGACACTACCCTGAGGAACTCCTGTGGCGATGTCCTGGAAGTGAGATGATTGATCTCCAACAACCACAACCGTCTCCCTTTGTGCTAGGTATGACTCTCATTGACTCTAGTTTTGCTAGGGCTCCTTGATGCCACACTTAGTTAAATGCTACTTTGATGTCAAGGGCAGTCACTTTCACCTCACCTCTGGAGTTCAGCTCTTTTGTCCATGTTTGAACCAAGGCTGTAATGAGGTCAGGAGCTGAGTGGCACTGGCAGAATCCAAACTGAGCATCAGTGAGCAGGCTATTGCTAGGCAAGTGCCACTTGATTGTACTGTTGATGACCCCTTCCATCACTTTACAGATGAGCATGAGTAGACTGATGGGGCGGTAAATGGCCAGGTTGGATTTGCCCTGCTTTCAGTGCACAGGACATACCTGGCCAATTTTCCATGTTGCCGGGTAGATGCCAGTGTTGTAGCCGTACTGGAACAGCATGGCTAGGGTGTGTGGCAATGCTGAGGACCCCTAGGGCAACTCATTCTCGACCTTATACCACTGTGTCACCACCTGTGATGGGCCTGTCCTGCCGGTGGGTCAGGACATACCCAGGGGTGGTGATGGTGGGGTCTGGGTCATTGTCTGTAAGGTATGATTGCGTATAACTGTGTCAGGCTGTTGTTTGACTAGCCTGTGAGACAGATCTCCAAACTTTGACACTGGCACCCAGATGTTGGCAAGGTGGACTTTGCAGGGTCAACAGGGCTGAGTTTGCCACGTATGCAAAGATACTTCTTTAAACAATGATTTTTGCAGTTGAAAATTAAACAGTAAGGAAAATATAAATCAAGATGCCCTGTCATGATGATATGCACTTTTCAATTGAAAGCAGTTGATGAAATGAAACAGAAACTGTACTTGTTGCAGTGTGGCAGCTGGTCAATGAGCAGATTTCATGGCCAAACATATTCTGTGATCTTGAACATTTACAAAGATCAGAAACAGCATTGTGGTGCTTTCAAATAAAAAAAATTATATGTATTGTACCCTGCTCAAAAAAAGATAATGGAGATTATTGTTTATCACCAACTCCCACTAACCTGTAATTCAATAAACAAAACTCTCACCGGTCTTTGTGCATGTAATACACACACAGTCCAGTACAGTAGAAACGAAACTGGAGCAAGCAGTATTGAATGACAATTCTTATAGTGTAACAACAGAATCTCACCGATGTGTCCAAGATATCTTGTTATTATCATATCTGTATCACTGATAGTCTTAAATGGATTATGAAACCAGGTAAGTGAAATGACTCACTCACTGTATCAAAGGCTGCAGATAGGTTGAGCAGGATGAGGAGGGATAGTTTACTTCTGTCACAGTCACATAGACTGTCGATTTTGAGAGCTGCTCAGTATTGTGGAAGGGGCGAAAACCTGATTGGAGAGATTCAAACATAGATTTCCAAGAAAGATTGGAATGGCTTTGGAAGGCGGCAACATATTCCAGGATTTTGGAGAGGAAAGGGAGGTTGGAGATGAGGTGGTAGTTTGCATGTATGGTGGAATCAAGGGTTGTTTTTTTGAGGAGAGGAGTGATGACAACAGATTTAAGAGAGAAAAGAACAAAACCTGAAAAGAGAGAACTGTTAATAATATTGGCCAACTTGGGGGCCAGGAGGGGAAATTAAGTGATCAGCAGTTTAGCAGGAACAGAGTTGAGGGAGCAGGAGGTGCATCTAATGGATAAGGTGAGCTCAGAGAGGACATAAAGGGAGATAGGAGAAAAACTAGAGAAAGATGCGAGTTCAGGGCTAGGGCAAGGGATTGTTAGAGGAAATTTGGCTCGATGGGCTAATGGAAGGGAGAGATGCAGCAGATGCAGCTAATCGAATGGTCTCAATCTTAGTGACAAGGAAATCCAGGAGCTCCTCACATTAATGGTTGGAGGTGGGGGTGAATGAAACAGGGGATGGGCGGAGGGGGGATTGAGTAGAAGGGTTACATTTGAGAAAGAAAGCCGGAGTTACATTTGTGTTCCAGGATGATTCTGGAATAGTGAGCAGTTTTAGCAGGTTTTAAGTTGTCCCACCGGATCTGGCGGTGGATAACCAAACCAGTTGTCCATCATGTCCTGTCAAGCCTGCGTCTCTTGGACTGAAGGGAGTGGAGATGAGGGCCATAAAAGGGGAATGGCCAAGGTGAGAGAGAGAGTGTAATGATTTTATTTGTGAATGGAACATCAGAAGTGGAGGTGAGAGTACAGCTGAGCAAATCATTAACTGCAGAAACATTGTGCAAACTGAGGGCCAAAGGCTAGATGGGTGGGATTTTGATAGTACAGTAGTAGGTGAATTGGGGGAAACGTTTTTTCCGGGGAGGGATACAGAATGAGGTAAGGGTGGGGTGTGAAGGGGATTGTGGTGGAGAGTGATGCAAAGAAGTGGTCAAAAATGACCTTACCTGTGATTGATACAATAGGACTAGCAAGACTACATGAGACAGCAAGGTCAAGGGGCCAGCTTGGGCAGTTTACATGGAGAGAGATTTAGGGAGGATATGAAGGCAGTGTTGGGTTCCTACAATATGATAAGAACTCCAACACCATATGTTCAAAACTTTATCCTTATTGCTATTTTAAAAAATGGACTTTTTGCTGAACCAAAAAGATGGCTTCTACAAGTCACCTGACCACATAGTTGGCCCTTTGTCTGAGAACCACCGTCAGGAGTTTCAAGAACAAAAGAATTCTTATCTCAGCTTCTGGAATCTTACATCTCATTGTGCAGACCCCATGTGACCACAAAAACCAGGAGGCTTGCACATCCAACCGTGTTATGCCCGGAGAGCTACTAACACACTTGGGACTGTCCAGACCCACTTCAAAGGGACCAGAGGGATCTTATTTACATATGATAAGTTCACCTTGCTAGCAGAGTCAGTGGATCTGCCTAGACAATGGCTTTCCAAACACCAGACCCTCAACATAGATGGTATCTCTTTCAACAACTAATGACTGAGACACTATCAGCTGTAAAATTAAAGCTAATTCCAGACACTGGGTAAACATCCCTTTTTAAAGCCATTGTGGAGAAGTTTTATAAAAACCTATAAGGCTCTGTGGTCTTATTACTACTGAATTCAAAGGCCGCATCTCGAAACATACAAATTGCAAAAATAATTGTGGCAGTTGTCTCAAGTTTCCCTCTGGGATTTGAACAAATCAGCATTTACCATCGGCTGTGCCATAACAGGGATGCAGCCATCACAGTAGACAGCTACGACCTCACCCATAGGCCTGCAAACTCAGGCAGACCCTTTCCAAACCATCCCAATGACTATTAAAGATAAGCAGGGCGATATAGATAGGAAAGACCTTCCACCCTGAAAGGAAAACACAAATGAGGGTGGGAGCAGCCCTCCTGCACCAGAAAAGAGAGCACCCGGCAAGTGGTGTGCTCCCATGCAATAAAATAGGCCACTCATGATCTGAATGCTTAAGGTTGAGAGGGAAACCTTGGGTCTAATAGCCCGAAGGACACCCCAATGGGCAGTGCAGCAAAGCAGGCAGGGATCCTCACTCCGGAAACTTACCCCTTAGAGGTCGTGGCCCTATGTGTGGCTGAGCTGGATAAACTCCCAGAGAGCTTTCGGAGTTTCATCCTTTCAGGCACAGTGTCCCTGCACCTGTCCCGGGATGTGAAAAGGTACGTTGTAGTGCTCCGGGAAACAGGGGCCACTCAGTCCTTAATGTTCAAGGGAAACATAAGCCTACCCCTGAGTCCTCCCTGAAGGCCAAGACACTGATCAATGGAGTGGGAGGAGGATCCTTTTTGTCCCCCTCCAAGGGTCCATCAGAATGTGACCTAGTCTCAAGCCCTGTATCAGTAGGAATTGTCCCCCAACTACCAGTAGCAGGAATCAATTTCCTCCTCAGAAATGATTTGGCTGGCAGTAAAGTGTGAGCTAGTGGAAGAAACGAGGCCAACATCAGCCGGCAGGAATCTGCAGGAGTGCGTGGAGCTGGAGAATGTTCTGAAGCCCTAAAAAGTGAAATAGAATTGCCAGAAGTATGGCTGGTAGAAACCTTCTTTCCAGATTTAAATAGGAACAAAAGGTGTTCCCAAACAGACAAGCAGATAGTGAGTGAGACACCTTACCCAGTTGAAGAGCGATCAGGGAGTACATCAGGTGCTGAACCTCCACTTGGGGGCAGAGGTGTTCCAGCAAACATGGAACATGTTAGGGGAATGCCCATTCCCAAATCAAAAGCACAAGCTAATGAGCCAATGATTGGTTTAGCCAATAGCTTTATGGCAGATGTAAATGGTGACCAGGGAAATTCCCAAAGAAATCAAGAAAGAGTGAGGGCGATACCTCCTTTAGTTGAAGAGCAATAGAGGGTTACAGCAACAGCTGAAAATCCACCAGAGAGCAGTAATGTTCCAGAAGATAGGGAAGAGCTCAATGGCTGCAGTTTAATGGTTCTACACAGTTCAATGTCTCCATGCAGTTCAATTGCTCCATAGAGTTCAATGGTTCCAAAGATGGCTCAAATGGTTCAACATAGCTTCAGCTATATTCAGAGCGCTGGCAGCACTTTATATATGATGCCAGCACCTCCAGCAGTGACACCTGATGCTGTTGCAGCCACCTTACTGCCCATCTCAATTCCAAGACCTATCACCACCAACCCCCCCCCCACCCTCCACCTCAGCCTGCCTGCAAGCTCTTAATTAGCTGGCTGGCATGAAATTGCTTCTCCCAGTTGATCAACTTGAGATCAGCAGCAGCACCTGCTTCCAGTCCCAGCAGTGGGACCACAAGCCAAATTCCAGACAATGATTAAAAATAGAAAATGCTATCATTCGTAGTTTCAATAACAGATGCTTTACCCCAGTTCCACCTCCTAATCTTGACAAATAAACATTGAGACATGGAAAAACAGATCAAAGAAAGAATAACATTATAACCTCATAAAGGTTTCAATCAATCAGGTGTCTGATTGACACTTTGATAAGGTTGTAAGAGCAGCAGTTCTCCCAAAGCAGATTTCTGAATGGATTTTATCTTCATGAGCATTTCAAGACGTGTTATTATATGGCTTATTGGTTCCGTACATAATACATACAGGGGGAGGGGCCTGGGGGGGACAGGGAGGAGGTATAGAGGGCATAGGGGTATGGAAGGGCATGAGTAAGACCTTTTAAACATACCTTTCAGACTATGGTTCACAATTCCTCTGAGGGACCATGAACCATGAGACATGAAGAAGCTGGCCAGACTCCACAAAAGTTGCAGGGAGGTGGTCTGAGTTGCCTAATCCCCTAATGGACCCAGTCAGGTTGGGATTGCAGGGTGCAAGCTTGCCGGTGCAGCATAGGGGTTGGAAGCTCTCTACTTGCACTCATATCTCGTGTCAGCGAAAATTGCCAGCATCGGGAATGGGGCGGAAATCCCAGAATCGGGTCACACCTGCCATTTTTAAAGGCCTCCAGAATCAGAATGGCAGGGTGGAAGGACAAATGCTGCTTTCCTAAAGGATGACAAAAGGTTCATGTTCCACCATGCTCCTTGACGTTGAAGGTGAGGTGGGGGATTGTTGGTGAATGGGGACTGGGGATTGCAGTACTGGTATTACACCCAGATGAACTCCTCATGGACAGCATAGGCAAAAAGGGGCTGTCTATGTACCTCCTTTCCTCTTCCTCCTCCTCCTTCTTCTCACCCTCCTCCTCAGCTACCCACTGAATAAATGGTAAGGACTATCCCCTCATGATGGTCAAGTTGTGTAGCATGTAGCAGGCAAAATCTTTTCAAATGTTAATGGTCCATAAATGGATCGTAACATTGTGCATAGGTAAATTTGAAAGAAACATGAGCCTCTCTGATTCTGGAATCGATGTAGCTTCCAAGCTTCTTATCACTTGTTTCAATATGGACATAGTTGAATCAGGGGAAGAGTCAAACAACTGCTGTTGCAATACTGATAAATCCCAACACCCAGTCTGAATTTATGTTCTAAGTAAATATTTGCAACCAGCATAATCATTTGCAATCTGCTTTCTGGCAACCTCACTTGGCATTTGCTACACACTCGTACTGAGATATAAATATATACACTGAGAGGCTGTTTCCCCTGGCTGGGGGATCTAAAACATGGGAGCGCAGTCTCAGGATAAAGGATATGGGGAGGTGGGCAGGGAAAGTGCAATTGATGTCCATGATCAGCCATGATCATAGTAAATGGTGGAGCAGGCTCAACAAGCTGTATGGTCTACTCCTGGTCTCAACCCTTGTGTTCTTGTGCTCTTCCATAGAGAACAAGGCAATGGTCAGAACTTTACAAAAGTGCATGGACATTGACTGTAAGGATTTTTTAAAGTGAACTACAAATCAACTGGATCATTGGATTAGTAGGAGCAATGAAACATTCAACTGCTGAGGGACATTTTCAATTTAAGAGTCTGCTCTTGATGAGATTGTGGTTTCACTCTCTGAGTAGATAAAAGCAAAATGCAAATAAACAGCATAAGGCCTCCCCGTGAGATTGCTGGATCTGCCAGCAGATTTTATAATCAGCCTGTTTAAACTGAATTCTGTGATTGCAAATTTGGCCTATTGTATGAAAAATTCCAGAGTTAACCTTACATCATAAGTAAAGTCTATAGAACTTGTTTTTGCAACTCACCTGCCAGAAACAAATGTAAGTTTTAACAATTCCTGAGTACCATTATATCCAAGTACCATTGAACCACCAAACATTAGACATGGACACCATATGCTGACCTTGCCTATGTTGCCCACATCCCATGAAAGAAATTTTTAAAAGTTGATCGTATCAACGACTGAAACACAGGCCGGAGTTTTCCAGCCCTTCTGGCCGGCGGGATATTCCGGTCCTGGAGGTTTCAATGGCTCACCGGCCCTGCCGCGGGAGAACCTGCCATGGAGGTGCTGGAAAATTCCAGCCACACAACCTAAACAATTGTTCAAATTAGTTTTCAGATGAAATAACACACAGAATCATAAAGACGCTGTCAAAATACCACACTGCACAATCTTCTTCTATGATAGTCCCTGGGATTGAGGATGACTTGCTTACTCCAGTTCGATGGGTTCTGAAATGGCTGATAAAAAGCCAATGTGCGATCTGCAGACTCTGCCACATGTGGGGCTGGTGATGTTTGGAGTAATGGGCAGATGGGCTTGTAGTAATTATAGTTTTGATAAATGTAGGACTGTAGATTTAAGAATAATCTTGTGTTGTAAAGTCACATGATCTGTCTAAACCAATGAGTTAGCAGCGCAGGGAACCTTTAGTGGAGAGTTCTTTTTTCGTTATGGGCCGGGATTTTCCGGTTCCGTCGTGGGCAGGACCTGCTGTGGGTGAGGAAGCGCCCCAGCCAGAAGCCCATTGGCTTGTAGCGGGACCAGAAGATCCAGGTGGAGGGCGGGTGTGGAAAATCCCGCCCATGGAGTTTGATGCACACGTGTAGTTGCTGCTGCTGTCTTGTAAATAAAGTTAAATGTGTCTACTAAGAAAAGCTGTCTGGATGATCAACTCTATAACAGGGTTGTTTGGAGGTTTGTGCGCTCCCTCCAACACTTTGACTTTGCCTTTGCACATTCCCGATGAAGTTTCTTGATGTGTTTGGTGCCTTCCCAGCTGAGCATTCTCCATTTTGATTGGTTATAAGCCAGGGACTCCTATGAGTCAGTAGGAGGTTTGACCTCTTCAGAAAAGCATCTCTGTTGTCCCCCTGTGAGTCTCTTGCCATGACTGAGTTCAGGTTGGAGTGATTGTTTCACCACTACTCTCCTCCGTCTGGCTGAACTTGTTCTCACACTGAACAATTTCTCCTTTAACTCCTCTCACTTCCTCCAAATAAAAGGTGTGGCTATGGGTACCCGCATGGGCCCCAGCTATGCCTGTCTCTTTATGGGGTATGTGGAACATTCCTTGTTCCAGTCCTACTCCGGCCCCCTCCCACAACTCTTTCTCCAGTACATCGATGATTACTTCGGTGCTGCTTCATGCTCTCGTCGGGACCTGGAAAAATTTATTAATTTTGCTTCCAATCTCCACCCCTTCATCATTTTCACATGGTCCATCTCTGACACTTCTCTTCCCTTCCTTGACCTCTCTGTTTCAATTTCTGATGATAGACTGTCCACCAATATCCATTACAAGCCTACCGACTCCCACAGCTACCTCGACTACAGCTCCTCACACCCCGCTTCCTGTAAGGACTCCATCCCATTCTCTCAGTTCCTTCGCCTCCGTCGCATCTGTTCTGATGACGCTACCTTCAAAAACAGCTCCTGTGACATGTCCTCCTCCTTCCTTAACCGAGGTTTTCCACCCACGGTCGTTGACAGGGCCCTCAACCGTGTCCGGCCCATATCCCGGCATCTGCCCTCACGCCTTCTCCTCCTTCCCAGAAACATGATAGGGTCCCCCTTGTCCTCACTTAACACCCCACCAGCCTCTGCATTCAAAGGATCATCCTCCGCCATTTCCGCCGACTCCAGCATGATGCCACCACCAAACACATCTTCCCTTCACCCCCCCGACGGCATTCCGTAGGGATCGTTCCCTCCTGGACACCCTGGTCCACTTCTCCATCACCCCCTACTCCTCAACCCCCACCTATGGCACCTTCCCATGCCCACGCAGAAGATGCAACACCTGCCCCTTCACTTCCTCTCTCCTCACCGTCCAAGGGCCCAAACACTCCTTTCAAGTGAAGCAGCATTTCACTTGCATTTCCCCTAACTTAGTCTACTGCATTCGTTGCTCCCAATGTGGTCTCCTCTACATTGGAGAGACCAAACGCAAACTGGGCGATCGCTTTGCAGAACACCTGCGGTCTGTCCGCAAGAAAGACCCAAACCTCCCTGTCGCTTGCCATTTTAACACTCCACCCTGTTCTCTTGCCCACATGTCTGGCCTTGGCTTGCTGCATTGTTCCAGTGAAGCCCAACGCAAACTGGAGGAACAGCACCTCATCTTCCGACTAGGCACTTTACAGCCTTCCGGGCTGAATATTGAATTCAACAACTTTAGATCTTAAACTCCCCCTCCCCCCATCCCCACCCCGTTTCTCCCCCTCCCTTTTTTTTTTCAATAATTTATATAGATTCTTCTTTTCCCACCTATTTCCATTATTTTTAAATCTAAAACTAAAACTTTGTCAGTCTTTCCACCCCACCCCCACTAGAGCTGTACCTTGAGTATCCTGCCTTCCATTCTTAATTAGCACTTTTCTTAGACAATATCACCACCTTCAACACCTCTTTGATCCTTTTGTCTGTGACATCTTTTGATTATCTGCTCCTATCACTGCTTGCTTATCTCCACAATCATCCCACCCTCAACTTCTCTCTCCCCCTGCCCCACCACCTTAGACCAGCTTATATTTCACCTTTCTCCTAACTATACTCAGTTCTGCCGAAGGGTCATGAAGACTCGAAACGTTAACTGATTTCTTCTCCACTGATGCTGCCAGACCTGCTGAGTTTTTCCAGGTAATTCTGTTTTCGTTTTGTGATTGTTTCAGGAGTCTGGTGTCGGATATATGAACTACATGTCACACCCAGAAGAGCTGGCTATGAGTGATTAGTGCCTCAATGTTATGCAAGTTGTCTTGGGAGAGGATGTAACTGTTGAAAAACCTGCTGCACAATACCTACATGAGAGAATAAAGGGCGTTAATTGTCTCTTTCAGAAAGTGGCTTTTTTACAACCTGTTTAAATGCTAAATTCCTTTGGTTGAATGGAACACAGTTTTCTCTTGAACAAAAACAAAAATACCTGGAAAAACTCAGCAGCTCTGACATGCTGAGTTTTTCCAGGTATTTTGTTTTTGTTTTGGATTTCCAACATCTGCAGTTTTTTGCTTTTATCTTACAGCTTTCTCTTGTCTTGGTATCCAGACCACAGTCTTTCAGGGAGATGAGGTACTACAGGAAGAATATACGAGTCTCAAATTACTCACATAACCTGGGTACCTTTGTGAGAATGTGCAGACAGCACTAGAATGTTTTACCCATGGACTCCTCTACGTTGGGAAGTCAAAATGTTAGCAGGCTTCATCATGGTTTATAACTCCTGTTTCATAATTATCCACCTGCCTTCCTGCATCACAGTAACCTGCTTCTAACTTTCAGTTTCCCCATCACAAAAACCTGTTTGCAGCTATCTGTTTCTCCCATCAACTGTTTCACACTAGACAGTCATGGGTCATTGCATACTTGCCTGACAAACCAGATACATGTAAATTATAAACATCCATCCAAGCCATTAAAGTAACTTTACTTCACATGTCCGTCCTTGGCTTGCTGCACTGTTCCAGTGAAGCTCAGCGCAAACTGGAGGAACAGCACCTCATCTTCCATCTAGGCACTTTACAGCCTTCCGGACTGAATATTGAGTTCAACAATTTTAGATCATGAACTCGCTCCTCCATCCCTACCCCCTTTCTGATTCCCCCCCCTTTTTTTTCCAATAATTTATACAGATTTTTCTTTTCCCACCTACTTCCATTATTTTTAAATGTATTTCCATCTATTGTTTTATCTCTACCTTTTAACCTTTTTTGATTCCTTCACCCCACCCCACCCCCACTAGGGCTATCTGTACCTTGCTTGTCCTGTTTTCTACCCTTAATTAGCACATTCCTCAGATAATATCACCACCTTCAACACTTCTTTGTTCTTTTGTTTGTGACATCTTTTGGTTATCTCCACCTATCACTGGCCCTCTATCCAGCTCTACTTGTCCCACCCCTCCTTAAACCAGCTTATATTTCACCTCTCTTCTATTTTTACTTCGTGCTGTTGAAGGGTCATTCGGACTTGAAACGTTAACTGTGCTCCTCTCCACAAATGCTGCCAGACCTGCTGAGTTTTTCCAGGTATTTTTGTTTTTGTTTTGGATTTCCAGCATCCACAGTTTTTTGCTTTTAACTTTACTTTAACTGATCCCTAATCAAAAAGCACTTCGACTCCTCTCATGAACTAGGTGTTTCCTCCTTTCACTTGGTAACTAGCCAAGGGCTTCTATTTAATGCCTAAGTACTTGAAACTATGTGAGAAATCCCTATTTTTGACATATTGACATCCTATTACAATATGCTGAAAATTTAATGAAATACTGCATGCTCATTAAATCATAGAATCATAGTGGTATTGCAGAGAGTTTTAAAACAACGGGATCTACTGGATCTTCTCCCCAATCCTGAGAGATTCCAAGTTGCTTGTAATGTATATGTTTAGGATAAGGGGCATAAGGTGAGATGAGGAAAATTTTTGCACAGCAAGTTGTCATGGTGTGGAATGCACTGCCTGAAAGGGTGGTAGAGGCAGACTTAATACAGCCCCCATCACTTAAAACAGCTGCTCATGATGGCCAAAGTGCAATAACCATTAGCTGGTTGCATTAAAGCTAGTTCAAAGTTGCCTTTTAATTACTCCATTTATTTCGGACTTACTTTACCATGTTAAATCTAAAGGTATCAATTTCCTGTGCCTGCAGGAACCAGTTTCTATTTATTAGGTTATTTTTGTGGCAACAATTTCATGTGTCAACTGGCTGCTCTTTGAGAAGATCATTTCCCAGCTGAGCTCCACTGTGTCATATAAGGGCATGGTTGCTGTACTGCTAAACCTTATTGGGAAAAGAGATACACTTTTACCAATGCATGACTTATAGGTCCTCATTTTCCTGAATTTACGTGTTCTGTTTTTTGCAGGTTGTTGGGTTACTTACCATGAGGCAGAATTTAGCATTTCACGGGTGGGTGCGTGCCCTACCCAAACGGGCGTAAAATCGCGCAGGGTGATGTCGGGCGAGTGTCCCGACTTCATCGCGCACTTGCGCGATATTTCGCTCGGCGGGCACACGTAGCAGTTCGAAGAGCACCCGCCAACAATTAAGCGGGCAATTAAGCTCACTAACCGCACAATTGTAAGCGATTTTTCACGGACCGTCCAACCTTAAGGTTGGCGGGCGGGCCAATCGGCCTTTACATTTTTGATGAAGCCTCATCCAAGGGCGGGATGAAATCTTTGTTAGTATATAAAATAGAAAGAAATATCTGGGAGCATCTGCTTTCAGGTGCTTGACTGTCCTGCGTGGACATTTTTTGTAGCATTTTTGTGCTTTCTTTTATTATTTGGAGGTCTGCAGCTCCCGGAGGCAGCTGTTTGCCTTCAGGGAACTCAGTGGAAGCGCTCACCAGCATTCACGGTGACATCAGCGCCCACACTCTTCCCGCCCCCACCAGCAGTGCTGAGCCTTTCTCTGGGCGCATTTCACGCTGGCTGGCCATTAATTAGCCAGCCAGTATGAAATTGCAGTTGGGGGCTGATCACGGTTGGGTGCCCATTTCCTGTCCACTCCCAGGCCCACCAATCGTGCATGCCTGACAAGCGCAAAATTCAGGCCCATCTGTTTATATGTGGAGTAAACCAACCTGCTTATAGTCCTTTTCAAATGTATCCATTCAATGGCTCAACATATTAGTATACATAACCTATTTTGGCACGGGGAAGCTTTCAAAAAATGTATCACATTGCAACTGAAAGGATTTTAAATTTTGGTTAACGCTACCATGTTATACAGAGCATTGCACCCACCATAAGGAGTGGGGGCTATTGTAAATTTCAAAAGGGAATTAGATAAATATTTGAAAAGGAAACACTTGCAGGACCATGGGAAAAGTGTGGTCCTCCTTCTGGGCTACAAGATTCTATGATTCTACAACCTTTTCTTCTGTGAGTGCATCAGCTTAAAGTGCTGCAGTGCAGTGGTTGTCAATACTATTAGTATTTCAGTGACACTTTAGCTTCTTTTTTTGTCTTTGGTGTGCACTGTGTGGGGAATGTGTGGGGCAATCACAATGCCTCCCTGATGTGGTCAGTGAGAGTCCATTTTGATGCTTAAGTGTCATTTACATTGAATCTGCCCATCTGTTTTGAACATGTATAGACAGCCATAGGAGGGCTGTAAGTCCATGGATGCAGCCACAGAGAATAGGCCTGCAGCAGCATGTTAAATGGAAGAGCTGGGCAGGTTAGGATGTTGAATGCTGGAGGGGATTAATTATGGGGCTGAGGTACTCTGATGGAGGTACAAAGAAAGGATGCGGAAAACTTCCCAAACCATCAATTATTAAAACCGCCACACCAATTTTCAGCAATTGCTGGCTCAGGTTGTTTCCTACACTGCACCGTGGACAGGTTTAACCCTGACCAGCTGCCTCACTGATAGTCACCAAAATGACATTGGCGTCCTACCCATATAAGTCCCAATGTGAGTACAGCAAAAAGACCCAGCCCCTATCTAATGGGAGCACTGGCCACCTAAATCGAGGCCTGCCCAAAAATCGTGACAGGAAAAAGGCTGTGGCTTTATTTTTGCCAGGTGTATGGCTAGAATTTTACCGGCTCCTGTGTGGCAAGCTAGGAAGCTCGGGTCCAGTAAAATAGTAAGAGCTGCATTGGTACAGCTCCCTAATGCAGTCCCGCCACCAGGGACATTTCCCAATGGCAGGCTGCAAGGCTGATGGGGCTGCCTGCTCCAAGGAGATGGGCAGCTGACCTCCATGATTAAAGGCGTTTTTAAGGGTAATTTCAGAGGGCTGTCGGCATTCCTGACTTGGAAATATATCTTCTTTCCTTCACTGTCAAAATACTGGAATCCTAACAGCACTTGTGGGTGTACCTACACCACATGGACTGCAGTGGTTCAAGAAGGCAGCTCATCACCACCTTCTCAAGGGCAATTAGGGATGGGCAATAAATGCTGGCCCAGCCAGCGATGCCCATATCCCATGAAAGAATATAAGAAAGGGCTGCCTGCCCCCCTCCAGCCCCCCGAGCCTTGCCATAGGGGAAGGCTGCCAGCTTCATGGCAGCAACCTCCATGTGGCAGCCCAGGAAGCCATCGAGAGGAGCCCAGGGGCTCCATGGCGCAAAGATGGGGAGGCGGGCAGAAATGGCAGTCTCCATGGCCCCGCTGATTCCTCCCCTCACCACCCCGAGGGATTTCCCCCACGACCCTTCTGTGAGTGGGTCAGCTTAAGTGCTGCAGTGCATTCATTGGTTGTAAATACTATTAGTACATCAGTACTAAAAGATTTACTCTGAGGCTGTGCCTTCGTGTCCTCGTCTCTCCTACTAATGGAAACATCTTCCCCACGTCCACTCTATTCAGGCCTTTCAGTATTCTGTAAGTTTCAATCAGATCCCCCCTCATCCTTCTAAACTCCATCGAGCATAGACCCAGAGTCCTCAAACGTTTCTCATATGTTAAGCCTTTCATTCCTGGGATTGTTCTCGTGAACCTCCTCTGGACCCTCTCCAGGGCCAGCACATCCTTCCTGAGATACGGAGCCCAAAATTGCTCACAATATTCTAAATGTGGTCTGACCAGAGCCTTATAAAGCCTCAGCAGCACATCCCTGCTTTTATATTCTAGTCCTCTCGAAATAAATGCCAACATTGCATTTGCCTTCCTAACTACTGACTCAACCTGCAAGTTAACCTTAAGAGAATCCTGGACTAGGACTCCCAAGTACCTTTGCACTCCAGATTTCTGAATTCTCTCCCCATTTAGAAAATAGTCTATGCTCTATTCTTCCTACCAAAGTGCATGACCTCACACTTCCCCACATTGTATTCCATCTGCCACTTCTTTGCCCATTCTCCTAACCTGTCCAAATCCTTCTGCAGCCTCCCTGCCTCCTCAATACTACCTGTCCCTCCACCTATCTTTGTATCATCTGCAAACTTAGCCAGGATGCCCTCAGTTCCTTCATCTAGATCATTAATGTATAAAGTGAAAAGTTGTGGTCCCAACACTGACCCCTGCGGAACTCCACTAGTCACCGGCTGCCATCCTGAGAAGGACCCCCTTATCCCCACTCTCTGCCTCCTGCCAGACAGCCGATCTTCTATCCATGCTAGTACCCTGCCTCTAACACCATGGGCTCTTATCTTACTGAGCAGCCTCCTGTGGGGCACCTTGTCAAAGGCCTTCTGGAAGTCCAAGTAGATAACATCCATTGGCTCTCCTTTGTCTAACCTACTCGTTACCTCCTCAAAGAATTCGAACAGATTTGTCAGGCATGACCTCCCCTTGATGAAACCATGCTGACTTTGCCCTATTTTACTATGCACTTCCAAGAATTCTGAAATCTCATCCTTAATAATGGACTCTAAAATCTTACCAACGACCGAGGTCAGGCTAATCGGCCTGTAATTTCCCGTCTTTTGCCTCACTCCCTTCTTAAACTGAGGGGTTACATTAGCGATTTTCCATTCCTCTGGGATCCTTCCTGACTCCAGTGATTCATGAAAGATCACCACTAATGCCTCCGCTATCTCTTCAACTATCTCCTTCAGAACTCTGGGGTGTAATCCATCTGGTCCAGGTGATTTATCCACCTTCAGACCTTTCAGTTTTCCTAGCACCTTCTCCTTGGTAATGGCCACCATACTCACCTCTGCCCCCCGACTCTCTTGAGCTTTGGGGATGTCACTAGTGTCTTCCACCATGAAGACTGACGCAAAGTACCTATTCAGTTCCTCTGCCATTTCTTTGTTCCCCACTACTACTTCTCCAGCGTCATTTTCCAGCGGCCCAATGTCCACTTTTGCCTCTCTCTTATCCTTTATATATCTTAAAAAAAACTCTTGGAATCTTCTTTTATATTACTGGCTAGTTTACCCTCATATTTAATCTTCTCCCTCGTTATTTCTTTTTTAGTTGTCCTCTGTTGGTCTTTGTAGGCTTCCCAATCCCCTGGTTTCCCACTGCTCTTCACCGCATTGTATGCTTTCTCTTTAGCTTTTATGCTGTCTCTGACTTGCGTTGTCGCCAAGGGAGTCGTCCTCCCTTTAATATGCTTCTTCTTCC
Source organism: Cetorhinus maximus (assembly GCF_964194155.1). Lineage (NCBI taxonomy): Eukaryota > Metazoa > Chordata > Chondrichthyes > Lamniformes > Cetorhinidae > Cetorhinus > Cetorhinus maximus. The sequence goes on from NC_135898.1 coordinate 47,925,927, forward strand.
TAGGGATGAATTTTTGCCGTGTCTCCCAAGTTAATCCCAGAAACTCCTGCCATTGCTGTTCCACTGTCTTTCCTGCTAGGCTCATCTCCCAAGCAATTCTGGCCAGCTCCTCCCTCATGCTTCTGTAGTTGCCTTTATTCAACTGTAATACCATTACATCTGATTCCAGCTTTTTCCTCTCAAATCGCAGGGTAAATTCTATCATATTATGGTCACTTCCTCCTAAGGGTTCCTTCGCCTTAAGCTCCCTTATCAAGATCTCAGAGCTTCCCACTCTCTAATTGAGCCAGCAGCATCAGGACCCTGCCTGCAACCTTGGACAGCTGGCCTCCTGTGGTAAGATCTCCAAGCCAGTCCTGATGCTCGCCAGTGCAGCCTCAGGACCACTTTCTGCCCTAATGTCGGTGTCCTGTAACCCGTGGTAAAATTCAACCCTTATTTCACACTACCTCCCCATTCTCAATGTAAATGGGGTGGTAGACAGATGACAATCGGGGCTCATGTTAAATAATGAATAAAAAAGATTTTAATGGTATAAAATAACAACCATGCAGAAAAAGTTGTTTGGATTAAAATAGTTAATCTCAAAAAAGGTGGGAAGGACAAATCAAGAACAAAGTTTCACTAGAGGGTATTGTTTCTCCAGGGGATTTGTAGATTAAACAATAAAACATTCATTTGGCTCTTTGTTTTCAGACAAGAATAAGATTAGGCGGGGTTCATTTTAAGATCAAAAACAAAAACAGAATTACCTGGAAAAACTCAGCAGGTCTGGCAGCATCGGCGGAGAAGAAAAGAGTTGACGTTTCGAGTCCTCATGACCCTTCAACAGAACTTCTGTTGAAGGGTCATGAGGACTCTAAACGTCAACTCTTTTCTTCTCCGCCGATGCTGCCAGACCTGCTGAGTTTTTCCAGGTAATTCTGTTTTTGTTTTGGATTTCCAGCATCCGCAGTAGTTTTTTGTTTTTATTCATTTTAAGATCACTATTTAAAGTTTTACACCAATACTATTGTTCAGGAAACCACAAAAGGTACTATGGGCTGTCCAACAGGAACAATTACTTGCTATGAAGCTAGGAAGTATCGAATAATTTATGTGTGAGCCTTGACAATAGCATCGGCATGGTTTTCTTGCCCCGGTGTTAATATAAATGAGCACAATCCTGTCCCCAGCCTGCTGAAACATTGTGCATTGCCTTTAGTTTGGCTATATAGAATATTATCTAAGCTTTATCTATACCATTATTTAGACCCTGATTTTAATTCTGTGACACATTGGGCGCAGGGGGTTATCAATAGCGAGCAGGAAGCTCAGAAATAAGCATGTCAGTGGCTTTTTAATACAGCCACTTCATTATAATTTTACCTCCAGGCTTCCTGTTCAGTCAGAGGCAGCGGGCGTGATGTAGATTCCCCATGATGCAAACTCAACTCCACTATTTAAAGGGACACTCCAAACAAGCAACTTGAATGAGTTTGTGGTTGTGAAGCAAGTGCCCCAATAGAGTCCAGATGAGCAAAGTCTGCATATCATTTCAGTGAAGCCTCCATGGATGTGCTGCTGGGGACTGGGAGGAGTTGGAGAGAGATACTGTTCCATAGCAACAGGAGGAAGACGTCTTCAGCGGGGACCAAGAAAGTGTGGTTGGAGGTTCCCAAGGAGGTTTACAGCAGGAATGTGGTGCCACACTCCTAGATTCAGTGCAGAAGACGTTTTAATGACCTAAGCAGGTCAGGAAAGATGAGTACAGTGGCACATTCACATACATTCTGCTATGCGCATCACCAGATCAACACCTCATTTTTAGGTTTACCTGTTGCTGCTTTTGGCATGCCTTTCTGCACTCTTCATTGAATCGGGATTGATCCCCGGCTCGATAGTAATGGTCGATTGGGGAATATGTTGGGCTTGAGATTGTAGATTGTGGTTGAATACAATTCTGCTGCTGCTGATGGCCCACAGTGCCATCTGGATGCCCAGTTTTATACTTGTACAAGGATATGTCCTTTTCTTTCACAAGATATAGCCACCACTGGCAAGGCCAGCATTTATTGCCCATTTCTAATTACCCTTGAGAATGAGGTAGTGAGCCACCTTTCTGAACCACTGTGTTCCGTGTGGTGAAGTGCTGCCAGTGTTGTTACGGAGAAAGTTCTGGAATTTCTTTGCACAGGTGTTGATGGAATGGTGAAATATTTCCACGTCAGGATGGCGTGTGTCTTGGAGGGGAATGTGCAGGAAGTGGTGTTCCCATGCACCTGCTCCCCTTCTTCTTCTAGATGGTAGAAGTTGTAGGTTTGGAACGAGCTGTCGAAGAAACCTCCGTGAATTATTGCAGTGCATCTTGCAGATGGTACATATTGCTGCCGCTGTGCATCAGTGGTGGAGGGGAAGAGTGACTTGCATGGTATTTTCTGGTGATATGGATATACTGGTGCAACCTAAGTGAATCTTACATTAATATGGGCATCCCAGGCAAAAATGTGATCAGCTGAGGGTACATCACCCTGCCCCGCCTCTTCTTCCTCCTCCTCTGAATTGTCCGAGAGGAAATCAGAAGCTGTGGGATTTGAATTTAGTGGAGTTTATTATTAAGTTCAAGGTCAGGAGATGAACACGGGAAAAGGGAACCGAGAAGTCATCCCTCAAATTGATGACATTAACAAGGGTTTCAACAACAGTTGGGAAGTGCCATGGGTAAAGCGGGTGATGCTTCGGAGGTTTTGGTACTAAACCATTCAAGAGGAGAAAAAGTTCAGTTTGTGCAACATGAGATTTAGCTTCTGATGGTGATTACAGTTCCAGCCCACTCCAGATATTGTTTCTTGTGTGAAGGATAAAAGTCTACTTGCATTTGCAAAGCTTCACTAACTATGAACTGAAACATGACCTTATGCAGAAAGTAACCCGGTAAAAGCATATTCCAGGCAAACAATGAGCCTGTTATTCAATACCAAAAAATATGTAGGAGTTCCACTACATCTCACGTTACTTCAACAGATGGATGATTCAGATATGCCAAACACTTCTCATAACAGATTTTAAAATAAATTCTTAAGATTTGGATGACATGGACAAGGGCACATTTATTGCCCATTTTGTAGCCACTCTGAGAAAGACAAAGGGTGGAATTTATTGTAGGCAACGGGGAGTCTCACCCGTTGGCTGGAGAACAGGCGAGAGCCCCACCTCTTTCCGGAAGGCCAGCTTCATTAAGGGCCAATCAGGCAATTAACTGGGCAGTGGCAGAGCTTCCCTAGGATCAAAAACTTCGGGGACGCAAGTCCCGCCACCCCACTCCCTCCAACCCCAGGAGCTGCTGGCCGATCACCCAGCCAAGGCCTTTAATCATCACTGGATCCCAGGCCACAGGTGACTGATGGCGGGCGGGGAATTGTGGGGTGGTGGTCACAGGGGAGGGGGAGGGGATTGACAGCAACAGCAGGGAGCTGGATCACAGTGAATCCCTCCTTCCTGATGCCAGGTCCTTCAATCTGGCACTGAGTACCTTTAAACGAGAGACTGCTCCCCTGGAAGCCTGCAAACAACCCCGACAGGCCGACTTCCCACCCGCAGCTGGGTGAATACTTAAGGGCTTCAATTTTCAGCATAACAGTAAGGCTGTCCATGAGCCTTCCCACTACAGACTTAATCGGGGTAGATGCCGGAAGGCAGCAGAGTTCTCAAAGGCCACCCCCCTGCCCACCCGATTAAATGTTCCCCCCACTCCAAAACCCAACCTGGAGGGAGGCATTAAATTCTGCCCAAAAAGACCAAATTAGCAACAGGATAGAGATTTCACAGAAACAACAAGATATTGAATCTGGAGACTGGAGACAGTTCACAGAGTTAAACAGACAAACCAGTGTTCTCTGGAAGGGAAGGCATGTAGGAACTGGCAGGAGAGATGTGTGGGTGCTGGTAGGAACTGAATAATGTGACTATGATAGTCCAGCATGAAGCTAAAGGAAATTATGAGGCAGTCAGAACTTGATGTTAGCTGCGCTGTTGAAAAGTATTATAACAGCCTTAAGTCAGGCATGGGGGCAAAGGTGTAGAAATTCAATCAAGCCTGTTAATGTTATGAATATGAGGGTGTCAAAATTTGATAGCACCAAATAACAGGCATGAGAATCATGTTGCATGATTAACTTGCACTCATTCCTTGCAATGAAAGCAGCACACAAACTTTGTGCTGCCTGCTCATTTTAAATGATTGTAGCGCGCAGCCAGTGCTAACCGCACCGAGGGGCTGCACGCCTGAGCAGAGGATGCAAAGACGTGAGAGGTAGCATAGGTTCAAGCCAGCCTGCACCAATTAAAGGTGAGACGTATCCTGGCTGCAGTAGCTACTGGAAGTCATTCTAGAAGTTATGCCTGACCTGGGAAGGACATAGAAATGATATCATAACAGAGAGCAGGGCCTGAATTTTTTGGATGGCGAGGTCTTGCTTCCTGCCATCCAAAGAGTTGGTGGGGGAACACGTCCCTGCCAACTCTGAGTGCCCCGCAGCTATTTCACGCTGGAATGAGCATTAAGTGGCTGCAGGCAGGACTTCCGCCCCTCACTCGGGAGAGAGAGCTGCCGGCTAATCTGATTGGCCAGCAGCTCTCCAGTCCCTGCAGTGACAGCACTGCAGTGGACAGAAGAAGGAATGCAGGAGGATGTCGGAGCCTAAGTCTGGGCACTGGAGGTCCAGGTTGGGGTGGGTAGGGAAGTCCTCACCCAACTTCAGAAGGGAGCTTCTGATGGAAGCACCCTCCCCAACCCACTTCCCGTCCGAGATGTAACTTCTTTTTTGGGCCTCCCCATAGAAGTTCAATCCTCCCACCAGCCTAAATATTGAGGCTGGGTGGTAAACAGCCCTTAAGTGGCAAAGGCCTCAACTGGGGCAAGGACAAACTTCCTGCCCAAGGCCTTGCCCGCTGCAGCATAAAATTGCTGTGTGATTGGAGCGGGTGGGAACCCATAGGGAACCCTGTCCCTTTAATTCACGCTCCCACCCTATCTAAAAACACACCACTGGGGGAACATAAAATTCTGGCCCAGATTCCAATCTCTCTGACACAGTACTGGTGGCTTTGGTGCAGGAGGTGAACAGGAGGAGAGGGGCCAGGGGGCCAGACAAACTCTGAGACGGCAGTGGGAGCAGATAGCCGTGCAGGGTGATGCCTGAAGTGATGTTGCATGGACCTGGATGTAGTATTGAAAGCTGTTCAATGACCTTACATAAACAGTCAAGATCAAGCCTTCTAATTCCATATCCCACCAACTGCACCATTAGACTCACACATTGCCCAATGCACCATGGCCCCATCACTCACCTACCAATTATTTTCCATCATACCTCATTCACAGCTTCACCTTACCCTCATACAAACAGTGCTACTGCAAGCCTCACACCCACATCTGCACACATTGCAAGCTGTTCAAGCATGACACTCACATCACCCAAACGTATTGCAACACACTCTCTCACTCTTACAGTGGCTCACAATGCAGACAGCAGCACCTACCCAGTATAGCACAGGCACGCCTCCATTTCCTTACTCCTATGAAGGAGAAAATGCTCGGTATGATTGAGGAGTGGCCTGCAGAGGGACTGAATGCATCGAAGATGATGATATGCCCATACCTCCTTCTCACATCCCACTTCACTTTCATCACAGAATCTCTTTTGAGATATGAGCTGCAGATGGTGTAACCATGTACCTCTTGCTTGCCTCACCACAACCCTAGCCTTGTGCCTTTCCCCTTTTAAATGCCCAAGAACTGTCACCTCGCCAAGAAGCGGTGCTCGAGTGTGCAGTGCAAGAGGAGGAAAAGGCTGATGGCGATGTACCACCTTCACTTGATCCACCAGATCTGATATTGACACTATCTACTTTAAAGGGTAGCATAGAGGTCCACGAGTGTTCATAGAGTCCGCGAGTGTTCAGCTGTTCCTAATCCCTCTGCCTGTGACCCCCTCAGCTCCAGCTCCACAGGCCGAGGAAGGTGCACTTCCCTCAAGACAGGACACCCCAAGCAGGCCGGGGCCCTTCAGGCTTCAGCCCTCCAGAGGATGCCCTCCAAGATTATCACATTCTGTAGGGTGTAGCAGTCAGCAGCTGCCTCCACTTCTGCTGTGGATATTGGGGATGCACCAAGTCTAGCGGCAGGGTAAGAAAAAGTAAGAAATGCTAAGTGCACAAAAGTGACACAGGTGTTCACAATCTGTATATAATTTACACATATGTAAGTAGAATTTGTAACTGTCAACTTCTTATCTAGTGTATGTCTCTTCAATCTGATGATATGCTCCATGGTCAGCCAAGTGTAACAGATGCCTCCCTCCTCACAAATATCCCGTTGTGTGCCTCAGGTTTATGGTGTCTCGCACCATTTCATACAGTGCCTGATCGTTCTTTGCGCAGCGTCGACATGAATGAAGCCTCTGGCTCTAAGAACTTGGTGGTTGGGCAAGGCATTTCTGAAACCTGCTTCAGAGGTTCATATCATCTTGCCTCATGAGTTTAGAAGTTGCAGGCTGGTTTTGTCTCCTGATGCTTCTGCACTGAAGAGTGCTCAATGTGGATCTTAGAGGATTGAATGGTGACACGTATTACAGTCAATCTTAGTCAGTGCATCTTTCATTGGCCTACATGTAATGTCCATCAGCTTTAAGTGTGGTTTACATATGCACCAAAACTCAGGGCTGTTATGCACTTCTAGCGGCCTGCAGCATTATCTCATGTCCACCTAGACATCTAAACAGCACCTCAAAAGTAGTCCCCACTTGTCCACCTCCATGCTGCAGAGCTATGGACCTTACTGACACATATTAAGCCTTGAGATTCCTGCTAGAGGGTTAAAACTATGCGAGATTGGAGGTGTGTGTAAAGGCCACAGATGCCAGACTTTGACATGGGAGGATGCTGTGCTAGGCCAGAAGGTCTGGCTAGTGTCTCTTGGCATTAACCCTGTGCCAGCTCTCAGATGGTCAGTCGACATGTTTATGTGCTAGTTACAATGGCATCAGTGTGCCTGGTTTCCTTGTGGATATGTCAGACTGGTGGAATGAAAATGTGGAGGCCTCAAATGGGATCAGAGTGAAATTCCAATACACTAATGCATGCACTTTATGATCAAAGGTTAGAGTATTCAATGCCTAAATAGAGTGTCAGCACTTTTGTGCCCACAGATGCCAAGGCTAAGCTGTACAGGAACTTGGGAGACTCCAAACAAAGGCATAAGTGCTGGACAGAGATCAGACTATGATGCTGCTGAAGCTTTCACAGTCCACTGAAAGGTGAGCTGAAGTGCAGGCTCACATCCATGACTGAGAGTTACAGATGATTGCGTCCTGAAGATAGATCTCACACTGGGGACTCAGTATGATGATGAACCTAAACACTTCTCTTGCATGAACGATTGCCTGTGCAGAGATACTGCAGTGTGGATTCAGATTAGACCTCACACATCAAGATGAGAACCACTGAGTGATGACTGTCCTCCTAGAGGTGTCTTGCTACACTGCAGGCATACTGCCATGAGTGCACCGAGGATTGTCGTGCTGCTCCTGCCTCTTGAAGGCTCTGAGGTATTGAAATGTTGGTGAGATGTTTGAAGAGGCTGCTCACAAAACGTGTTGTTGGAGTTATTATGCCATAACAGAAAGACCATATGCTCCAGAGGCTGTCTTGCCTTCCAAGGATGAGGACATTCATGATAAAAAAGTGTAACTACTCATTCAGAGATTGATGTGCTTTATTGAGATGATGAGGGTCACAACAAGGGTGTTAAAGTAGATCCAGCATGGAGGGCTCTGGTGAAAGAGACTCGTATGAGCTAGTCATCATCATCCTCCTGCAACCTGGTGGCTATAAGCATCTCACATGCATGCCTGTCTCGTCTGGTCTGTGCTGTGGCCTCATCCTCTGGAGCCTCAGCTCCCTCGCCCTCATCGAGCTCAGCCCTCTCAACTTCCTCCTCATTGGAGGAGACGTGCAGCTCCCCCATCTTTCATGCTGCCAAGTCATCCCCACTTTGGAGCGCCATCTTGTGTAGAGTGCAACAAGCCACAATGGTACAGGAGACCCTCTGGGGAGAGTATTAGAGCACGCTGTCTGACCTGTCCATCAAAAATGCATCTCAAGATGTCAATGGTCTGCTCAATCAACGAGCGTGTTGCAGAATGAGCAGTGTTGTACCCCTCCTCTGAAGCACTTTGTGGCTGCCGAATGGATGTCACAGCCACATCTTTGCCTTTGTCACTGAGGAGCCAACCCTGGATGCACTGAGGGCCTTTGAAGATCTGTGGCACCAGCAAGGGACTCAAGACATAGGAGTCATGGGAGCTTCCAAGATATCTTGCACATACCTGCATAATCTGCTATTGGTGGTTGCAGACCAGCTGCACATTGAGAGAGTGGAACCCTATCCTGCCAGGGACCTCTTAAAACCACATGTGTGCAGTCAATGGCACCCTACACCTATGGGAATCTGGAGATCACTGCAAATCCCACTGCTCTGGCAGCCTGGCTGTCCTCACCTAGGGAGATCTGGGTGTAATTTTGCACCTTGCTAAATAGGGCATTGGTAACCACTTGGATGCATTTACGAGTGGATGCTTAAGAAATCCCACAGAGGTCCCCAGTGGAGCCTTGGAACGAGTCACTCGCAAAAAAGCTCAGAGCAGCAGTCACTTTGAGAGCCACTGGCAATGGATGCCCTCCCAGTCCCTGCGACGTCAGATCCTCCCGGAGAATGTGGCAGATTTGAGCCACCGATCCACTGACAAATGAAGGCATCAATGGCACTGTCTCTTGCTCATCTGCAAGTATGAGGCGTCTTCAGTATACCCTTGGTATGCCAAACACATCCGTTGAATGGGTCTGTCAGCCTCAGTTTCAGGGTCCTGAGGGAGCCTTGCTGGTGCCTCTTCATCAGGGTGAGGTTGTTGCCCAGCCTGAAGGCGACGGCAGGGAGAGGTGCATGCAAAGCCTGAACCTGGCAGCTGTAGGTTTTAGAGCTTTTTGGGCCATTAGGCAAATGCATTTTGGCCTGTTGCCCCTTTTCAGTTGGATCCTTCTGACACTCGCGATTTCCTATGAGAGGGAGAAAGGAACTTTGGAAGCCAATCCAAAAATGGCACCGATTGGGAATAGGCTCTCGCAAGGATGCGCAACATGAGTTAAGGCACCACAATCCCTAAGTTGGCATTTGACTGTTTCTAACATTTCTCAGTTGTGCTTTCCTCTCCAATTGGTAAAGCAGACATTAGTTGGGTACCCCTTCAATCAGTCCACAAGTACTGTGGTCGGCTCCTCCCATAATCTGATCCTGGTCCACCTCTCCTGGTGATTTTTTTCATAGTTTGTTTTCCAACTGTGTCATTGGGTCATTTTGAAAAATGGTGGCGCTGAGGTATTACTACAAGACCAGATTCCACCGCTCTCACTCCCCATGACAGTGGAAGTCCCTCCCATCATACTGGAAAAGCATCAAGAATACATTTCCCTCCCTCCAATCACTCTTTCCTCCCACTCTAATCCTTGATCCAATAATCATTGTCGTTGATATCCTTGTCCTCCCCCCATGAATCATTTGATGTTGATGTCTCAATGCCCCACGTAAACCTGACTCCTCCCCATCTTGAGGCTCAAAGCACTGTGACTTACTGAGATCCCCCCTTATGAGACCATCAAGTGCCCCTCCCTCCTACATTACCTATTCCCTGTGTACGGACTGCAGATGCCTCCCCTGACTGACTGTGCCCATCTGCAGCCTAGTATCACAGAATCACAGTGCAGAAGAGGCCCTTCGGCCCATCAAGTCTGCACCGACATGTGAGAAATGCCTGACCTACCTACCTAATCCCATTTACCAGCACTTGGCCCATAGCCTTGAATGTTATGATGTGCCAAGTGCTCATCCAGGTACTTTTTAAAGGATGTGAGGCAACCCGCCTCCATCACCCTCCCAGGCAGTGCATTCCAGACCGTCACCACCCTATGGGTAAAAAAGTTTTTCCTCACATCCCCCCTAAACCTCCTGCCCTCACCTTGAACTTATGCCACCTTGTGACTGACCCTTCAACTAAGGGGAACAGCTGCTCCCTATCGACCCTATCCATGCCCCTCATAATCTTGTACACCTCAATCAGGTTGCCCCTCAGTCTTCTCTGGTCCAACAAAAACAACCCAAGTCTATCCAACCTCTCTTCATAACTTAAATATTTCATCCCAGGTAACATCCTGGTGAATCTCCTCTGCACCCCGTCCACTGCAAGCCACCAACCCCGAGGACCAACGTGTGTAAGGGACTGACCATGCCCTGCGCACCATGCTGAGCACGACTAACAAAGGAGTGACAGATCCTCCCGCTCCCTGGACTGGGACTGGGACATGCATGCCAAGCTATCCCTCTAATTGCAGCACAAATCCACAGGACTGATTATGTTTTCTGGCTCCGACTACCTCTTGCACTATTGCCCACGACTGACTTGCTTTCTGGCCCTGACTAATATCCCTCCCACCACCCCAGTCATGTGCCTGTGTGCTCCCTTCCCCAGTCATCCTACCCCCCACCACCCCCCAACCCCTCCACCGTCAAGCCTTTGCCTTTCATCTCCCTTTGCCTCGGTCTTGTCTCACTACCCCAGTCAACCTTTGCCTTCCAGACGCTTCCTTTGCCTCTCTTTTCTCACTCCCCCAGTCAAGCCTTTGCCTCCCAGCACCTTCCCTTGCCTCGCCTTGTCTCACACCTCTCCCCCACCTCCCCAACCAAGCCTTTGCCTTTCAACCTCCCACCAACCTGCCTTCCCGCTGGTCTCGCATGAGAAGCCTTGACTCTGAGCACCCACCCCACTACACTTACCACTAGTGTTGCCTGAGCAGCCTTGGCATGGAGTTGGAGCAGCTGCAAGCACAGCACAGTGAAAGGTAGGCGAGCATTGCATACACACGTCGAGGTCGGAGTGAAGTGCAGTTTGCCAGGTGCACGTCACTTATATCTGGTCATGAATTACGCCGATCTAATTAGCCGGTGGTGTGGCCATTTGATCTGGCGTTGGGGTGTGGCTCCAGCAAGCTGGGTTTTTAATGAGTATGAGATTCAAATGCATGCAAATGCGATTCCTGACATAGTGCACCAGGCTACCTGACCTGCCATGAAAGTCAAGAGTGGAAAATTTCAAACCATTTTTATGCTGGCGGAAAACTGGCTTTTGGATGTTCTCCAAATTTTCCTGTCCTGCCCGCCATGACACCTACCACTGACGGGACCAGAAAATCCCTCCTTTTGTGTCTGTCTTCACAGGGGAAAATACTAAATATATCCCAGAAATAATGGAGAATCAAGCCTAAACAAGGAACTGCAGGATATTAATATTGGTTTAAAAAAAAGTACCAGAGAAATTAATGGGTCTTAAAGTAGATAAAACCCCTGTGCCTGATGATCTACATCCCAGGGTTTTGAAAGAGGTGGCTGTAGAGATAGTAGATGTATTGGTGGTCATCTTCAAAATTCTATAGACTTTGGAATGGTTCCTGCAAATATAACCCCACTATTTAAGAAAGGAGGGAGAGAGAAAACATGGAACTACAGACCTGTTAGCCTAACATCAATAGTTGGGAAAATGCTAGAATCTATAATAAAGGATGTGGTAACAGGATACTTTGAAAATAATGATAGCATGGGCAGAGTCAACAACGATTTATGAAAGGGAAATGATGTTTAACAAACCTCGAGTTTTTTTGAGGATATAACTAGCAGAATGGACAAGGGGGAGACCGGTGGATGTGGTATATTTACATTTTTCAGAAAGCTATTGATAAGCTCCCACACAAGAGGTTGATAAACAAAATTTGAGCACATGGGATTGGGGGTAATATACTGGCATGGACTGAGAACTGGTCAATAGACGGGAAAGGGTCATTTTCAGGATGGCAGTCTGTGACTAGTGGGGTACTGCAAGGATCAGTGCTTGGGACCCACCTATTCACAATTTATATCAATAATTTGAATGTGGGGATTAAATGTAATATTTCTAAGTTTGTAGGTAACATGAAACTAGGTGGAAGTGTGAGTTGTGAGGAGGATGCAAAGATGCTTAGGGGGATTTGGAGAGGTTAAGCAAGTGGTCAAAAATTTGGCAGATGGAATGCAATATGAGAAATGTGACATTATCCATTTTAGTAGGAAAAGCAGAAATGCAGAGTATTTCTTAAATGGTGAGAGGCTGGGAAATGTTGAACTTCAAAGGGACCTGGATGTTCTTGTTCATGAGTCATTGAAAGCTACCATGCCAGTACAGTACAGTACAGTAAGCAATTAAGAAGGAAAATGTAATGTTGGCCTTTATTACAAGAGGATTTAAGTATAGGAGTAAGGGTGTCTTACTGCAATTATATAGAACCTTAGTGAGACTGCACCTGGCGTATTGTGTGCAATTGTGGTCTCATTACCTAAGATATACTTGGCATAGAGGGAGTGCAGCGAAGGTTCACCAGACTAATTCGTGGGACAGATGGATTACTCTATGAAGAAAGATTAAATAGACTGGGCCTTTAATCTCTGGAGTTTAGAAGGATGAGAGATGAGCTCATTCAAACATACAAAATTCTTACAGGTCTTGATAGGGTAGGTGCTGGAAGGATGTTTCCCTTGGCTGGGGTGTCTAGAACCAGGAGGCAGTCTCAGAATAAGGGGCAGGCCATTTAGGACTGAGATGAGGAGGAATTTCTTCACTCAGAGGGTGGTGAACCTTTGGAACCCTCTGCCCCAGAGTTGTTGGCTCAGTTGTTGAGTAAGTTCAAGGCTGAGATCAATAGATTTCTACATATTAAAGAATCAAGGGATACGGGGATAGTGCAGGAAAATGGTGTTGAAGTAGATCAGCCATGATCTCATTGAATTTTTTTATTTTTTATTCACTCATGGAATGTGGGCATCGCTGACATTTATTGCCCATCACTAATTGCCCTTGAGAACTGAGTGCTTTTCAGAGGGCATTTAAGAGTCAACCACATTGCTGTGGGTCTGGAGTCACATGTAGGCCAGACCAGGTAAGGATGGCAGCCAGGCCTGCTGAGTTTTTCCAGGTATTTTTATTTTTGTTTTGGATTTCCAGCATCTGCAGTTTTTTGCTTTTATCTTTGGGTTTTTATGACAATTGGCAATGTGGTTATCATCCAGATTTTTATCAAATTCAAATTTCACCATATGTCGTGGTGGGAATCTAACCTGGGTCCCCAGAGCTTTACCCTGGATTGCTGGACTGGTGACAATACCACTATGCCACTGCCTCCGGGTGGGGAGCAGACTCAAAGGGCTGAATGGCCTACTCCTGCTCCGATTTATGTTCTTATGAAACAGAAAGATGGTTGCTGAATGGGAAATTGGGTTTGTGTTCATTGGCACTGCTGTCAGGTGAGACAATCATGGACAGCCCAGCCAGACAGGGCATGTGCTAGTCATCTTTTCCCATCCTTTTCCTCAGCTGTCTGTGGCATACCAGTTGGCAATAGCTGTGCCCACATAATGGGGAGGTTGTGCAAAATAAAGCAGATCACGATGAATCATGACACACGCTCTGAAGAGTACTGCAGGGCTTCTCCAGAAAGGCCCTAACAGCAGAACCATTGGCTAAGCATTGAGATGGTCTACTCAATGACATTCCATGTGGCAGCCTGGCACTCATTACACATGCTGTCCGTGTGTGCATGGGTTGCACAATGGAGATCAGGGAATAGCCCTCATTGCCCAATAGCTACCACATGGCTTCTCTTGGTTGCTCTATTGTCAATGGTACAGCAGATTAATGCAAAATAAAGGCACAATGACTGCTGCCAGGACAGCGTGCATTAACCTGTGCACTGTGCATGGTCACACACCAGCTGCACACTGAGGGAGCAGAACCCTTTGTGGTTGTAGTGCATCTCTGAATCTAGATGCAATGCCTACAAAGCAGCGTGAGCAGTCAATGACACCCTGCCATGGAAAAGGCCGCTACCCTGTCTCAATTCAAATCAAATTCCAACAAGTGGGAGCACAGTGTGCTCACGCACTGCATCAATCTCAGTCCCTCCATTCTGTCTGCATTCGTAAATAATTGAAATATCAGCACAGCCTGATTTTCATAAACAATGCTGACTTGGCCAATGCTGGGCTGGGGAATTAATGCTGGCTCCCATTTAACAACCAGAAAATAAAAGTTATCCCAACAGTTAAATCAACTTTGAATTAAGATAAAAATTGCGTGTGATCTGCAAAGAACACTTGCCCACAACACATATTAAATCTGGCTTGACAGTACATTGGAGTTATGCTACCCTGTTAACTTCCTTGCTCTTCTTCAAAATAGTGCCATGGGATCTTTTATATACATCCAAGCAAGCAGATGGGGACTTGGTTTAATGTCTCATCCAAAAGACAGCATCTCCAACAGTGCAGCGCTCCCTCAGTTCTGCACTGCATTGTCAGCCCTGATTTTTGTGCTCAAGCCCTGGAGTGGGATTTGAACCTGGAACCTTGTAACTCAGAGGTGACAGTGCTACTAACAGCCACAGCTAGGAGGATGAAGGATAAAGGGTTGAAGGGATATAAGACTGCCACTTCCAAGAACCATTGAATGGTTACAGCACAGAAGGAAGCCATTTGACTAGTCATGTCCCGTGTCGATTCTCTGCAAAAACAATCCAAGTAGTCCCACTCCTGTTTCCCCATAGCCCTGCAATTCTTTGCTCTTCAGGTCCTTATCCAATTCCCTTCTGAAAGCCACAATTGAATCTGCCTCCACCACCCTCTCAGGCAGCACATTCCAGATCCTAACCACTTGTTGCATAAAAACATTTTTTCCTCATGTCGCCGTTGGTTCCTTTGCCATTCACTCTATACTGGTGTCCTCAAGTTTTTGACCTACTGACTGACCTTCTGCCAATGGGAACAGTTAGAAGTCTTATACCACTTCTCTATGGAGTCAGGACAACCTTATATCAAACATTTCACTGTTATTTTAGTGTTACTGAAAAATGACAACCACTTTGCAAAGACACTAAGGGGGTGTGTTTATACTACAATTCAACACAATAGGAAATTCTTAATCCAGTATTTGGTAAAGAAATCTTGTTTAAGCTACTTCTGTATATTTTTGATCATAAGCAAATTTGTTAATCCATTAGTTTGTCTGTGATTACTTTATTATTGAACATTTTTTAATAAAAATGCATTGGTAAATTCATTTATTATACAGTTATTTTGAATTTGTACATCACAGTTACACATAGAATCAAAAATGGGCTAACATTTTAATATTTATCACTGTAATTGATAAGTTACTAAATATTTATAGTTTGTATTGCCAAGTTAGCAAGCATTTGATCATTGAGCAGATATGAGTAGTTTAGTTCTTCGAAGATCACTGTTATTTCTTAAGTAGTTCTTTAATTATAGTTCTCTAAATTCAAATTCTGAGGGGGCATCTTTCAAAATAATGTGAACTCCAACTCAAAATCAGCATAAGTATTATCATTTATGAGAGGTTTTTTAATCTATCAGGGTTTATCGATATCTCTTCTGAACAAGTGCAGAATATTCCAACTACATGATAAGGATATTTGGTGGTGATATCTGAAGCTCACAGGAAAACAGCTGTAAATATGGCAGATGTTGGGAATCCCCTCTCTTCAGAGGAAAGCATATATTTTTAAAACTAGTGATCTGCTTATAACTTTAAAAGAAGCAAAGGCAATGGATTTGTAATAAAGCTGAGATTTTACATATACAGCATACACAACATATACAGCAATCTTAGAAAATTATTACAATTCCAGTTAGTGAATTTCCTGTTTGGGTCTTTCCCATTTATCCAACCATAACTTCAGCAGAAGAGGCGTTCAAATTGCAGAATAACAGCAGAAATTGAACCCAGTATGTTTAGATACAGATTTCTATAATAACTTTCATGCTAAAAGATATTTGTGATATCTATGGACTAACACTTAATGCAATCATAAGGCACTCCTCCATCTTTTATTTTAATACAGAACTAACATGATGATTTAAGTGGGTTAAAGTCTCTCTTAAAATAGTAAACAGATGAATGTCACATGAATGCATTAACCTTTCATCCACTGATAATATCAACATTAATTTCTAGGCTTAAGTCATGGCAATGACTGGGAATGAGGAAAGGGGATGATGAAATGGTAAAGAGTTACTCTGGTCATGTGTAGTGACATTGTAAATCAATTCAGAAAAGAATCATTATGATTTCACTACATAAAGTGACCTAAACAATTTGATCCTTGTTACATTTAGTCTTACTATCTACAGTAAAAAAAAAGTGATATACATTTAATATCTGATTTGTGCACGTAATCATAAACATGGTGATGCTTCAGTGGCCATTTTACAGATCTCTAGTTACTCAACACATCTGGGGATAAGATGTAGTTGCATGAACTAAGGCATCCTTAGGTGACCAAGCATAATTGATCATATATTAACATAATAATACCATAAATTTTAATAGCCGTCCTTGACAAGTCCCACCCACCCTTGGTGAGATTCTGCATAGAGGTGCCAACTGAGTAAGTATAAATTCATCCAATGATGATCCGCTTTAAGTGCTGCACATGTTACTTTACTGTAAGATTAGGAAAAGTAACAGAGAATATTGTTCTTGCAATGTTAATTACAACAGCTTTCATTTTAAAATACAGCATTACAAAATCATGCATGGACTTCATTAACAAATGCAGTTATACACGTGCATTTACTGTTGTTTCAAGAAGTCTTCTGGTATGTGAACACATCTAAGTCAGTATTCTTATGTCCCACTTGTGTCAATTATGATGTGTTCATATATTTGTGTATTTCCTTTAAAACTTGAGGCAAACAGAAACTCACGGTTATCTGCCAATACAGAAGTGAATGCCCTTGGAGCCTGGATGATGACTTCATTAAATTTCATAAATTTTCCTTTGGCGGTGTCCCATTGAAAAATCTCAGTAAATGAATAGTCATTTCCCAGAATGGCATACTGCCATTTATTTAATTTAAGTGGCTGCAATACCATGGATCCTCGTGATGGAAATGTCTGTACTTCCACAAACATGGAGACATTCCATTTCATTATTGTGGAGTCACCAAGGAATCTTGTTAAACAAATATACAAATTGTCTTTAATTTTAAAATGTTTAACCGCATATACATTATCTGTCTCAGGAATATCAATACGCCAAACAAATTCTTTCTTCCCTTTGTTCCACTGATAGATAATAGGACGTTGGAAAAGACTTAATAAGATTAAATGTGGTTTGTTAGCTATTTCAAGGTACTCCACATCTATATCTTTGTACCAACGATGCAATGATTGGTGTGAGTAAAATCCATTTCCACTCCATTTATACACAGTTGTAGTCCCACCCTTGGAGCTATCAGCAACAATGAAGAACCATTCCCCATCTATTTGAAATGATTCAATGTCATTTGGCTTTCTGATTTTTAAAGCATCTATATCCTGGATTTTAATAAACTTGTTGGCAGAAATATCCCTTTTGTATACATGAGAGCCACCAAAGAGCCGGGCAACAATTACAAACAGCTGATCCTCAATGATCAATGGTTTACAGACTACTGTAGAAGAGCCTGTGTAAAGAATCAAAAAAAAAAATCAGAAACAATGCACAAAGAGACAGTAATGATATTTTCCACGTTAAATGAGAGGCATTCATACCAGTAATGTTGTCGAAACTCCTGAAGACCATTTCTACATGATCCCATTCAAGGATGCCGCAGTTCCCAGCCACAGGTTGTGCAATTGCTACATAAATATCGTCCATGTAAGTGAAGCTTTCAATTGACAAAGACTGAAATTTTAAGGTCTGGTAAACAACAAAATCTATGAAAAAGAAAAAAAACCAATTATAAAATTTATCTATTCATCAGAATTTAACTATTCATACATAACTGAAGCCAGGATAGGAAAATTGAGCTATGATCTTCTCTGTTAATTAGTTCACCAGCTTAAAATATTCAGGATGACTGAAATTTACCTTTTAATGAAATTAATTTTTGTAATGCTGTAACCAATTGGCCCTAAGGGAAGGCCATTAGGCACTCGCAAGCACTAGTAGGCACTAGGGGATGGACCATTCAGGATAGCACCAATAGGCAGTATGCACAACCGAAATCTTTACAGCAACAAACTCCCCAGCCACCGACTTCATACCTCTTCCTAACAACCATTTGAGGCTGAACCAGATTGTTTGCAACCTTGGTGTCTTATCTGACCCAAGGTAAGCTTCCAACCACATATCCGTGTTGTCACTGAAACATCCTATTTCCACTTCCGTGACATTGCCTAGCTCAGCCGCTGCTTCAGCTCATCTACTGTCGAAACACTCATCCATGCCTTTGTTACCTCTAAACTTGTCTATTCCAATGCACTCCTGGCTAGCATCCCACGTTCAACCACCCATAAACCTGAGGTCATCCAAAACTCTGTTGCCCATGTCCCCACTCCCATTCACCAAAAACCCTGACATTGGTACCCAACTAAGCAATGCTTAGCTTTAAAATTCTCAT
Source organism: Cetorhinus maximus (assembly GCF_964194155.1). Taxonomy (NCBI): domain Eukaryota; kingdom Metazoa; phylum Chordata; class Chondrichthyes; order Lamniformes; family Cetorhinidae; genus Cetorhinus; species Cetorhinus maximus. The sequence goes on from NC_135898.1 coordinate 47,944,504, forward strand.
TCTTGGTTTCAAATCCCTCAGTGGCTTACCCCTCTGAAATCTCCTCCAGGCCTATAACCTTCTGGATATCTGTGCTTTTCCAACTCTGGCATCTTGAGCATTCCTGAATTTATTTGCTCTACCATTGATGGCCATGGCTTCAGCTGCCAAGACACTAAGCTCTGGAATTCCCTCATAAACTTCTCCACCTCTCGACTCTCTTTCCTCCTTTAAGATACTCCTTAAAATCTACCTCTTTGACCAAACCTTTGATATTTGCCTGAATATTCATGTGGGTCAGTATAAAATTTTGTTTGGTAATGCACCTTGTGACATTTTACTACATTAAAGGCATTACATAAATAGAAGTTGGTGTTCTTGGTACTGTCTAACAAAGTATAACCCAAACTGCAGTCCTATGGTGAGAAAAAAGTAAAATAATCTTATAATTATATAAATAAAAGTAAAATAAATAATTAATTTTTAAAAATTGAAAGAAAAACAAAAGGTTTGCTCTAAGAGTGTTAGACTCTGGAGGGTAAGAATTCAGACAGGCGGAAAGCAGCTCTGAACAATGGGGTTATTTACAACTAATGGGTGCGGTTTTCCTAACCACTACCATCATCATAAAGGGTAGGCAGAGCTCTTCAACCTTAGCTACATCCCACCTAGAAGGTACTGAGAAGATAAAAGCCATGAGGAACGTAAGAATAAAAGATTTTAGTTTCTCTTCCCTAGTAAGTGGCTCAAGCATGTCATCCCTAGAGCAAAACACAATAGACAGGTTTGTAAGGTAATGCATATTGGAATGAGAACAGAAAATGTGCATGCTGAAGAGGCGGTTTTTTGAAACAAGCCAATCTAAATGTCGGGTTAGGCAAGCCTAGTCCGACAGGGATACCCCCCAAAGGGGCGAGGCTACTAGAATTTTCTGACGATGCTTTGCCTCAACCAAACAGATGTTTATAATAAAATTAACTAAAATGATCAAACTGAATCAAAATGGTAAATTAAGAAACAAATTATTTAAGAATATCATACAATAGCAAACTACCTCATCTAACATTGCATGAGGGAGGAAGAAATACTGAGAATCAGATCGACAACAGTGTTCTGTTGATCAATCATGTCAGCATTAATAATTGCCAATGGCAACATCTAGAGCCCAGATTGGTCTGCCTCCCACCAGAAAAAAGACCAATGGTGGAAGCCAACATCAGGCATCTAGAGATAAATAGTAGAGGGGAAGCGTAATAAAATTTCTCAATCAATTTTTGTTCATCCAACTTTGTCTGAAATTTGTAAATTTTGAACCAAATGGGTAAATAAAATTTGGAAATTCCAAAACTAGCACTGTTCATAATACAAGGATATCTTTGTGTCTTACTGAATCACCTGCAGTCAAGCAGTCAAATTCTTTCAGTGGGAGGTGGTTTATTTTTGTTTCATTATACTTCCCTGGACTTGCACAATAGGTCTGATCAACTGTTGCGTTGGTGCTATTCAACCATCCTACCAACCATTTCAGTTTGCAATCACAGTGGAAAGAATTGCTTCTAAGATCTCTGTGAAGAAAAGCAGTTTTAATTGGTGACTTATAAAAAATGCACAGTGAAATACTGCCATAATAATGGCTGATAATAATATATGATCTTATTTATTTTCAAAATAGCAATAAGAATACTGCATTTATTTTACGAATTGAAGTATCCCAAAATTTTGTTTCATATATGTGTCAGCCGTGGTTCGGTGGAAGCCGCTCATCACATCCCTGCCAGACAAAGAGCAGCCAGCCTAACCCCACCTTCCAGCTTTTGGTCCATAGCCATGTAGGTTACAGCACTTCAAATGCACATCTAAGTATTTTTAAATGCAATAAAGGGTTTCTTCCTCTACCAACCTTCCAATCAGTCAGTTCCAGACCTCCACTACCCTTTGGGTGAAAATAAATTACACATCAACTCCCTTCTAATCCTTCTACCAATTACTTTAAACCTATGCCCTCTGGTTATTGGCCTCTGTTAAGGAAATGGGCCCTTCCGATCCATTCTATCCAGACCTCTCATAATTTTATACACATCACTTAAATCTCCACTCAGCTTTCCCTGCTCCAAAGGAAACAGTTCCAGCCTATCAAATCTCTCTTTAAAGCTAAAATTCACCATTTCTGGCAACATCTTCATAAATCTCCTCTTTACCCTCACTAGTGTGACTATGTCCTGTAATGAGGTGGCTAGCATTGTACACAGTACTCTAGCTGAGGTCTAACTAGTATTTTACCGTTCTAGTATAACGTGCCTGCTCTTATACTCTAGGCCTCAGCCAATAAATGAAGGTTTCCCATATGACTTCTTGTCCACCTTATCTATCTGTCCTGGTACTTTCAGGGATCTGTGGATATGTACTCCAAGATCTCTTTGCTTCTCTACACCTTCCAGTATCCTACAATTTATTTTGTACTCTCTTGTCTTATTTGCCCTTCCCAAATACAATACCTTACATTTCTCTGGATTGAATTCCATTTGCCACTTTTCTGTTCACCTGACTAATCCATTGATATCTTCCTGTAGCTTTCTTCCTTATTATCAAACACATAGCCAATTTTGTATCATTTGAAAACTTCTGAATCATGCCCTCTTACATTTAAGTCTAAATCATGAGATATACCCCAAATAGCAAGGGATCCAGTACTGAGCCCTGGAAAACGTCACTGGGAACAATCTTTCAGTCACAAATTCACGCACCAACCTACCCTTTGCTTCCACCTCTGAGCCAATTTTGGATCCAACCTGCTACTTCCCCTTGGATTCCATGAGCTTTTATTTTTTGACCGATTTGCAATGTGGGACCTTGTCAAATGACTTGTTAAAATCCATGTAGACTACATCAAATGTAGCACCTTCATCAACCCTGCTTGTTACCACCTCAAAAAATTCAAGCAAGTTAGTCAGATTTCTCTTAACAAATCTGTGCTGTCTTTGATTAATCTGTGTCTTTTTAAATGATGATTTATACTGTCTCTCAGAAATTTTTCCAATAGTTTGCCCAACATTGAGGTTAGGCTGACTGGCCTGTAATTTCTTGGTCTATCCCTTCCTCCCTTTTGAAACAACAGTACAACAGCAGTCCTCCAGTTTTCTCATGCCATGCCTATAGCCAGAGAGGATTGGAAAATGATCTGAAGAAGAATCATGCGGACTCGAAACGTTAACTCTGTTTCTCTCTCCACAGATGCTGCCAGACCTGCTGAGCTTTTCCAGCATTTTCTGTTTTTTGATTGTTCAGATGGGGATATGAAGATGTGCCTGCAGAGACAAGATGTATTGGTCTGAGGAGTGCTGTGCAGGAGATTGCTGGGAAAGTCAGAGTATAGAGGTTGGCACCTCAAAATGGGATGCCACTCACCTTTCCTGCCATTATTAGATCATTGAACCTCTTGGGGCACTGTACCCAGGTTCAAGGGACCACACTCGTGTTGCTCACTTCCTCGGCCACTTCCATCTACACTTGCTTGGTTTAAGAGACCGGCCTCTTCCTTCGTTCTATAGGAAACAGCACTTCACTTCAGTCCTCCAGATCCCGCAGCAGGGCCTCCAGGGAAGGGTCAGAAACTGAGGTACTTTTAAGTAGAAAAACTTTCCTTGGACAAATTCAGGATGTTATCATGTGATTGGTCAGGAAGCCACGGCTGAGTTAAAGAGTTATGGCAAAGCTGACTACTAAATCAAGCAGGTTCCCGAGCTGCCCTGTGCTGCAAATGAGTCTATTTCAATAAGGTTCTGCCCACAGTAACCAATCCCCTCACTTCCTCTCAGAGGAATGGAACAAAGGTCTGGAAATCGGCGCACATTGCACCGTTTTTTCCCCAAAAACATACTTCATTCATAAAATTGTAAACATACATTACGAAGTATTTTAACTTGAAAATTACAGAAAGTACAATGTAATTTGACTTGTGTCGTTATTGCTGATAAAGAGACATATCTAAGCTTTCCGTCTTGCACTCATCAGGACACTGGCAAGAATATCAATATAAGGGGGAAAACAACAAGCTGCCTGGTTTAAATTTCAAACAATGCTTGGCATTTAACTGTCAGTCACCATCAGCGGTGCATTCTCTATGGCAACACCACTTGCCAACCAATCAACCACTCTCTTCACATACAGTATAAATTGTTGTTTTCTCCCTTATATTGGTATTCTTGTGAGTGTCCTGATGAGTGCAAGGCGAAAAGTTTCAACATGAGAGACAGAGACAGAAAAAGAGAAAAAAGGAGAGAGAAGAAAAGGGAGAAAAAAAGAGAAGGGAAGAAGGAAAGAAAAGTTTACATCACCTCCACAAATGAGGTGAAAGCTACCCCTCACAGCTAGTGTACTATTCATATCTATCTGACCAGTGTGTCTCAAAAGGACAGTCCACATTAAAGTAATATACAATCACATATCCCAGACAAAAGTATTGTAAAGCTCAGCCTATGCTAAACAGCCTATGCAGAATCTATCCGAAGCAACAGTTTTGTAATACAGTACTCAACAAGAGAGGGAGAATATAAAGAGGGATTCAACTCTCAAAGAATTCAATTGCACATGTGGTAAAAGGTAAAAAATAAATAACCATAGGGTTTATGTAAAACTTCCGACGATTAGTGCAGTTTGGACATAAGATACAAAGATATTGGCATAATCAACAAAACTTATTGTGTAACAGAACCATCACACATAGTTACCTAATTAAGCATTGAGTACTGTTTTGTCCTGGGTGAAGTCACGATACGACTTATTAAGAGAAGCTACAATTGTGTCCTTGAAAAGGGCTGAACCTTCTAATGGTGTGTTGAAAATCTTATTCACTCCGTTGAAAGTTACATGCAGGCGAGCAGGATGGAGAAAGCCATATTTAAGTCCAGCTTCATGAAGTTGGGTTTTAACAAATTTATATTCTCCACGATGCCACGCTAAATCCACACTAAGGTCAGGGTAAATGAATATCTTGCTTCCACAAAAGTGTAGTTTACCCTTTTCTCTAGACAGACGCAAAATTTCCTCCTTCACTCTATAGTGATGCAGTCTTAGTATTAATGGCTATTGGGGGCTTGCCATGCTGTGGCCGCGACACCAAAGAGCAATGGGCTCGATCCAATACCAGCGGTGAATTGAAACTCTCCTTGCCAAAAACCTCCAAAAGAAGTGCCTCAGTAAAAGTTGCAGGGTTTCCCTATTCCACACCCTCGGGCACCGAAAGAATCCTTAAATTTTGTCTTCGACTGCCATTCTCCAGGTCATCCACCTTAGTCAACAACTTAGTATTTTGGGCTTCCAGCTGGGTGCAGCAGGTCTCCAGATCTAATTGGAAAGCTTTCCAGTTCCCACCCATTGATTGAAACTGTGCTACTGATGTTTGTGTTGAGCAGTTGAATCCGACTGCAGATTCTCTCCCCTAAACCCATTTTGGAGAGCACATCCATCATGTAGGTGTGCAATATTCTGTCAAAGGACTTCTCCTGGTCCAGGTTGATGAAGTGGGTGTCCACACCCCTGCCCTGTACCTAGGCAATCACACCCCTGAGTAGCATGAGGCTATCAGAGATCTTCCTGCTGGGTACACTGCAGGTCTAGCCAGGGTGAATCACCAAATCCAGAGCAGTCTTGGCCTGATGTCCAAGGTAAAGACCTTGGACAGAACTTTTTATTCCACATTCAGTAGTGAAATGAGTCACCAATTTATACTTATCTCCCTTTCCCCCATCTGCTTGTAGATGTGGGCAATGATGCCTTTCTGACATGCTGCCAGCTAGAAGCATACTTTTACACACTTGCAGCAGGTCTGGGTTGATCCAGTTCCATAGAGCTGAATACAAGCTGTCGCTTCCGGAAGCTTTTCTCTTCTCAAAGTGCTTGAGGGCCTTAGTTAGCTCATCCAGAGTTAGCGGTTTGTCCAGACTCTCCTGCATACTGTCATCTAAGACCTCCATGATAAAGGATAGGAAGGACTGGGAACCCATGCTGTCTGTGGGCTTCATGTCATACAGTTTGGCATAAAAGGATATGCCAATCCTCAAAATGTCAGACTGTGATGACGTTACCGAGCCATCTTCTTCCGTCAGGCTGCTGATCACACAGCTCTCTCTGTATACCATTTAGAAGAAGAAATGCGAGCACGTCTCATCCTGCTCCACCGAGCAGACTCTAGACCAGAAGATGATCTTGGAGGCCTTTGAAGCAAAGAACAAGGGTTGCTGACTTTTCACCTCTTGGTGATTCTTCTTGACATTGACTACAGCCGGAGCAGATTCTGCATGCTTTTCTGGAGTTGGGATATTTCCTTCTGTTCCTTTCTAGCCTTCTGAACACCATTGAGGTTGAAAAACCTCTTGATGCTCACCTTGATCACTTCACTCGACTCAAAGAGGGGTTTCATTGTTCTGAAACCTTTGTAATCCCTTTTGAGTTTCTCAATGTTTTCTGGGGTCAACAGTTTCACATTCAGCTTCCATGTCCGCCTGCCAACCCTTTGGTCTTCCTGTGAGTGACAGTTAGCCAGTAGGAGGCAGTGGTCAGAGAAGAACACCAGCTTGATGTCAGTGGATCTGACCGTGAATGCTCAGGACACAAACAGGAAGTCTATCCTGGAACGGATGGACCCGTCCGGTCACGGACAAGTGTATCGACATTGCACTGCATCTGCAGGGTTGCTGAAGACATCATGCAGCTTGGTATCTTTTACTGTTTCCATCAGGAGTCTGGATGTGGCGTCCAGTTTGTTGTCGGTCCTGCCAGATCATCCAGCCACATCAATGATGCAGTTGAAGTCACCAGCCAGAATGACCGGCCTGGCTGTTGCCAGCAGCAGTGGGAGATGCTGAAGGATGTCCAGCCATTCACTGTTTTGAGCCAGGGTGTACACGTTAATTAACTGGAGCGGAGCATTATTGTACATTACATCTGCTATGGTGAGGCGCCCGCCCGCCACCTTCTTAACTTCAGGGATGATGTAGTTGCCTCCCCACAGCATAATTCCCAGGCTGGAGGAAAGTGAGTCATTTCCACCCGACCAGATTGATGGCCCATGGGATCACAATCACGACCATTGCCTGTAGGGCTGAACAGTGGTATCTCACCCATAAAAATAGCTGGTCAGCTTTTACCTTGGCAAGGTAATCCAAGGTCACAACACATAGCGTAGTATAATTAACGCTACGCACATTAATGGAAACAATCTCCACGCCCATTTTAAAGCGTTTTGTCACTTACCAAACCTGTTATCTTTGAAAGTTCCAGTCCTTGCGTCTGCTCTGTAAACCCATAGTGTTCACAAATTGTCTCACTTGTGATGGACTGAGAAACGCATTAGAATTTTTTCGCTCAGGTGACGTCAGGGGGTTCATGCAAGGAGCAATGGTTGGACTGTTTTCTGTTGAAGAAGTCTTTCCCATCCATTCCCCCTTGGGAGCATTGCTGCTCCCAGCTTCCCGGAGCTGCGGTATGCAGAGTGCTTCACTGCTCCTGGCTTCTTGGAGCTGGGGTGCACTGGCCTCCTCACTTTGAGGTTGAAGTTGGGGTGAGCTGGCCTCTTCGCTGTCTCTAATGTTTTGGAGCTCGGATGTCTCCTCCTCCAGCTTCCTAGAGCTTTGCTGCCCCTTCTGTAGGTGCCGCCCTTGTCCTTCCTCCACTGAAAACGGCAGCCCCTGTCGTCTATGTCAGATGGGAGTCGCCTCTTGCCGCTCGGCACCTAATTTACTGGTGCAAATTTGGCACTGAAGAGTCCAACATGGCAGGCAGCCTGTGCACGTTCATTGCACGACACAAGAGTGCTACCTGCCTTATTGGTGAAAGTTCCTCCATCAGTGTCCAGGCTGCACAACTGAAACAGGCGCTAAATTTCGTTCATAAACAATTAGGGGGCCTAATCTTATTTATGGCAGCCAGTTAGCTCAGTTGGCTAGATGGCTACTTGTGGTTCAGAATAATGTCAACAGCGCGGGTTCGATTCCCAATCCGGCTGAGCTAGGGACCTACCTCCTTGCCGTGCCCTGAGAGTGGAAGGCACCACCACTGACAAAAACTGCCAAGAAAATGACTCAAGCTGAAGCACCAGGAGACAATGAGCCAAGAACCTGTCTTCGAGTAGAGTACTCATGGAATGGAATGCCTGATTGTGGCCCACTATGTAAAATAAAATAGTTGTGGAGACTGATATGATATGCATTGATCTTGAAGTAAGATTGAGGGCAGTGACAGGGATCCTGCTTTTGCCAGAGCGCTGGATCATATGCATGACTGTTGTGCATTGAATATTTCAGGCACTAAATTTTGGATTTCTTAAATGCCCTCTGAACGAAAGGTTTATTCTACAGATTTCTTTTTTGGCTCCTGGTTGTGGTTCATTTCTCCACCAGGCTCCCAGAAATAGTATAAAATGGAGTAGACTGTAGAAATACGGAATAACTTACCTGGGCTATACAGCGACTTTCCCTAAATGGATCAAAGCATCTTAACCTTTGTCTCAAAATCTCGGTGTTCTCTGCAACACAACATTGATAAATGTGTATACCTCACTGTGTCTTTCTTTAGGTTTGACCCTGGATGTGTTAAGAAAAATATGAACTGGGTTCTTGGGAATTCCTTAGTTTCCTAAGGGGCATCCATAGGTAAAGTAATGAAATTCACAGAAACACAAAATCACACAATGCAGAAGAGGCCCTTCAGCCCATCAAGTCTGCACCGAAATTGCATAGACAGGCAACAATTGAGGTGTAACCTGCATGGTGCAGGTGCAGGCTACAAATTAGAAAATTTGTCAGGTATCTTCTGTTACTTGAAATGATTCAGTGGCAAAATAATTTCAAGACAGCAGCAGCTCTTGTCCCCAAAGAGGTTTCGAGGTCTGGCTGCAGCAGACCATACACTTCTGTCAAATTCTATAGTGAATCAAAAAGTAAAATACTTCAGATGTTAAAATTTGAAGTACAAAACAGAAAATGCAAAAAATGACCTGTGGGTCAGAAAGCAGCTGGGGAAAAAAGGTAGGATTAACATTTCAGGTCTATGATTCTTTATCAGCTCTGAAGTTGACCCAGCCTGACCTGACCCAACTTGAGTGTTTCTAGTGTTTTCTGTTTTAATTTCATATTTCCAGTTTCTGGAGTATGAGCTTCTTGCTTTTTTGGTCAATTCACTGTCGCATCTCTTCCAGGGATATCCACCTTGAAGAATCTCTGCTCTTCTCTTCAACATGATTTTTGTTTGCCTCTTTTGAATTCTTCACCTTTATTGCTACTTATATCTGTTTCTGTTTGGCTTCTGACAAAGGGTCATGGATCTAAAAAAACTACCTTCCTTTCTGTGCAGATGCTGCCTGACCTCCTAAGACACAGAACGTAACCATAGTTTGCAGCGTTAACTGAGTGCACCATGAACAGAGTGGGAAGTTTAGAATTTGTTAAATAGTCCACGAGTGATTAAGACTGAAATCTAGACTTTATGAGCCAAATCTTCCTCTGGTCTCTGGAAAGCCCAACCGCATGCACTTTCACGGCTCACAAACTGCACATCTAACCCATGTGTGACTTCATATTCTATTTTTGTCTTTTCACAACAAGATCAGGTTCACAGTGCAGCTTGCAAGGGTTTAAAGGCCTGTCTCAGTTCTCCAGCACAGTATCACAGCTCCTAACGATGCTAAAGGCACCCTAAACCTCTCCCCTTGCTTCTCTCCCATCCCCCTGCCAGCTCATGCACCCTCAGATTGCCTATGCCACCCCATGCAACCTCTATGTCTCTCATATATCCTTCATAGCCACTCATCCAGTATGTACCATGTTCGGTCCTCAGATTCCATGCAATATCAATTAAATTGTTTTACATTCCTTGGGGGAAAAATAAGCCTCTCACCATCTAATAAATGCCTCCATTTCATTGATACTGAGAAAAATGCATTGTGCTGTGTGGAAAAAGAACCTTGTACTTGCAATCCTATTAGCTTGTGTCAAGAAAACAGAAACACATTAAAGTCACATTCTGTCATTACAACTTCTTTAAACTGTCATTCATGCTCAGGTGAATGGAACACCTACTGCGCTGAAATCCACTGACACTTGAAACTCAGCCAAGCATTCAGAAAGGCCACAACTGTCCAAACATTATACTGCTCTCTAGGAAGGAAAGAACTAAAGGTGCTCATTTCAATTTCAAAGCAGAGTGCCTGTCAAGCAACGTAAGTGAACAGGTGGTTAGATTTTTTCAAATGTAGATTTTTTTTTCAATGTCAAAACCAATCTTTCTTTAATCAGCTAGAGCTATTGAAATCACAGTAGAAAAGATGACAGCACAGGCTGACAGGGCATTTTGTAACACTTTTCACTGCATTATCGTGTTAAGCATGTGAAAAAATACATAATACAAGTCAATGTAAGGGTCAACTGATTTGTCAGTCATGATCTAGTTGAATGGCAGAACAGGCTAGAGGTGATAAATGGCCCATCATGTTTCAACGACCCTGAATGATTTATTCCTTTGAATAAATCATTAAGCCTACAAGCAGATCTCAGTCATGTGACTTGGCCTGTTGCCATGGGCAGCAGCATATAGATAGCTTTTTCTTGAATGCCCATGGTGAAAAGACCCTTGCCTTGAGTGCCTCCACTCATCCTCTTCTTCCAGATAGAGATGACTCTGCAGCGGGCTGGGTACAATTACAGTTCCCTTGTCAAATACAGCAGATGAGAGATGGGTTGCTGCTTCAAGAAAGTGTGCACACCTTCATTACTGAGAGCAGAGAAATACAAAGAAGAAACCCAAATTGTTGGGTCAAAATATGTGTACATCTCACAACGAGGAAGCAGAGTCCCATTTGAGGAAAAAGCCCAGGCATGGTTGACTTTGGGGCTTAGCATTCTGCACCTGTTTCATGTGGGTGCTAAAATCTATTCAGGCATTATAAGGCCAGCACCTCAGTAACATTTTTTGAGCCTTTAATGAATCTACAACATCTCTGAACTGCAGATCTTTGGTTTATCGACAGGAGGTCTGCAAGCATCAGTGCTTCATAATATGGATAATCTGTGCATGATGTACTTAGCACAACTGACTCAGAGCAGATATATTCACACCTATTGATAAATATACTATAAGCATTTAATGCACATCATTTCTCTCTCCAGAATAAAGCTGCCCTTAGTAGTGCTGAATTAACAACTGAAAATCCATTTTAGAACATTAATAGAGCTCCGTTCAGCAACACTGAAAATTTCTATATACTCGAGACTTCCTGTACAAAGAATATACAAAATATTATGGAATGAAAATATAACTCTCTTACATATTAGTTAATGCATCCAAGCCTTTGAATAAGTCTTTAGGAAGGGTTTGAAGATTGTTATTCGCCAAACTTCTGTTGAAAGCAAACAAAAGTGAAAGACAATATATTAGTAATATATAATTCTTAAACTGTTACCTCAGCAAATTTTCCTTCAACACTCATTAAAATGGCTTAAGACAGCAAGGGGAAAGTATGAAAGGTACCTTGGACCATCATGTTTCTCATTCTAACGCTTAAAAATTTTGAAAGACCAGTTGATCTCCTGTTTTTACTGCGTTCAGGTTTTTTTTAAATTGAATTTGAGTAGGACTCAGCAGCTAGCATTTCTTAACTCTGCCTGTTCATAAATTCAATCTTGGGTAAATCAGGAGTCTAGGCCTTCAAGTTAGCTGGAACTTGAAATTTTAATGTTTACTGTTACTTTAGCAAAGTTAAATGTTGTTATAGCAGCTAAATGAATAGACTTATTTCTACCTACTTAAGTTTCCAGCTTTGGTCCAGAACTTACATAGCTGCCTTCTGCGCTAGTTGTGAAGTGCATCCCTAGTAATCATACGATCAACAAAACTACTTTGGTCAATCGGAAAGCAAAAGAGATCCCTAATGTCATGCTTCAAGGCTTTTGACATTTGTCATAGATTTAAATAAATTACTTTTTTAATGTTTTGTTTTTAAAAGGTTTAATTTTTTTTAAGTGTGCTTACACATTTTTTGGTAAAAGCTCTTGAGGAAATAGGCAATTAAAACATTATTTTTTTCCAAAAATAACTTTATTCATAAAATTTGTAAAAGTACATAACATAAGTTCAAATTTGACATTACATAAAGTGCAATAAAGGTCAGTTTCTCTCAATACAGTACATGAGGTGGCTCAGTAAGCCTGCCATTACAAGTTATATTTATAATGTACATTTACATTTCATGTCAAATATTCTCTGGTGCGTAACGCCCCATGGTTTCCAGTCCCTCAATATACTATGGCAGGAAGGCCTTAGACCGCAATTAAAACTTTAATGAGCTAGCATTAATGTGGTTTTCCCTACAGGATGTGAATTGCAACCAACTCATCAGATCATCTTGGTCATCAAGAAACGATTCACAGCCAGTGACATATTTGATACCTTTTCTGGCTGTGAACAGTGGGATCAATGCAGGTGAATCAAGTACAACATGCTGTGAGACAGTCAAGCAGCAAATGCTAATAAAAGGTTGGTCTGCAGGAGTAAACAGGTGGCAGAGTATTTTTAAAATGGTGATAGTTTGGGAAATGCTGATGTACAAAGGGACCAGGGTGTCCTTGTTACGCCAATCACTGAAAGCAAGTATGCAGGTGCAGCAAGCAGTGAAGAAGGCAAATGGTATGTTGGCTTCATTGCAAGGGAATTTGAGTACAGGAGCAAGGATGTCTTACTGCAGCTATACATGGCCTTGGTGAGACCACACCTGGAGTATTGTGTGCAGTTTTTGTCTCCTTACTTAAGAAAGGATACACTTGCCATAGAGGGAGTGCAGTGAAGATTCACCAATCTGATTCCTGGGATGGCAGGATTATCGTATGAGGAGGGATTGGGTCGACTAGGCCTGTATTCACTGTAGTTTAGAAGAATGAGGGGATCTCATAGAAACATTTAAAATTTTGACAGGGCTGGACAGACTGGATGCAGGGATGACATTTCCCCTGGCTGGGGGTATCCAGAACAAGGGGTCACAGTCTCAGGATACAGGTTAGGCCATTTAGGGCTGAGATAAGGAAAGATTTCTTCACTCAGAGGGTGGTGAACCTGTGGAATTCTCCACCACAGAAGGCTGTGGAGTCAAGTCACTGAATATATTTAAGAAGTAAATTGATAGATTTCTGGACTCTAAAGCTGTCAAGGGGTTTTGAGAGAAAGCAGGAGTATGGCATTGAGATACAGGATCAGCCATGATCACAGTGAATGGCGGAACCGGCTCGAAGATACGATGACCTACTCCTGCTCCTATTTTCTATGTTTCTAAATAATCATGTTTAACTCGGGTCAGATAGCCCTCCGATATGACGAAGTATGAATGTTCTTCATTTTGTATTATGTTAACATAAGTTGTATTGTCTTAATAGACTGCTGTTCTGCAGCTTTTTAGCTTATCGGTCCATATCAGGGCCTGTCTCAGATTGACGAAACGCACTTACAAAAGACATGAATATTCAGTTCAGGTCACAGAGGGTACTATTGTTACACTATAAAGTATATAGGGCAATGTGAGTCATGTTCCACAAAAATAAAACTCTTGACTTGATTTAATGCTGATTTTAATGTTCAGCTGTTTCCTTATACTCATTAAGCACTGTGCGGACACTGCTCCAACAGATTTTAATTTATTTTTATTTGTTCATAGGATGTGGGCGTCACTGACTAGGCCAGCATTTATTGCCCATCCCCTAATTACCCTTAAGAATGTTGTGGTAAGCTGCCTTCTTGAATCACTGTAGTCCATGTGGTGTAGGTACACATACAGTGCTGTTAGGTAAGGAGTTCCAGGAATTTGATCAGTGAAGGAATGGCGATATGTTTCCAATTCAGGGTGATGAATGGCTTGGAGGGAAACTTCCAGGTGGTGGTGTCTGCTGCTCTTGTCCTTCTAGATGATAGTGGTCATGGGCTTAGAAGGAGCTGGCTAGGGAGGGTTGGTGAGTTCCTGCAGTACATCTTGTATATGGTACACACTGCTGCCACTGTGCGTCAGTGGTGGAGGGAATGAATGTTTGTGGATGAGGTGCAAATCAAGCGGGCTGCTTTGCCCTGGATAGTGTAAAGCTTCTTGAGAGTTGGAGCTGCACTCATCCAGGCAAGAGGAGAGTATTCCATCACATTCCTGACTTGTGCCCTGTAGATGGTGGACAGGCTTTAGGGGGTCAGGAATGAGTTACTCGCTGCAGGGTTCCTAGCCTCTGACCTGCTCTTGTAGCCACAGTATTTATGTGGCTAGTACAGTTCACTTTCTGGTCAATGGTAACCCCCGGGATGTTGGTAGTGGAGGATTCAGTGATGGTAATGCACTGAATGTCAAGGGGCAATGCTTAGATTCTCTCTTGTTGGAAATGCTCATTGCCTGGCACTTGTGTGGCACGAATGTTACTTGCCACTTCTCAGTCCAAGTCTGGATATTGTCCAGGTCTTGCTGCATTTGGACATGGACTGCTTCAGTATCTGAGGAGTCGTTAATGGTGCTTAACATTGTGCAATCATCAGCGAACATCCCCACTTCTGACCTTATGTTGGAAGGAAGGTCATTGATGAAGATGATTGGGCCTTGGACACTATCCTGAGGAACTCCTGCAGTGATGTCCCGGAGCTGAGATGATTGACATCCAACAACCACAACCATCTTCCTTGTGCTAGGTTTGATTCCAACTAGCGGAGAGTTTTCCCCTGATTCCCAATGACTCCAGTTTTGCTGGGACTCCCTGATGCCACACTCAGTCAAATGCTGAATGCTTGATGTCAAGGGCAGTCACTCTCACCTCACCTCTGGAGTTCAACTCCTTTGTCCATGTTTGAACCAAAGTTGTAATGAGGTCAGGAGCCAAGTGGCCCTGGCAGAACCCAAACTGAGCAACAGTGTGCAGATTATTGCTAAGCAAGTGATGCTTGATAGCACTGTTGATCACCCCTATTTAGCAAACACAGCAGAGAATATTCTCATTAGTTGAGGCTGTATTCAAACCAAAATTTCAGCTTCCAGAAGTAAAATTATAGTGTACTGAGTCAGAGGATACTGATGTCTAATTTATGCTTTATTTATAGCTTGTGATTTCTACTCTAAATTTAAGGCTGTACACCCATTTGTATTGTAGGTCTAAATCTTGAGACTTTTTTTTTGCTGTATTGCAATGAATAGGTAATTTATTTGATTACTGAAATGAACATGTTACTGATATAGAACAAAACTGTTAGTTGTGAAATAATCCAACAGAATATAAACAACTCAGTTGAGGGTAGCATGGATTGGGCAGAAATCAGGGGATATTTCATTCGTGAACTGATCCCTAAATATTAAATGTCTGTCAGTAATCTTCTGCCACCAATGCAGTATTACGGAGAATGTTCTGTTACGTTACTCGGTTTAATGTCTTAACCAGGAAATGGTAGCTCTGACAGTGCAGCACTGCCTCAGTACTTCACTGAAGTACTGGCCTAAATTATATGTTCAAATTCTGGTCTGTGACTTAAACTCATGATCTTCTGGTTAAGATGTGAGAGTTGTGCCAAACTGACATGCAGACTTTGCATATCATGATTTTCAGAAAGCTTTTACAACATGCTGCATAGACAACTACTAGAAAAGATTATATAATATGGTATTGCTGGTCAAGGAGTATGCTGCATTGGTAATTGATTGCAACCTTGCAGGGAGAGAGTTGCTGCCATTGTGGGGGACATCAGGAGTGGAGTTCCACAGGGCTCTAAATTAGGACCATTGCTGTTCTTGGCTTTTTGAAGATTTGGATTAGAATATTCATTGAATCTTTCACAACTATTCAAATGACAAAAATGGAATTTGTACAGGTGTTGGGAATTCAGTCCCGATCAATAGTTAGCTGCAGGATTTAGGGAGGGAATGGGTTCAAGTGCAACAGATGACCTTGAATTTGGCAAAAATGCAGTGTTATGTACTTGGTTTTAGGAAACTATATAATTGAATAGCATGAAGGGGTTCCTGCTGATGGTTGTGGATCAGGAGGGACTGGAGGATCATAATTTATAAGTAATTAAAGATTTACAAGCTACATAATAAGACTATTAGATAAGGCAAACATAATTTTAGGCTGTACTGCTAATACAGTACTGACCAAAGAACACGCTACTTGGAATACTGTGTCCAGTTCTGGTCCCTACACATAGTGGGGAAGCAGCCTGGGGAAGATAGAGAAGATGGTGACCAAAATTATATTATGTCATAGCTATCAGGATAGGCTTAATGAAATGGGACCATTTTCGCTAGAGAAATGCAGAAATAGAGAGAATATGACTGTAGTCTTTAAAACAATGAAAAGATAAGATTCTGACAGTTGGATTGGCCATTCAAAATTAATGTACAACTAAAGGGTCTGCACATAAAGGCAAAGAGTTAGACTTTAGGAAATGTTCCTTCAGAGTGACTGCACTCAGGGGCAGATTTCCTCATGTCTATTTCATTAATTATAATTACACCTTTTAGGGGTAAAGCTTCTACTTGCCCAAACAAGGTCAAATGATCTCCCAGTCTAGATGTTTCATTATCCCTAGCTGGATGAAAATGAGCAGATTTGTCATTCACCTTGCTTGGGGGAGAGGGCACAAGCCTGGAACTCAACCTGACACTCCCCCCAATCCCATCTTTGTAACATGGGCTGATGGGAATAATGTGGAAATGCTTCCAAGGGTACCCTGGCAACCTGTCGGCTCCTGAGACATACACCTGTCACTATCCACATTTTGAGGCAACTTTCCTTTGGCTGACATTGAAAATGCACCCATAGTGGTGCAATGCTGAGCTCCATCCAGTTTATGCAAACTTTGTCAGAATCGCCAGTGGTTTTGCTGGGGATCAAAGGCCCATCAGCATTTAGGTCAACCTCATCAAAGAAATGTAGTGAAATGATTTGCTCCTTCTGCAGCTATCCTAATTGCCTAGTTAAAGTGCTTTTCCAAATGATCCCTTTTGCTATTCATCAAAGCCTCAAACATTTGTTTCATGTTCAAAGGAATTAAGGCTCACATTTAAAAATTAATTTGGGTGTGGTCATACTTGGTACATGAGGACCAATGGAATGACATAATACAACATGGCGGGATTTTTCCCCCTATAAAATTGACATAGCATTAAGTGAATTTGTGAAC
Source organism: Cetorhinus maximus (assembly GCF_964194155.1). Classification (NCBI taxonomy): domain Eukaryota; kingdom Metazoa; phylum Chordata; class Chondrichthyes; order Lamniformes; family Cetorhinidae; genus Cetorhinus; species Cetorhinus maximus. The sequence continues at coordinate 47,961,661 of NC_135898.1, forward strand.
TCGCCTGGGAAGGAATTCTATTCTAAGGCAAATGCCCACTTGAACTAGCCAAGTTATTAAGAGATACGGGTAAGGATGCATCAAACACACAATCTTAGAACTCTCAAAAGCATAATTCTAATATTGTTGACAGTTATACTTTGCCAGTTCATGAAGTATCATAGGACAGAATTTTATGTATGACGTGCAGGTGGCGGAGCCTGCATGTCAGCGCTTAAAATGTCGCGCGCTGACGTCGGGCGAGCGTCCCGACATCAGCGCGTGCCATTGCGATATTTAGGTGGGCAGGTGCGCTATAAAGCGCGACGTGCGCCCACCATTAATTAAATGCCTTATTAAGGCCCTTAACTCGGCAATCGACGCCGAATTTGAGGCTCCCATGCGATCTTTGGCTCGGCGCACGGGCAGGCGGGTAAGTGATTTTTTAACAAACTTCATCCATGGGTGGGATATGTGCGCTCAGAGGTGTTGTTAATGTTTTATCTGAAGTATTTATTGCAGAAAATGTTTTAAACTTGCCTGTGTGATTGTTAGCAGTTCAGATCGATTTCCAACAGCTTTTTCTGTACTTTGAAGCTTCAGCTCACCAGTCTGCAGACAGTAACCTTTTTCGGGCCTGCAGCTTTCCGGAGGCCTCCATTTAGCCTGGGTATGGGTTCTGACATCACCACTGGAGGCAGCTCCTCTGAGGAGGGAGGGCTAGAATAAGGAGAAGGCCAGGGGTGGACAATCAGCCTCCAGGGGAACCACCTTTGGGAGGCCAGGCGCAGGTACAAGGGGTGCAGGGCGAAGAGGTTGTCCAAGGTGGAAGGGGCCGCAGAAGATGCTACTATCCTGCTGCCAGGGTATACAGGCGGCGAAGCAGCTACCTCAATATGACCGAGGTGCAGTGCCAAAGGAGGCTCCGACTGTCAAGGGGGACAGTGAACTATATCTGTCAGATGATTGGCCCTGAGATATCTCCTAACTGTGTGGATGGATACCCCACGCCAGCGGCTCTGAAGCTCACAGTTGGCCTCCACTTCTATGCGCCTGGCTCCGTCCAGGGCTCGGTAGGTGATCTTTGTGGTGTCTCCCAATCAGCTGTCCACACTTGTGTCAAGCAGGTTACAGGCGCTCTGTTCAGACGTGCATTGACCTTCATCCACTTCCGCTACGGCCAGGCAAGTCAGGCACAGCAAGCCAGGGGGTTTGCGGAGATTGCTGGCTTCCCCCGCGTCCAGGGTGCAATAGACTGTACACACGTCAAGGCGCCAGCAGGTGAACCCGGTTCCTTCGTCAACATGAAGGGCTTCCACTCCATGAACGTGCAGATAGTGTGTGATCACAGGATGCAGATTCTACAAGTTTGTGCAAGGTACCCAGGCAGCTCCCACGACGCCTACATCCTCAGACACTCCCAGGTGCCGGGGCTCTTCAGTGCTCCAGCTCGGCTGTTTGGATGGCTGCTGGGTGACAAGGGCTATCCCCTCAGAAGGTGGCTCATGACGCCTCTCCGCCATCCAAGAACAGAAGCTGAGCAGCGCTATAATAGGAGCCACGGCACCAAAGGGCTGTGGCGGAGAGAGCCATCGGTCTTCTCAAGATGCGCTTCCATTGCTTGGACCACTCAGGGGGCGCACTCCTAGATTGCGTCTCTGTGATAGTGATAGCATGCGGTGCTCTGTACAATCTTGCGCTGGAAAGGGGGGGATGCAGTTGACGATGAAGACCTTGATGCAGTGGATGAGGCTGCACATGATGAATCCAGCAGTGGCTCAGAGGATGAGGAAGCACAGGGCAATGATGAGGGGCAGCACGCCGACCCGCTACTACACCAAGGAGGCAGGAACATCTGGGACACTTTAATCCAACGAACCTTCAGCTAGCTCCACACACATGTATCTGCAGGATCAGCATTGCCTGGCGCTTCCACACGTGGCACTTAGGTGCTACATCTTCCACCTCATCAGCTGCAACTAAGGGCTTAGTACAGAAACATCAATGTCCACTGAAACACTCATGATATGTCTGTGAAACACAAATGCAGCACAAAGGAAACACCCTCAGCCATGGTCAGAAATGTGGACTTTATTGCCACCAAAATAAACAACAAACGTCGCTCTGACGCAGATAATGAAACATTCCCTAATCTAGGGCCATCACAAAATCACCAGTGACATACCCGTGGAGTGCCTCATGTGCCTTATGCTTACATTTGCGGGAGCTACATCTTGGTGCTGCCCCATTGCTCGGAGTGGCTTCTGAGACAGCCTGCTGACTCTGCTGTCCTGTTAGCCTCAATGACCTTGGCGGCCGTCCACTAGCCGGTGGAGCCTGTGCTGGCCCCGCCTGGGAGGGAGTGGCCAGTTCCAGGACTGGCACCTCCCCAGTTGTCGCAGCCTCAATGGATGCAACGGTCACTGGCAGAGGGGCGGAGGAGCTGCTGCCCTCATCCGGAGCGCCCTGAGAGGAGCTCGCAGCTGCTGCACCGACGTGAGGTCACATTGGACCTCCCTGCTCACTGCAGATGATGGGCGCCGAGCTGGGACACTTGGTGCCCAGAACATCTCCCACATTGCGACTGACCACCTGTGGCCATTAACGTTGTGAGGGCTTGCAGGTCCAAGCGTAACCCAATCAGATGATTCTCAATCTGTTGGAAGCCCCTCTCCATGAGAGTCGCCAATCTCTCAATGGAGGAAGCCTGAAGCTCTGTCCTGAGGTTCATGCCATCACTGACACTCTGCCTGGATTCCTCCATGACAGAGACCAAGTGAAGCACACCCTCATGCAACCCTGCCAGATGCTCCTGCGCACCCTGCCGCTTGTCCTGCAGCTGCTGCATGGCTGATATCTCCAGAGGCACGTCATCACTGCCCGACTCAGCATGTGCCTGGTCCCCTGCAGTCCTCCAGCTGCTGGCGCCATTGGCACTCTCTGTCCCTGCCATCTCCTCCAGCGATTGTGAAGTGCCCTCTCCACTGTGCCCTGGGATATTAGCTGACGTCATAATCCCCACCAATGTGGTAGTCGCTGCGCTGGTGCCTGGCTGGCTGAAATGATGTGACGCAAGTTGCAAGTGATGCCCCTTAGGTGTGATGGGGGGCTCTGGACTTGTTCCTGACGGCCATGTGGTGGTGATACTGAAATTGACAACAAGGACAGTGCATCAGTTAGCATTCAGTCAGTAACACCGTTCATCCCTTTTTCCCCAGGCTCAAAATGCACTCAACCTTCAAGAACCTAAGGAGACGAACATTGGTGTGGTGGTAAATAGTCAAGAGGAGGCCCAAACATTACACGCGCATATAGACAGACTGGTCAGATGGCCTAAAGAATGCCACATGGAATGTTATGTGGATAAGTGTGCGGTTAAGCACTTGGGCAAGACAAACAAGGTACGGGAATACATGAGTATGGTAGGACCGTGGGAAGTCACGACGATTACAGGGACCTTGCTGGGTAGACCCATTAAGGTAGCAGAACAGGAACATAAGGCGTTTAACAAGGTCAAAGCCAGACTTGCCCTTATTAGCCGAGGAATAGAATGTAGGAGAAGGGAGGTCATGTTGCAAGTGCAGAAAACGCTGTCAAGGCCACATCGACACTTCTGCGTTCAATTGTGACCGGCGCTTCATGGGAGGGATGGCATCGGAGTGGGGAGAGTGCAGAGGTTCCTGACCTGGATGCATGCTGGCCTGGAGAGCTGGTGTTATGAGGAAACATTGCATACACTTGCGACATTTGCTGTGGAGCACAGGAGATTGACGGGTCACATTATTGACCTTCATACCATTATGAGGGGCATAGAACGGGTGGACACAAAGCAACATTTCCCCTTCGTGCAGGGATGACTCACGTGGTGGCATTTAGTTAAGTTGAGTGCCATGAGGTTGACAGGTGAGGTGCTGAGGATCTTTTGGGCAGAGTAATGTGGGGTGCACTGGCTGAAAGGGTGGTGGAGGTACAAACCCTCCTAAGATGCAATAAGTCTTTGGATGTGCAGCAGCGATGCCATGGCATGTTAGGCCATGGGGATAGTGGTCACAAATGGGATAAGGTGACTTTGGAAGGTGCTAGAGATGCGCATCCTCAAGGGGCCGAGGGACCTTTGTGTGTGACCCACACGTCTGACTGTATCAGTCTGTGAATGAGCAGTGTTGCAGCATTAATGATTGCAGCAACCATCAGTGCTTTTGGATGGTGGGGAGACAGAGTGGATGGGACTGTGGCCCTCAAATACCTGGCCGCTGCACCCCAGCCTCGCCGACACCTGCTGACCTGGCCGCCTGCCTTCTCCACAGCTCCTTGGCCTGCTCCTCATATGTGGTTACGTGCTGCAGCACAGCGTGCCCGCCACCAGTCCGCAAACGCTCCCAGCTATTGTGCTCTGTTTTTGCCTGCAGAACAGAGAAGAGCATTTATTGGGGCTGATCGCTCATGTACTCTGCACGCGCACGCTGCACCCCAACCACAGTGGCCCATCTGAGGCCTCCAGCGGCTCCTGTCCACACTACTGGTGATCAGTCACCAGAAGATAGTACGGCTGCTCCCAACTCCCTCCCCCAACGGACACCTTGGACACATTTGGCGTCCATCACTTTGAATAACACACGGGGTCTTAGAGCCCATGGCAAGGAGGCACAACTAGGTGTGGCGCCGATGCTAGCAGATGGCTCTTGGCCATGACACCTTGAGGCTCCCCTTCCACCATCTCATCACCATCAATATGACATGTGTTGGAGTTCTGAGTATGTGTCTAGCTGCTTCCCCTGCAGGTTGCCCCCAGACTACACAAATGCGACAAACACCAACATATGCTGCGGGGAGAACCCATCTTCTCCTCAACCGCTAAAGCTGATGTAAGCATGGTCAGTACCCTTTTCCCCACCCAGCGTGCGCCAAATGCCCAATGCAGTAACTACACTAAGATGTGGGGCGGGGTGGGGGGGGGCCTCAAAGGCTAAGGCTGTCTGCTGGGATAAATGGCCAAGGCCGACATGGTACTCACCCTTCCAGAGCGCAACAAATCATTGAAGCGTTTGCAGCACTGGGTTCCTGTGCGCCGCATAGCATCTTGAGAGCTTACTGCCTCCACCACCTCCTGCCACGACTGCCTGGTCATGTGGGGGGCCCTCCTCCTCCCAATCTTGGGAAACAACACCTCCCGACGATTTGACACCTCTTCGAGGAGTGCAGCAAGGCAGGCATCGGAGAACCGAGGGGCACATTGGCCCCCCGCTGGCCTACCCTGCAGCCTGTCCCCCTCCTCCTCTGCCCTGACCTCCTCTGGAGCCCGGTTGCTGGCCATGGTGAACTGCCTAAAGGATGCTGCCTGGCCTTTCTTTATACAGACTGCTGGTTCCCCATTGGAACCTGCGGTCTGTACACGCCTGCTGCACATTTGAATTTCCCGCTCCACACGGGAGTCTGAAACCCGCTGGGCGGGCCTTAATTGGCTTGCCCGTGCAATATGGCGGCGTGGCCCGTTTTGCTGGCGGAGATCGGCTATGCGCCCGCCGCCGATTGGGTCGGGCCCGCCCACCCAACAAACATAAAATTCTGTCTATAGTGACTGGCCATATGCTACATACCTAATCCATTTCAGTGGCCAGCAAAAGAATCATGCTACCAAAGAGCTATCTATATCATAGTTGGGCAATTTTCAACTTCACCATCTGGTTGTGAGGTGATGGGGGTTGGGGGGGTTAGTGGGTGGGTCAGTTTTCTAAACCAAACTTGCAGACCATTTGCCTACTGGAAACAGCACGCAGATGCAAACAACTTTTGACACCAACTGTAAAACCTGTTCTCCTGCATTATACTTTGCCTGAAGTTTTGGGATGCTTCTACCCTACTTCATCCTGCATTGATCCTTATAAAGTAGCACACAACACTTTTTCCTTCACATTTTGCTTCACTTGTCTCACTTAAATGGATTACTCCCATTGGACTTCTTATTTAGAGCTAAAGCAAACCTACTGCCTAATTTTAGGGCCATCTGCCTATGACACCTAGGGATGGCGACTGCTAGAAAGGTGATAATTTTATTGCTAATTTTGAAATCTATGGTTAATTTTATTTTTCCAATGTTGACTGCCCATGTGTGCCAAGTATCATTTCGTGGCTCTTGCTTTGCCATTCACCAAATGCCAATAGACCTCTGTTGTAAATGAGCTATTCCGAGTAAATAAGGCTACCCTGTTCAAAGATAATAAAACTGGATTTAGGGCCCCTTAATCCAATAATGAATTCTCTTTTCCTGAACTCAGCAGCATTAAAAGCAGAAAATTGATCGATCTGGGCAAGGCAGTTCACCACTTGAATACCTGCTGTAGTAAATTATATGCTGATACTTTAGATTTAAGAAATCAATTAGTATAATTATGTATTTCCAGATCATTCAGTGAAAGGCTGGGACTATTTGGCAAATTCTCACAATATAAATAAATAATTTAATGTAAAATATTAAATAAAGGTGAAACATTAATCTAGTGACTTCAATGATTTTGTATTCATTTTAAATATTAGAACCAAGGTTATTTGGACATTTACTAATTAAATAACAGCAACATACTTACAAATGAGTAAGTGCCCTGAGGCCTCGGAAAGCGTGCCTTGAAATGGACTGGATTTTATTGTTCTCTATAAAACTGGAGAAATATTAAGTGTTATACCATATTGATTATTACAAAAATCACGCTAATGTGCTTAATTTTCATTCCAGTAGGAACATTTACTTACAGATATTTCAGGTGATTCAGACCCTTGAATGCATCATCAGCAATCGAATAAAATGTGTTTGAAGTAAACAAACTGTCAAAAAATTAATAGCTGATTAAAGTTTATAAAACCATACATAATTTTAAGCTTAATATTATTCATAACCAATAAACTATTCCTATTTCAAAGCTACACCAAGAAGAATTTAAAGTTGACAAAAAAAGTGTATCATATGAAACATGACGGTAAATTTGTGCTTCCTGACCAAAACCTATACAGCCTAAAAAACTGTTATGCACTTGTACACCATTTTGATGGTAGTATATTGATTACATTTCTCCCAGTTTTGTGATTCTTCCCCCAACCCAGCATATTCTTTATTGACTGAGCCTAACGCCTCTGCAGCAAATAGGCATGTGGCCTATTTCCAGATCAGTGAAGCCAAGTAAGGACCACCCAGGTATAACCATCCCCTCACACCTGCTAGGCATCTCTTGCTTATTCATGCAGATCAGATCAACAAATGAGTGGAGTGGGGCCTAAATTAGCATCTGTTACTGCTCTGTGGCTTTCCATCTGAAAATTCAGCATCACCAAGCCCATCGTACACTTATACTATGCAATGTCTGCTTTGATAATGACTCGTTTCCAGAAATTGTAGCTTTATGTAATTCTTTATGCAAAAACGACATCACTCTGCTCAAAATGTTATAAGTAGATTGGAGTATCCAAACTATTTGATGTTAACAATTATTTGACACCAGTAGAATTGACTTTAAATGAACTCTACTGATGATCAGATCCACAAGTCTTAAGAAGCCCCATAACAACTGAATAAACAGTATCTTAAATAAATGAGCTGTGTTGATTACAAATTAATTTTAATGGCTTGATTAGATGGGTTCATTACAGTAACTGAAATTTAGATAACATTAATGTTAAAACATTGCTTTTCATACCAAGATAGGCTCAATGTAATTACTTGTGAAGTACTGTATTTCAAACAGCTGGCATTTATATAGCACGTTTAATGTAGGAAAATATCCCAAGGCATTTTACAGAGCAGTAAGAAAAGAAAAACAGATGCCGATCTAAAGAGGGAGATATAAGGAAGGGTGAACAAAAGGAAATCTGTAAAAGAAAAGCTTACATAGTCCTTATAAGAGAAAAGATGGCAGGAGGTGCAAATGGGGCATAAACACCGGCATAGACAGGTTGGGCCGAATGGCCTGTTTCTGTGCCATATATTCTATGTTTTGAATGCTGTTACAATCTACATTTTAGGAAAACAACAAATTAATGCTACTTTTGTATAATTCCATATAAACACACAAGGACTGATATAGAACGGAAGACACCTGGCATGCTCAAACATGTTAATTCTCACCGGTCAAAAGATTCTTGAATAGAGATGTGAGACCACTGTGGCCCCAGTGAAGCCAGAAAGTGAAAAGGAAGACAGGAGCCAGGGTATAAGGTGTACACTGTGTTCATTAGACCCTGTGCACTAAAATTGTGCACCTTCTATTAATAGTATATTAATTATATCTGACTGTATGCAGGTAGTGGGCACTAACTTGGGATTCACTTTGTGCTCTTATAAATAGACATCTACTTGAACTGGTGGGGGTGGGGTTAGGAGGTGTATGATTGTAATGTGTAAATCTGTAAATAAATGTTTATAAAAGTGCATATAGGTTGGCTTCAGTTCTAACATTCACCAACTGGCTTCCTGGAATATGAACATTATAACAAAGAATGATTGCTTAAAGATGACAGTTGGAAACTCAAAAAAAAAGGAATTTTCAAACAAAAAACTAAAATCCTAGGGGACATTGTGGAAAACAGCAGAAAACAAGTGTAAATTGAGAGGGTGTGATTATCCTCTGATGTTCTCAAGAGTCTGAACCATATGACTAGTGGAAGCATAAAACTGATCTATGAACATAAGTTATGTTCTTCTAAAGAGGAAACGAGGTATAGCCTTGATGTTGTTGCCAAAAGCAAATTCAAAAGTAAAGTATTTTGTGAGATGGATACTCATAAGTTGGATAATGATGAAGGTCTGGACCTTCTACCAGAGTTTATGGATGAAACCTGCAAGAAAGATGATGTGTTAAATGCTCACGTGTTTTGCGATGTAGGTCCTGAGGAACAGAATATGGTAGATCAAGGGCTGGAGAGTGATGATGCGGGTAATCATGGCACTCTTAACAGAGCTATCACACACAAAGGTCAACTGCCCAGAGTGAGTGCTCAGGTGACATATATTCCAGAGGGGTCTAGTGAATGGAGAGATGCGACAATTATGGGACGAACAAAAAAAGCTACTGACAAGTTTAAATACTGGCTGAATATTTAGACTGAGGCCAAGAAGCAAGGTCAATGGACTGGCAGGATGGGATGAAAGAGTGCAGAGTAAAAAAGCATAGTGCAAGGATTGATAATCACTCTGAAGTGACTCTTGCAATAGAAAACTATCATGTATGGGAGAAAGGACCTCCACTAGTGCGAGGGGGAGATCTCTTGTTAGTAGTCCTGACAGGTATAAAATTGTAAGTAGAGGCAGTATGTTGAATGGCTCAGACAATGAAATAAAGACCACAGAACAGTCTCCAAACAGAACTAGAAGCAGAAGTCCTCACGATCGTGAAGTTCTAGTAATAAATAATAAGACAGGCAAAACAGAGGGAATTAAATAATTGGGGAGAGTTTGGAGTTTATTCTGAAGTACCATATAAGGGTCAACCAGTTTTGTCAAATAGATAGATTTGTACTGAAAAAATCCCTGTAGATGGGATTTCTGAGACTAAAGCATTACAATAGTGACTACATTTCAAAAAGTACTTCATTGGCTGAAGAGTGCTTTGATACACTTTGGTCATGAAAAGCGCTATATAAATTTAAATCTTTGTTTTTAAAGCGAGATCCTAAGGATTTTAAAGAGCAACTAAATGGCACAGGTGTCAGAGTGGATTCTCCTACTCTCCATTACAAAAGTAATCTTGAAAATCTTTTTTAGTTCTTTTGGCCAGATAGTCATGGGATTGTAGGCCATTCAACTTAAAGCCCACATTTCTGCAGGCAATACTTTTCAGAGAGAAGTGTTTCTGAAGCCGCTCAAAAAGGCAGCAGATGTTGAAGAAAATTCTATGGAAACTAAACAAATGCCTTTATGGTCTGAATGATGCTTCCAAGCTGTGGTATTTTTTGGCATGGTCTGTTTTGCTGAAAATAGGCTCTGTTCAACGAAAAGCAATGTGTTATTAGTATCATAAATGGAAAACTTTCAGGCATCTCCATGATGCATGTTGACGATTTCTTATGGGATTGTACTGTGGAACTTGATAAGATTAATAAGATTAGAGTAGAATTTAAAATTGGGATTCAGGCTTGTGAGGTTTTTAAATATATCAATTTAGATTTTAAGTGGAGTTTCTCTGGAATAACTTTAAATCAATAATCCTATTTAGAGCGTGCTCTAACACTGGCTATTATGGAGACAATGGATATGGGATTCTATTTGTCAAAAAAATTAAGTGAAATTCTGTACAATGGGTGTACTTCTTGAATGTTTTGTAGATACTGGTTCATTGTGGGATAATGTACACTGTACGAAAAGTGAGTGAGAAATGTTACAGGTTGACCTTGCTGGCTTGAAACAAATGCTGGAGAGAAAATAAATGTCGAAAAAGGGCAGATGTAAGTCATCAACTGTCTGATTGTTAAACAAAAAGAAATTCTTGTACCAACAAATTGTTAAGGGTCCTAGAGGACGGATGCTCGCAATGTAAAGTTTTGTACAGAATATGGAGGTTTTTGATTTAATTTGTTTTGAAATTTTGGTTGTACATATAAACTCTATTTTCATTTAAAGAGAGGGAAGGGAATCTGTTAATTGCATATTAAATGTTTGTAGGCTGTGGGTGTTAACTAGACTCACTGTGCCCCTATAAATAGACACAGGCTGAAATTGTGGTTGTTGGGTTAAGATCTGTATGATTGTACATAACTCTAAATAAATGCTTATAAATATTTGTAAAGGTAGGCTCCAATTCTATCCTTCATCAACTATCTTTCTGGAATATTAAGAGCTACCCCATAACTTGATTCTTGATTGCTGCACCTAAGTTGCAGCCTCTATGCTTGTGTCCTCCCTTGAAACCCTACCTATTGGTCTGTCCCCTCCCGACAACAAAAAGACAATCATGCCTAGTACCCTTCTCCTTCACACTGGGAAAGTACCCCACATACAACAGGCAGCAAGTAACCATTCACTGGCCTCTACTGCCTAATATCACATCTCTGGCATTCCCAGTATATCACGAGAATGGTACTGAGTGACAATAAAGTAATGCGCTAACCTCACATTATCTAGTGGGTCATGTAGAATCTGCGTAGTGCTGGCAGCAAAGCACTCAGCAGCATTATAAGACCCTGAGTAAACTGATTGGCAAAGGTAGGATAAACTAGCCCCAGTCTGAAGCATTAGTAACTATAGGTGCAGCAATGCTGAACCATTACCAGATAATTCATTCTTATTCTCAAAGAGCACATAGATCCACTTCAGAATGATACCAAAAAATGCAACTTAAGAATCAATCTCACAGAAGCTGGAGGAACTTTATGTTCACAAAACTTCTTTCTGGAATTTCACTGAAACCGGACTTCATGAATGACCTAAAAACAAAATGAACTCATAAATCAGAACAAACAGATACTTGCTGCAACTAGTAAATCTCACTGCACTGGAGCATCATAAATCTAAAACAAAATTGCACACAGTATCAAATAAAGTAGAGTTTGGAAATTTCAATTAAATGTCTGTTCTTTCATTGATTTAAAATAACTCAACTCTAATTGTACATATTCCTTTCCAAAGAAAGCAGCTATCAGTACATTTACTATTTATTGCACATACAAACCAAACCAAACACCAGGGAATCTCCACTTACTAAATGTTAGTTACATGTATAGATACATATGTACATACGGATAAGTTTCATTACACTCAGTTTATAACAAAATTAATGCAGTTCTGGAGATGTAATACTTACAAATGAATTATTTCAGGGGGAAAACTCTGAGGAATCAATTTTCTGTTGTCACACTGGGCGGTTTCTTCAGTACATATACAACTTTCAGGGCATTTCACCGGTCTAGGTCTTCTTGCACCCATTTTAAAAAAAAGGAGGCTCAGTATCCATAATAAGAAAGTGAATCTTACTGCAGATTTACTAGCACTTTCCATTATGAATCCACTCAGCACAACGACTCTGCCAAATATTCCTGAACATAAACAGTTCTTGATGTTTTCTATTTCTTGCTTTCTGGCAAAGCAACTCTTCCTTTGAATGTTTTGATCAATCTGCAGTAGTTACACAATGCACTATGCACACATTAAGCTCCCGTTAGCTCCCTCTCCATTATGATGCACAACTTATGCAATTGAAATTTTCTCTACTTATAGCACAGGGGACGTTCTATTCACAATTCCTTGCATATAAAACCAGTTATGTGAACATGCAAAAAAAAAATAGCCCTTATCTCAACCAATGTAAGTATCCAGAACCACCCCCAGTATTTGTGTCAGTTCAAAACTCTGGAATGGATCACAGAAATTGCAACTGAAAACTTCAAGCTGGTTTGAAAACTTGGAAGGTACAATGGAAAAATAAAATATACAAGTCTGAATGTGATTTATTCTTTTGGATCTCCTCAAACACAATAAAATCACATTTTTCTTATTTCTAAACTTTCAGGTTTATTTTAAAAAAGTCGTTGTTTCCTGTAAATTTATTTTAGTGTGGTCTATTGAACGGACTGGTCAAATGGGAAGCCTGATCACAAAATGTACGACAGTTCCCTACTACCCTGATCATTTATTATTTTCTACCACAATTTACAGCTCAGTCAGCAACCAAATGAGAGTAGATGCAGTGAACTACTTTAGAAATTATTCAATCATGGCTGACCATATACAAGTCAAGGTTACTGGACTCAAATTGCATAAACCTACACTGAATTGGCAATAACAAACAGAATGTTTATCTTCATCAGCAACTCCGCCTATTGCTTTATGATCTAAAAAATCCACTAACATTTTCACAAACAAGGGAATAATAAACATTGCCAGATTACTGTTTTGTCACCAAGTTCAGTTGCTGAAACATGGACCTGGCTGATGTGAATAGGGTATTTTCAACTGCTAATACCTAACAGTCTCATAGGGGAATCATATGACTGAACTACATCCCAAAAAGGGAAAACTCCCTTACACAGATGCTATTAATTTATTTGCTTTTAAGTGTAATTACACATCATCCCCTTGGCAGTGTTTTGAAATTAACAGAAAAATCTGAGAGTAGTTTTCAGAATAAACATATATTTGGTATCTTCTATAGGTCCATTATGTACAGATGATTTTGGTAACCATTGCCCTCAATGCATGCTGATAAAGGGTAGCTTTGTAAAACTCTACATTAACACTCCTAAACTATTTGAAATGTAATTTGCAAAAAACCTCCAAAGAAACAATAATTTGAAGATTGCTGCTGCAATGGAGGGATTAACTGACAATTATTTTTGATTTTTGAAAGTTGCAAAAGTGTTTCACTTACAACTTTACAGTTTTCAGTGAATAAGCAAAAGGTCATTTTCCATGCCTGGAGAACAGATAAGGCAAGAATACAGAAAAAGCAATAGTTCTCATGAACTGAAACATTGGGCAAGGATGTCGGAAAAGGCAGTTCAGAAACTATAAAATTATTTGGGCAGGATAATGTTGTATGAAATTTAATTGTTACACAGAGGAAAGGAAAATAAATGGCACACATGTTCCATGAATGGTACAGAAATAGCTAAAGACTTAGTATCAACATATCCAAGCCAGATAGAGCAGCAACCAAAATATAAGCTGATCCTAATTACAGAATGATACTTATTGTACCTGTGTTTTGCTTCAGTTTATGGTCATTCTATTATAGGATTGTTCAACATACGGCCCACAGGCCACAATCCGGCCCACCATGTCTCTCTATCCAGCTCGCGCACTCGTTGTTCAAAGTGTAAATGAAAGATCTACAAGGAGCTGTTCCACCAATCACAGGCCAGTTCTCTCCCACATTTGGTGCTAATAAGCTCACCCATAAGCCTATCAGCAGCAAATGTGGAACAGAAACAGTCTGCGATTGGAGGGGCAGTGTGAAGGTGAGTAGCCATGGTGCATTCTCTCTTCACCTTTGGTCACGCTCTCTCTCTCTTGTCTTTCCATGCTGATACCAGCCCATTAAAGGAAATCAGGGATCAAGATGGTGGAGCTAGGCAGGGAGGCCATGAGGAACAGCAGTTGCAGCAACAACACCCGCCTGGGGCAGCTAGAGTCTCAGAGGAGAGGAAACGGGTCTCGACACCTTCATAGCAATCTTGAATTCTGCCTCGGCGGTAAAATTTCCAAACCGCGCAGGCCCAGGCGGGGAGTGAGTGAGCCTGAGTGATTGTGCATGTGAGAGTCTGCGTGAAAGTGAGATCCCTGCAACTGGGAGTGAACTGGACACACGCACACCCTTCCCCTCCTCCTACTTTATCCCCAAAAACCTTTCCACAAAGTAGACTGGGAGAGGAGGAAAACCTAGGCTTAAAGACAACCATCTTCTGACTCCCACTTTCGTACGAATTCTGCTGAAGCCAGCTCAGTGTGTACCACCAGAGACAAACGCAAGGTCACTGTTAGTTAAACCCAACTCCTTAGCTCAGCTCCAGTCCCTAACCCTTCCCTGGTGACCAGGACTTGGGGCCTAGTCTGTCTCTCTAGCTCTGCTTCTTAAATAATAAGGCAAAAAAAGGTTTTATTAGTTAGCTCTGCTGCTTGGCACCTTTTAATTGTCATTTTTATTAATTTTTTTTCTTAATTATCAATTGACATTGGGTTTTTTTATTCATGCTTAATGTTGAGCCAAACTTTATCTTACAGAAAATTGCTTATCAGCCCCTTGAGTGTGAAAAAAATTAAAATGCAACCACAGAAAGGTACGTTGGACAACCTTATTCTATAGCTACCACGAGCCATGGCTGCTGAAGATTCTTTTGACCTTCCTTTAAGATTTTCTTCCCTTGCAAATAAGTTTGAGATATGAAGCAAAGTGTAAAGTGGGCATTCAGCATTACTGTCTTCAGCTGATCCAACACCAGCTATACAGACAATAAAATTTCTTTTGATGTGCATAAAGCAGTAACCCAAATGACAACATGCATACAACTGTTAAGCCACTGAGCTCTTGTAAGCCAGCAGATCTGCAGGGTTGCATTGTTTCTACATTGCTGTCATTGGTCAATTGCAAAAGGGATCACTGGCCTTGTTGTATAATGTACCAGACTGTCAGGAGAACAAGGCATTTGGTGACTTTGGTAATTTCCTGTAGGTGTCAGATGTTGTTTGGTAATCTTCCTAAAGATGGTGCAGTTCATCAGTCTGTGGATAAACTCCAGCCCCTTTAAGACATATTACTGCTACCATTTCCAGGTAGCAATGACTGGTAGGTATATTTACACAGCATCAGTATCCATTTTTCTTAAGTTTCTCAGAGATTTATAAGGTGCACCTTGACTTCAAGGCAGCATTTGACTGAGTGTGGCATCAAGGAGCCCTAGCAAAACTGAAGTCAATAGGAATCAGAGGGAAAACTTGCCAGTGGTTGGACTCATACCTAACACAAAGAAAGATGGTTTGTGGTTGTTGGAGGCCAATCTTCTCAGTCCCAGGACATTACTGCAGGAGTTCCTCAGGGTAGTATCCTAGGCCCTTAATCCCCTTGACAGTGTTGTGAAATTAACAGCAAAATCTGAGAATAGTTTTCAGAGTAAAAATATATTTGGTGTCTTCTGTAGGCCCAACCATCTTCAGCTGCTTCATCAATGACCTTTACCTCGCAATAAGGTCAGAAGTGTGGATGTTTGCTGATGATTGCACAATATTCGGTGCCATTCGCAACTCCTCAGATACTGAAGAAGTCCATGTTAATATGCAGCATGACCTGGACAACATTTAGGCTTGGGCTGAAAAGTGACAAGTAACATTCACGACACACAAGTGCCAGGCAATGACCATCTCCAACAAGAAAGAATCTAACCATCCCCTTTGACATTCAATGGCATTACCATCACTGAATCCCCCACTATCAACATCCTGGGGGTTACCATTAACCAGACACTGAACTGGACCAGCCATGTAAATACTGTGGCTTTAAGAGCAGGTCAGAGGCTGGGAATTCTGAGGCAAGTAACCCACCTCCTCACTCCTCAAAGCCTGTCCATTATCTACAAATACTCTCCACTTAGCTGGATGAGTGCAGCCCCCAACAATACTCAAGAAGTTCGACACCATCCAAGACAAAGCAGCCCTGATCGACACTCCCTCCACTCCCTCCGATGCACGGTGGCTGCAGTGTATATCAAATACGAGATGTAGTGGAGCAACTCACCAAGGCTCCTTCAACAGCCTTCCAAATCCACAACCTCAACCACTCAGAAGGACAAGGGCAGCAGACAAATGGGAACACCACCACCTTCTCAAGGTCATTTAGAGACGGGCAACAAATACTGCCCTTGCCAACTTTTAAGCAGCTTGGGTTGTTAGCCTTACATTAAAGGCACTGTGTAAATGTAAGTTGTCATTGTTACATGATATACTGCAGTGCTTCCCAAACTTGTTCCCAGTGTGATCCCACTTTAATGCCCCGGACATCACATGGCTCCAGAGTGAAAATTTGGGGGTATGAGAGTTGTTGAGAGGGGGGTGGGGATGAGTGGCGAGGGCGTGGCTGCTTCAGCTGCTGAGTGGGGCGGTGGGGGTGAGATTGAGCATGGCAGATTGAACATGAAGTGTTTAAACTGCAGGGTTTCTTAAAAAAAAACCTACCCTTTCACAGCCATCTTTTTGCAGCGGAATTAGGCCTCAAAGATCTGTCCGTCAGGTCACCCACCATTAGAAAAAAACTCAGAGGGTTTAAAGGGGCTTGCAACTGTTGGCACTTAGTCCAAATTCTATGGCAGCCAATGTTGCCTTGGAGCTTGCGACCCAAAATCTCGTCTCGAAATCCCACCATTGATCACGACTCCCAGTTTGGGAAGCCCTGATATACATATCTGCCCTTATAAAACAGCACATTCTCTTACTTAAGGCACCCAAGGTCATGGAATATCCACTATTCTAATGAATTGAGACACGTCTGGATTATTTTCACGAGGAAGAGGGTGAACAACTCATCCATCCGAAATAAAGAATTACCCCTGTCATCTGTCTTCTCCTAAAGGCCATTCAATTACAATCTCATAGCAGACGTGTCGAAGCTTTTGATCACCATGTGCCCCTTGGATGTGCATCACTGTGCTTCATAAATCATCGAGTTTAGATCAATGTTCCTGTTAATTTGCTTAGAACCTAAACTGCTGCAACTAACAGAAGTTGCATTCTGACATAGCATTTATCAATTAATCAGGCAACATCATTAGTCACAACTGTTTCCAAACATGAAATTCAAACTGGGCAAATTAAATGAGGGAGAAATACCAGCTTTCATCAGCCTGTTTCCGAGGACTTGGGGGGCTGAAATGGACCATGAATTACAGTTGGGACATTCTGCCATTGACCACCTATACCATAGCCATGATGTAGACAAACCCTTCAACACTGAGAGTTGTGTATCTGATGTGGAGCGACTTAGGATGTTTTGACGCATTTTAGGGGGAGTTGGACAAGCATGTGCGAGAGGAGAGAATAGAAAGGAGTTAATTCGATCGAATTAAATGAAGAAAGACAGAAAGCAGCTCGATTGGAACATAAAAGCCGGCATGGTGGGGCCCTGATAGCCTGTGTAAACACAAGTTGTTATTGTGTGGTCCAGGATTGTCACCTCTCCAGTTCTGGAACAGCCAGGGGAATGGGACGGGGGGTATCCGGATGGTAAAATACAGACCAAAAGTCAGCTTTCCCATTAAAGTCTCTCCTGGAACTCTAAACATCGGCGCGCTCCCGCGACACCGGGTCCCCCCGCCGCCGCACGCGCGCTCCTGCCTCACCACCCGCCGCACGCGCGCTCCTGCTACATCACTCGCCGCGCGCGCGCGCTCCTGCCTCACCACCCGCCGCACGCGCGCTCCTGCTTCATCACCCGCCGCGCGCGCGCTCCTGCCTCACCACCCGCCGAACGCGCCGCGCGCGCGCTCCCCGTCGCGGCTCGATGACGTCACCGACGGCGCCAGTGGCCGCGCCGCCATTTACCGGAGGGGGCGATGAGCGGCCAAGCAGCGAAGTTGGATCTTGTTCAGGTTGTGAGGGTTCACGGACTGTCTGAGATGGAGTGGAGGCAGCGAGACGATAAAGGGACCTGACAGTTATAGGCTTAGCCTGGAACAGCGCTGGGTTTGCCGCTTTAATGACTGGTCTCATTAATTGATCATTCCCCGTTCAGATAGTCTCCCGAAGGTTACTGTTTGGAAAATAGAAGCAGAAAGTGCAGGAAAAACTCGGCAGATCTGTGGAGAGAAACAAGAGTTAACGTTTCAGGTTCAATTTGATACTTATTATTAGACTCGAAAGGTTAACTCTGTTTCTCTCTGCACAGGTGTGGCCTGCTGAATTTTTCCAGCGCGTTTTGCTTTTATTTCAGATCTCCAGCATCCGCAGTATTTTGTTTTTATTATACTATTTGGAAAGTCTGTTTTCAGACAGTTATAGGGAATTTCCAGGAGGAAGGGGGCTGTGCAACCTTGGAGGAGAAAATATGCAATTTCTTATGGAGTTAACTAAAGTACATAATACCACAGCTGAGAAGAAGGAACAGCTGTGTAAAAAATGTATGTATTTATTCTTAAAAGTTGCTTAGTTCCAATTAGTGGATAACTTTTTGTAACTCAATTATCAGAAGATGACTATGTACAAAGTACTAACTCAACTACAGTTCCAGAAATGTTAATCACTGCTGCCTTTGCTTGCCCCATTTCAACTTAATAAATTTGTTTGAAATTTTAAAGCCTAAAATATGGTCTAGTGTGGAGTTACTCTGCCATTTGAAAACCTGAATGACCAGGGAAGTACCATGGAATCACTAACTGAAATTATCTAGAAAGGACTATTACTCCGGGAGTGATGTGAAGCTTCCTTAGATATCTGGGGTAGGTCAGCACTCTTGAAGATGTAGGGAATTGACTCCTCTCCCAAGAGAATAATCTAGAACCAAAAATATTACAAAAGCAAAATACTGCAGATGCTGGAAATCTGGGGGCGGGGGGGGGGGACAGAAAATGCTGGAAAAACTCAGCAGGTCTAACAGCATCTGTGGAGAGAAAACCAAAGTTAACTTTTCAAGTCTGTATGTATGAATCTTCAGAGTTCCAGGGCCAAAAGCTCTGAAGAAGAGATGCTGCCAGACCCACCAAAAGTATTATGATCAAACTGAAAAATGTAAAATTTTTGTATTAAGTAGTAGCTTTAATCAAATGTTAGGGGCAAACACTGATGTGCTGAGAAAGCTATAATCATGTCAAATTGCATCGCAAAAATATAATTGTGTTCAAAGTGAAATGCTTGTTCTCCCTTCCCATCGACCATGGATCGATTTTAGTTTGCTGGAAATGTGTTGACAAGGCTGATGCGTTTGCCTGTTACAGACAATAGGCTCTTTTTATTATGCAAATTGGGATCCTATGGCTTAAAATGGGATCTCTTGCCATTTTAGGAGTATACAGCTTCAGACCTGTTTCAATGGTGACGTTGGTTCTGAAAATCCAAGGTTTAAATTATTTTTGTATGGTCATGAGGAGTTGGAAGCCTCACAAATGTAATCTGTGCAGCTGCTAATGGGCTACCTCGCTGTCATATTGCTGGACTCCATTGTGCTCCTCAACCCCTGGAGCTAACTTGCTGCCAATGTGATGTCCAGGCCAGTTTGAATCTGGCATGTTGTGTCAATATATCCATCTGGAACAATTGGTTTGCTGGTGCCATTTAAATTAGGTGTCATTGGGCAGGCTGCTGGTGCTCTCTGCCAGTCACCTACCTAAAAATTGAAATGCCTATTTAGGGTGGTGCCTCTTTTTGTTTTAAGTAGAGTGACTGTTTAGAATGAAGACATCATTCTTTCTTATGAACTAACTTCAGCCGTAGACCATTTCATCCTATATGCAGTTAGAATAGCAATCAGAAAATAATTTATAGACAAGATATTGTGCAATATAAATAATTTTTAAACTGAAACAACGGCTTACATTTATACAGCACCTTTAACGAAGCAAAATGTTCTAAGGTACTTCACAGGAGGGTTATCAAATAACGTTTGATGCTGAGCTACATAAAGACATATTAGGACCCAGAGTCAAAAGCTTGGTCAAAGAGGTAGGTTTTAAAGGGTGGTCTTAAAGAAGGAAAGCGAGGACGAAAGATTTAGGGAGGGAATCCCTAAGCTTACGACTTAGGCAGCTGAAGGTACGGTGACCATTATAAAGTGATTGAGATGCAGAAGAGGCCAGAATTGAAAGAATGCATTGATCGCAGAGATTTGGAGGAGGTGACAGAGATGTGGCAAGGCAAGACTGGAAGAAGTTTAAAATAAGGATGCGCGTTTTAAATTTGAGACGTTGCTGGACTGGGAGCCAGCGGAGGTCAGCGAGCACAGTGATGGGTGAATGATCAAGATTTTGGGCAAAGTAGCACCAGTCTTTACTGAAAAACTCTTAGAATGAAATATCAAGGAAATGTTGAATGTTTGTTTCTTAAATAAATGTTACATTCTTTAAATTCAACTTAATACATGTTTATAGCCTTATTGTGATTTTATTTCAGATAATTTGAAGAGATATCTATTTTGGTATTAAAGCATGGTGATGGAGACTATTAATCAAATGAACTAAAGTTTGAAACTTCTATGCACATAATAAACAAAGCTTTAAAGTCCTAAAGACAGACATGTGATAATGAAATTAAACTATGCAATACTGCATCTTTGTTGAAATATTGCTGCTTTTCTTTTCAACAGGAGCATGGCCTTGGGGGCTATGATTCAGAATTCAGTGAGGATGAAAATGAAGCAGAGACATCCAACTGTAAAAGTCAAAGGTACAGTGTGTTTTGACCAAAAACACACAAGTACATTGCTTGAGCTTATTTTAATATGTTAATTAATAACAATAATTAGTTTAGTAGTTGCAAGCCTCAAGCATTTATTTTCAAATGAGAACGTAGTTTTGGTTATAAAAATATTCTCAAGAGTTTTAACTTCACTTTTTTATTTAGAAGACATTGTTTTGACCGAAGAATGATGGCTTGAACATAACCGAATTATAATAAGCAAGGAAATCACATGTTATCCGGATAGTAGTTTATGACATCTTGTCTTGGCTTTTTTCTATTAAATAACATAAAAGACAATGCTTGCCAGATTTTCTTTTAAACACCAAAAAAGAGATTGAAAGTAAATGAGAAGCACTGAAAAGGAAAGGAGTAAAAAGAGGTGAAAAGGAGATAAGAATGAAGTAAAGCCTTGTGTACATATGCAGACAGTTGTTTGTTTGAATACACTGGGGAGGAAAAAGAATGATGGACAAATATTGTTGAAGACGAGAGAGAGAGAAGAAATCCTTTTGGCACGCAGCTGGAGTTGGGGTAAAAAAAGAGGGAGATATATCATATTTCATTGTAACTGCTGATGCTGAACAGGAGAACAACACATTCCCACTGGCACCCACTCTGCTTGCACATGCACAGTTTCTCCAACTGTCATCGCTGTGCGCCCATTATCCACCGCCCCCTTGTCGCCCCTCCCCCAAGCCCTCGTGGTTAGTGGCAGCTGAGACTTGAGAGAGGGGTAGAATGCAAGGTGGCGAGGGGTAGTGAGCGCTCAGGAGAGGGGCAGCAAGGGATTAGGAGAGGGGCAGTGAATGGCAGGCAGGGAGGACACTTCTGTTCCAGCTGAGTTTGGTCTGTGCCATCTTTGATGAAGGCACCGCAATTGCATGTGTGGGGAGTGTGCCTTCTGCAGTTGTGGTGTCAGCAAACACAGCCATCGTATTTGAGCATTAAGGAAGCTACTCTAGAGAATTTAAAACTTCACCTGAAAATTGAGAGTTTTACTATAATGGTAAAAGGGGTAATTTTGGAAGATTTCATTTTTTAGAACGTTTTGATTTTATTGCCTGATGAAATTAGTCAAGTGCCCATACTTTTGTTTCAACATCTTACCAAGAGTTTCAATGCATCAAATGCTCGATGTATTGTAAAATACATTCATCTTTTAGAATCACTACTGTCAATATCTGATGATTTTTATTTATAAAACATCATCCATATATATTTATAGTCACTTTAATATAGTTAAATAACCCAAGGTGCTTCACAGGAGCATTATCACTTTGCCATTTTGTTCTAAGTAAAATAAGTGATTTTTAAGCCAAAATACTTTTTAAGTCCCTGGAATTTATTGTGCCTTAATTACTCGGAGAAAAAGAGCGATTTTAAGCTATAGACGTTTAGTTCTTATTTTTATAAGGCTGCAAATATGAACAAAGTAGTGCTTATGATTTATCTTAAAGCATGCTTTTCCTCAAGTCTTGCTGAAGATTTGTAGTAACCAAGTTCATTATTGAGTTTAGATTGTATTTTTTTCAGTTTCATGCCTTCTGTGCTTTATCATCATTCAGTGTGATCTGTTAAGTAGTTTGACATATTTGCTGTTTGCATCTAGGGCAAATAAAGATGCTGCACTACTTACAAAGCCATTCCAAAAGGGAAAATATGCTCAGTTGGCTCACAAGCAAGTTGCAGCTCATGAATGGGACAGGTAAAGATAGTTTTGGAACTTTGGAGATGTCTGTGTGTATATATCTATATATATATATATTTTTTTAAATATTTGGTTTCATTTTAAAAGTTTATCTTTGAAGTTTAGGACTTCCAGACAGAATTTGAACACATCATCTAGCTGACGCTTCAGTGCTGCATTGTTGGAGGAAACCTCTTTTGAACACTCTCTGCCTGTACTGGTAGATGTGAATGATTCTGTAACACTTTGCCAAAGAGCGGGGAGTTCTTCCTGTATCTTGGCCAACATTAATTCCACAGTCAAATTCAGTAAAACAGATGAACTGATTGCTGTTTGTGGGAACTTGCTGTGCACAAATTGGCTGCCACATTTGCCCCCAAAACCAGTGACTATATTTCAGAAGTAATTTTTTGAATATGATAATATGAAAGGCCTGATATAAATGTGTTCTTTCTGTAATTTGTAAATTTTTTTTCTTTAAACAGGGAGGAAGCAAGAAACCGTCGTTTCCACCTTATTGCCATGGATGCTGTATCCTTGAAATCGGGAGAAACCCATCAGAATACAGGAGGGGCATGGGGCCTTGCCCTCAACAGAAAACTAACAAAAATATGTCAATCTCATATTCCCATAAACGTGGGCATTTACATAGAGCATATCCCTATTCAAATGTGCAATCATAACTAAACTGCTGTAAAAAATAAGAAGACTGGACCAAAACTGAGCTTGCAAAATAGATATGCAACTGCTTCAATGCATTTTATTTTACAAAAGCACAGTGAATGATCCAGGCCTTGTTGCAGGACACAAGCAAAGTGAAAAGAGTAAAGGAAATTAGGCAAATCAGGAAATAATGAGATTTGACAAGCTTGAATTTTTCAGAACCCAAACATTGTGGGTTAAAAAAAGATGAGATTGGTAACTTGGAGATCCTGGTAGAAGATCAGCAATGATCTCATTGAATGGTGGGGTGGACTTGAAGGGCTGAATGACCTACTCCTGCTCCTAGTTCTTATGTTTTTAATAATTTAAAAAGGAGACTTCAGTTTCAATATATTGTGGTTATGAGCTAGAAGAAGGAAGCTCAGAAATGCATTAACTGATTATAGTAGTATTGATATGACAAGAAGGATTATGACAGAGAAAAAGGTGGGGGAATGGCGATGGGCAATTGTTTGCCAGGTGACCATTTTTTCTTGTATCTTGTCCAGGTAAAATAGGTGCTATAAGAGTTATCATAGATCTGAGAGTAGTAGTTGAGTCTTGGATATTCTTGTGCTTTATTGGATTTGACATAAATGAGGCTGGAAGATTCACCTAGCTTGTGCTAGAGAAAGAATTACCAGGAAAGAAACCTCACTATGAAAGACAGTTCTGAGATTAAAAGTTCCAAGGCCGAGAAAGGAAAATAACATAAATTAACCCTTGGGAGCTAAGAACCTTAGACTGGCCCCAGGCAAATAGAATATCTACTTACAAGACAGTGTAAAGTATATCTGTCGTGTGTTTTTGGTTTTTCAAAAGAAAAAGGGGATGTTGTGTTTTAAAGTATAAGTTGCCTAGTATTAAGCAAGGAGTGATTTTAGTCTTTTGTTGCAGTAAAAGTCTTAAAACGTAGTATCTTGTGTCATCCTTTCACCTATTAATTGGAAGTTAACATTTCTTTGTTTTTGGTCTCTGTGGAGATTGTAATAAATGTCAAGAGGTGAAGAAGGCAGAGAATTGACTCATCAAAGATATGAGGTCGTAGCTGTCGGTTAGACTTACATGTAAGGATTGAAATAAATAAACTACTTTGCCCTATTGCAGACCATGGAGGAAACTAAAATTTTAGATTGGGATCTTGACCAATTTTGTGGATCCAAGCTCCTGTGATTTGTAGCTTTGGACCCCACAAGAATTTGAAATTATGGAAGTGATGCAACATTGAACGAAGTTCATTAGAGCATAAACAACTGCACTTTGGACCTTGTTGGATCTCCTTTTGTGAAGTTGCTTTGCCACTGTCTGAGATCTTTTCACTCAACATCAAATTAGTGCAAATTTAATATGTAAAATTGGGTGATGCAGATAATACAAGTATAAAGAATACAGTTATTTAAAAGATTGTCGATGTCCCTGTTCTCTTTAAAGAATGCAAGTCAAAACAAATAAAGTACTTTAAGAGAAATGAATGGTTAGCCTTGTGTAAAATGCCACCAAATCTTGAAAATCAGTGACAATTCTTACCGAAAGGAAAACACTTATCTGTACTAATGTTGTTGATGGCTATTCTGGAGGCTCTACCATTTGTTGCATAACTTATAAATATTTTTCAAGCAATACTTGGACATATGATCGAATGAGATGGTTTGCTATTAAGGTTGTTGTGTTCCTCAAATATCTACCAGCAACGTTACAAGTAAAAGATGAGCTTTGCAAAAGTTAGCACACGCAATGATGGAAACTTTGAAAGGATTTTTTGTAATGTTTGGTATACTGCTCACCGGGAAAATGGTGGAAAGTTCATCCTGGATTTAGGTGAATGGACTTCAACGCACAGGGAATCATAGAAGATATATTAATTTTAATGCTTCTACAAAATCAAAACTGTATCCAGCTGCTTGAAGTGAAGTTAAAATCATTTGGCCTCTGTCAATTGGCATTGTTTGCATCACAACTTCAGTTGCAATACTTGTTCAAAGAAGGATGTAAGGGTTAACCCAGTAACTACAACCAGTCAGTTCAATCTTGGTGGTGGGAGAGCCTTTAGGAAGGGATAATCCGGTACATAATTAACTGTCACTTAGATAAGTAATTAAGGAAGGCCATTTGTTAAAGGCAAATCCTGTTCAACCAATTTGATTGAGTTTTTTGATGAGGTTGAGGGTAATGCAATTCGTGTGGTGTATATGGATTTCCAAAAGGTGTTTTACAAAGGGCTGTATGGTAGGCTTGTCACCAAAGTTGAAGCCCATGGAATAAAAGGGGCAGTGGCAGTGTGGACCCAAAGTTGTCTGAGTGACAGGAAACTGAGTAGTGGTGAACTGTTGTTTTGCAGATTGGAAAAAGGACCAGTGGTGTTTCCCAAGGGTCAATACAGGACCCCTGCTTTTCTTGATATATTACTGACTTAGACTTGACTGTACAGGGCACAATTTCAAAATTTGCACCTAACACAAAACTTGAAAGTATTATGAAATGTAAGGAGGATAATGATAGACTTCAAAAGGACATAGATTGGTGGAATGAGTGGACACGTGGCAGATAAAATTTAATGCAGAGAAGTGCATTGTGGTAGAAAGTACAAGGAGAGGCAATATAAAATAAAGAATAGAATTTTAAATGAGGTGCAGGAACAGAGAGACCTGGGGGTTTCTGTGCGCAACTGTTGAAGGTGGCACGGTAGGTTGCGAAACTGGTTAAAAAGGCATACGGGATCCTGGGCTTCATACATAGAGGACAGAATACAAAAGCAAGGAAGTTATGGTGATCCTTCATAAAACACTGGTTCAGCCTCACCTGGAGCATTTTATCCACTTCTGGGCACTGCATTTTAGGTAGGATATGAAAACTTTAGAGAGGGCATGTAAAGATTTGCAAGAATAGTTTCAAGATTTCTGTTATGTAGACGAGTTAGAGAAGCTGGAGTTGTTCTTTGAGAAGAGATATTGAGAGGAGATTTGATAAAGATGTTCAAAATCGTGAGGGGTCCAGGCAGAGGTGATAAAAGAGAAACTGTTTCCATTGGTGAAAGGGTAGAGACCAGAAGACACAGATTTAAAGTGATTGGCAAAAGAATCAAAAGTGACATGAGGGAAAACATTTTTATGCAACAAGTGGTTACGATCCAGAATGGACTATCTAAAGGGTGGTGAAAGCAGATTTAATTGTGGCTTTCAAAAGGTAATTGGATAGCGCCTGAAGAGAAAAATTTGCAGGGCTATGGGAAAGGGCAGGGGAGTGGAACCAGCTAAATTACTCTTGCAGAGAACCAGCACAGGCCTGAGTGACCAAATGGCCTCCTGCTGTCCTGGAGCCATTTTGGATGCTTGGAAAATATCTGTTGTCAAAGTCCTTGCTTGGTTATAAGAAACAAGATGAAGGAGCACTGGTTTAATGATTGAAGTAAAATACTGAAGAAAGCAGAAGTCATTTTTCAAACACAGTTGTAGATACCTTTCTGCCTGCAATTGCTATCGTCAAAAAAAACTAATGTCCTTGTGATTTTGAATCTGACATTTCCAAATACTTCAGTTGCAACAAGTGAGCCTGATGGAATATTACTAGATGGAAGAGATGAATCTGGCAGTGCAGACAACTATTTCACAACAGATAATTTGCCTCTGCATGCACAACTCTAGCAATTTGGCAGTGGTAGAGTGAGCAATATAATTTTTCGCAGCAAGCTTTGGCAGACATGGAGATCTTAGCTACAGAGATTGTCTAATCGTCTCTTCGCACTTCCAAATCTCCAGCTCAAATGTGCCTTTTCAGCAGCTAGAATAATTTTGCAAAACACAGTTTGCAATTGGATGATGAGATGCTTAAAATTCTGCTTTCTGAGGAGCTTTGTCCTACTCCAAAATAAACTACTGTGGATACCCTGTGTTATTTTAGGTGGGTTTTTATGATTGATTGTTAACATTTGAAAATTGTTGTTTACAAGATGTATTACCCAATAAATGTATGTGATGGTATTATACTTCTTGGTAAGCTGCCAACCTTGGTTCAGTGGCAGCATTCATGCCTGAGTCAAAAGGTTATGGGTTCAAGCTCCATTCTTGTTGCTGTGTGTTGCATTCTAATTACAGAAGTAATATTGTGTGACATTTGCTGCCATCTGCAGAATTGTGACATTTTTCTTAACTTTGTAAGTATGCACGGCACAAGAAATACATCAATGACTATTTGCTATATTACGGTGGCTCAAAAGAAGACTTAAAGAGATCAACGTAAGTAATCAAATTTGTAACAACTCAATTCTTTCATAGAGGATAATGCTTGGCCTCTAATGTGTCCTGACACGTCAACAATTTGAAATATAATCAACTATGAGAATATTGAATCTGTTCAGCAACATCATCCCAACTCCCTAAATGTGTTACTACCTTAGAATGCATTTATTTTCATTTTACTAAGTTTTGCACAAACTTGACATTATTTACCACGTTTTACTGTTGGCCCTTTGCTGGTGGAAATGTTATTGCAAACTGCACAGAAGATTTATTAGAAAACCCATCATCAGGAATCATTTCAGTACATGTTACAGGGAATATCAAGTTATTTATTTGTATTATGCATACCCTAATGGTGTATAAAATTCTAACTTCGTTTTGAATTACCAGCATTAGTTGGTTGAATATTTGGCTTAGTCAAATCCAAAATTATGCTTTGTTTAAAAAATGTAAATGATAATGTTACTATATACCTTTCAGTAATTAATCTGTAAAGAAATACAGAAGAAATAAAAATAATGTTGAATATGCTAGGAACCACAGGAACAGATGTAGGCCATTCAGCCCTTCAAACCTGTTCCACCATTCAATTAGATTATGGCTGATCTATTTGTTAACTTCATCAACCAGCTTGGTTCTGTAACCCTAAATACCCATGCCTAACAAAATATATCAATTTGAGTTTTGAAATTTTCAATTGACCTAGCCTCAACAATATTTTGGGGGAGAGAATTTCAGATTTCTACTACATTTTGTGTGAAGAAGTGCTTCCTGACATTATCCCCGAATGGCTTAGGTCTAACTTTAAGGTGATGCCCCTTTTCCTGGACTCACCCATCAGAGGAAATAGTTTCTCTCTATCTATCCTATTAGTTACTTATCTTAAACACCTCAATAAGATCACTGCTTAACTTCAAGGGAATTAAAACCTAGTTTATGCAACCTGTCCACATAATTTAATCCTTTAAACTCAGGTATCATCCTGGTAAACCTGTGCTGCACCCACTCCTAGGCCATTGTCTCCTTCCTCAATCGTGATACTCCAAACTGAATGCAGAACTCTAAATGGGGCCTCACTTAACATAACTTTTACCCTTTTCTATTCTAGGCCCTGAGAGAAAAAAAAGGCTAACATTTCTTTAGCCTTTTAAATTATTTTTCGCAGCATCAGAGCTTGAATTTAAAATCAATTGAATAATGAATATATCTATATATTTATTTGCTGGTCTGCAGCAAAAACAACTAGATCACCAGCAAATTGATGAAATCAGAAAAAAGTTATGTATGAATAATGTTGCAGTTTATTTGTTTATTACTAATATAACAATGTGTAATTGATCTGAATTGAAAATTACTGAGGAGAAACGAGTGTATTATGTAAACTTTGACGTCAATCACCGCAGTCTGTGCAGACAAAGTTCTAAAATAAAAACCTCACCCAAGCACATACTGGGTCTGGTGCTAAGATGCTTCAACTCAACATCTGAGGGATAATTTACCTTTGTCACAGTCACATTGGCTGTCATTTGTGACTTTGGTAAGTGTTAGGGACAAGGAAGAGAGAGCAACTGAAACTCCCAATTGCCTTTCCCTTCTGTTTATAATCAGTGTAATTTAATTTTGATAAGGCTGATGTATGTTCCAAACCCTTTATTAGTGTGTGGTCAATTTCAAAGTCACCAGCAGCATATTTTCATGGTTTTAAACATGGAGTATTATTTATCCATACACACACCCCAGAAAGTCTAACATTGCATCAATCACATATCACACAAGAAAGATGCAATTAAAGAAAGGAGTGCATTTCTACAAGTATTAACAGCAAACAGAACAGTTAGCAGTTCATGTATCTTTGAGAGTCCAGTGAAGGAGGAAGCTTTTCCCACTCTGGAAATTAAGTTCAGGTGGCTGGGGTCAAACTCAGATTAACTGCAGGGTTCTTTCAAAGTATAGATTGTTCAGGTCATGTAGATAGGTCCTGATGGCTGTTGTAACTGGAGGTCCAATTTCTTACAGGTGAACTCGGAGTTGTCCTAAACAGATTGGAGGAGGCCTTTAAAAGACTTGAAGCCTCACAAGCCCTGAAAAGGCAAGATGACACAGCCTTTTCTTTGTAGATGTGTTGTTGTTGCTGGTGGTATGCAGACTGCCCAGTCTCTCACTCAGTTTTTGGATAAAAGGATTTCAAAATCAGAGGGCAGTTTCAATCACATGATGAATGACCATTGATACATGATGGAAGGCAAATGATGGTCTTTCATTGTGAAAAAGGAATTTCAGTCACATGGTCAAAAGCCAATTATATACAATAGAAGGTAGATGGTGGTCTTTAGCACTTCATTGTGAATACTCAGTCTCGATAGCCCTCCTTTGTTACATGGTGTACCTGGACTGAGAGAGCCTGGGACTTTAATGTCTCTGTATTTTGGAGTAGGCCTTGACAGTAGCAGGTGTGAAATTTCACAGAAGTATGCTGTTTGGCCTTGTCCATTCAAGGGAGATCCCTGCCCAGTATCACCCAATTTGGAGCTTTCCAGAAAGCTTGCTAAGTTGTTGATGTTGCAAAACTCAGGTGACCCCCTTGGCAGCCATCTCACAGTTCATCAGGGTACATTTTCAAAAGAATACTTTTTTAAGGTATGTCTTCATGCCTGCTCTGGCATGAAATTAAGACTAAAAGAAAATGTTCTAATTTAATCTTGTGTGAGTTTCTAACCTAAGAAGAATGGCTATGGAAGGATAAATTTCAAACTTCAACACTTGAAGATACTTGACATTACCAGTGAGGTAAAATAAGCAAAACCTTAACTACCAATGTCTTGTAAAGACATATGTGTACCAGAAATCTTGCAGGGCTGCATTTGACTTATGTTGCTGGACAAATTAATCAGTTTCTCTACTACACTTCTGTGGCCTTGATGTAATGTACCAGTTCTGTTTTTGAACCCTTCAATATGCTTTATTTTGTTTTTGCATTTTAGCATGATTACTGAGTCCACTGTACATTTTTGTTTGCAGAGCGAATGATAAAACAGACCGGGACGTAATAAAAGAAAACCATAGGTTTTTATGGACAGAAGATGATGAAACTGATATGACTTGGTAATTGATACTTTTTACCAAACGCTTATAGATAGTTTTTGTCTTTTAATCTTTTATATTTACTGCTTTAGTTGCTGTTTACACTCTGCACCCTGCTGGAGATAACACATGTTTGGGATAACAAATGTAAAGGGAAAAATAAGTATTTTGTACCATTTTAGCTTGAGTTGTGAATTGGAATTGATGTACTGATATATCAGTTCTGGTACTGAAGCTGTTGGGCAGTTCCACTGTTTGTAACTGGAATTGTAATCTACTGATCTCTTCAACAAGCTCCTAGCACACATTGCAAACTTGACAGTAGAAGACACTTGGTAAAATCACACTGCCACGTTTCATGATAAATAGCTTAATAGTCAGAAATTAAAATAGGCAATATCCAACCACCTTTTATTGCTGCTTCAAGCTATTTGAAATCTAATATAAATTATTTCAAGATTCTTGATCTCTAGACTGAGTTTTTACCTAAGTGTACGCCTTGACAGTGCCTCATCACAATGACCTGATAATATGGTAGACCTGATTTAATTATAGACATAGCCAGTGGCAACTTGTATTTACCCCTCGAGCCCTCAGGAAGAGAAGGTCTGGGACCAGGCGTAACTTGGTTTGCAGTGGATTGAGATCTGATAACTTTGGAGAAAGAGACTGACACTTTAAATGTCTAACTGGTTGGATATCTGCCTGCTTTAGATCAGGGAACTGAGGGGAAGCATGTTGATTTGAAGGAAATTCTAATTTTACACGGAAGAATATATAAATGAAATTGGTTTCCTTTTGCTTTAGATTATCTAAACAAGATTTCTCCATCTTTTAGGGAGAAAACACTTGCAAAGAAATACTATGATAAATTATTCAAAGAATATTGTATTGCTGATTTGAGCCGATACAAATACAATAAGGTATGGATCTGAAAACTGTCATAGTTTTGTTTATAAATATGCATAGGTTGAAAATGGTCATTTGGAGATTATAATGGCCTGAATTTTACAGTTGAATAATGGTGACGCTGTCAAATAGCTCAATAAGGATTCTTCAGAGTGTTTGATTAAGGAGATAGGCAAGAACAAAATACTGTGGATAAAAAAATAAAAACAGAAAATGCTCAGCAGGTCTGGCAGATGTTGGAAGGAGAAACAGAGTTAACATTTCAGGTCTGTGATCTTTCGATAGACAGTTGTTCACCAAGTTCGCACAGATCCCAAACCCCCAGTAGAGGGCACTGCACCATTTTGACTCTCATAGAAACTTCCATGCAAAAGCCTGTAGAGATTCTTTGGGTAAGCATAATCAGTGAGTGGTGCCATTCATTCACTGCTAACTGCAAAATGCGAGCCAATCACTTTATAGATAGAAACAAAAATAACACTTTCATGCTAAAACATTGTTATAGTTGAAATGTTTGATAAACTGAGAGCAGAAAATGACTCAGAGTAAATAAAATTGTGAAATCTGTATCAGCAAAGCTGATGGTCTCTGGGAGGGAGTTCCAGGATTTTGATCCAGAGATAGTGAAGTAACAGCAATATATTTCCAAGTCAGGATGGTGAGTGGCTTGAAGGGGAACTTCCATGTGGTGACGTTCCCATGTGTCTGCTGCCCTTGTCCTTCTAGATGGTAGCGGTCGTGGGTTTGGAAGGTGCTGTCTAAGATATTTACACCCACAACATAAGCATTTCCCTGCATCCTCTGACTGTGTGCTAGACACAAGATCTTTGCCAACATGGAAGATAGATATCTAATGGTATTAGTGATATAAACCTTTATACCTTACAATGAAATATCTTATCCCAGTAAAGCTAGCCCTAGGACTGTGCCACTAAGCAGTACAATCAAAAAGTTACACTTAAATAGAAATTCAAAAAAGAATTGTGATAATGCTGTTTAAATGTGTATCAGTAGTCAAATGGTTTTAAGATAACCTTTTTTAATTCAGTCAATTTAACCAGTATACTCTTTTCGTGAATGTTAATTATATACACTATAGTATCGTCCATTTTACTAATATAATTTCCTTATCTGACAGTTTGGATTTCGATGGCGAGTAGATAAAGAAGTAATTTCAGGGAAAGGTAATGTTTTTCCAATGTTAAAACAAACAATAGGGCTTAGTTTTTTATTCATTCATGGGATGTAGGTGTCACTGTCTAGGCCAGAATTCATTTCCCATCCCTAATTGCTCTTGAGATGGTGATGGTGAGCTGCCTTCTTGAACCACTACAGTCCATGCGGTGTAGGTACATGCACAGTGCTGTTAAGAAGGGAGTTCCAGGATTTTGACCCAGCAACAGTGCAGGAACGGCAATATATTTCCAGGTCAGGATGGTGAGTGCCTTGGAGGGGAACTTCCAGGTGGCAGTGTTCCCATGTGTCTGCTGCCTTTGTCCTTCCAGATGGTAGTGGTCGTCAGTTTGGAAGGTGAGTTTGTGCAGTGCATCTTGTAGATGGTACACACTGCTGCCACTGTGCGTCAGTGGTGCAAAGAGTGAATGTCTGTGGATGAGGTGCCTATCAAACAGGCTGCTTTGTCCTGGATGATGTTAAGCTTCTTGAGTGTTGTTGGAGCTGCACTCATCCAGGCAAGTGGAGATTATTCCATCACACTCCTGAATTATGCCTTGTAGCTTGTGGACAGCCTTTGGGGGATTCAGGAGTTGGGTTACTCACCACAGGATTCATAGCCTCTTACCTGCTCTTTTAGCCACAGTATTTATATGGCTGGTCCAGTTCAGTTTCTGGTCAATGATAATCCACAGGATGTTGATAGTGAGGGATTCAGCGATGGTAATGCCATTGAATGTCAAGGGGCCATGGTTAGGTTCTCTCTGGTTGGAGATGGTCATTGTCTGGAACACTTGTGTGACGTGAATGCCTCTTGCCACTTGTCAGCCCAAGTCTGGATATTCTTCAGGTCTTGCTTCAGTATCTGAGGAGTCACAAATGGTGCTGAACCTTGTGCAGTCATCAGCGAACATCCCCACTTCTGACCTTTATGATGGAAGGGAGGTCATTGATGAAGCAGTTGAAGATGGTTGGACCAAGGACACTACCCAGAGGAACTCCTGCAGTGATGTCCTGGAACTGAGATGATTGACGTCCAACAACCCCAAACATCTTCCTTTGTGCTAGGGATGACTCCAACCAGTGGAGCGATTTCCCCCTGATTCCCATTGACTCCAGTTTTGGTAGGGCTCCATGCTGCCACACCTGGTCAAATTTTGTCTTGATGTCAAGGGCAGTCACTGTCACCTTGCTCCTGGAGTTCAACCCTTTTTTCCATGTTTGAACCAAGGCTGTAATGAGGTCAGGAGCTGAGCGACCCTGGCGGAGCCCGAACTGAACGTCAGTGAGTAGGTTGTTGCTAAGCACTATTGATGACCCCTTCCATCACTTTACTGATGACCGAGAGTTGATTGATGAGGCAGTAATTGGCTGGGTTGGATTTGTATACAGGACATACCTAGGCAATTTTCCAAATTGCCATAGATGCCAGTGTTGAACTGGAACAGCTTGGCTGGTAGTGCAGCAAGTTCTGGAGCACACGTATTCAGTACTATTGCCAGAATATTTTCAGGGTCCATAGCCTTTGCAGTATCCAGTGCCTTCAAACATTTCTTGATATTACATGAAGTGAATCAAATTGCCTGAAGACTGGCATTTGTGATGCTGGGAACCTCCGGAGGAGGCTGAGATGGATCATCCGCTTGGCTGTTCTGGCTGAAGATTGTTGCAAATGCTTCAGGCTTATCTTTTGTACTGATGTGCTGGGCTCCCCCATCATTAAGGATGGGGATATTTCAGGAGCACCCTCCAGTTAGTTGTTTAATTGTCCACCACTATTCACGATGTGGCAGGACAGAGCTTAGATCTGATCTGTTGGTTGTGGAGTCACTTAGCTCTATCACTTGCTGCTGATGTTTGGCATGCAAGTAGTCCTGTGTTATAGCTTCACTAGAATTACACCTCATTTTTAGGTATGCCTGGTGCTGCTCCTGGCATGCCCTCCTGCACTCTTCATTGAACCAGGGTTGATCACCTGGTTTGATGGTAATAGTAGAGTGGGGGGTTATGCCGGGCCATGAGCTTACCGATTGTGGTTAAGCACAATTGCTGCTGCTGATGGCCCACAGCACCTCATGTATACCCAGTCTTGAGCTGCTAGACCTGTTCGAAATCTATCCCATTTAGCACAGTGGTAGTGCCACACAACACGATGGAGGGTATCCTCAATGTGAAGATGGGACTTTGTCTTCACAAGAACTGTGCGGTGGTCATGCCTACCGATGCTGTCATGGACAGATGCATCTACGGCAGGCAGGTTGGTGAGGATGAGGTCAAGTATGTTTTTCCTTCTTGTTGGTTCCCTCACCACCTGCCGCAGATCCAGTCTAGCAGCTATGTCCTTTAGAACTTGGCCAGCACAGCCTGTAGTGGTGCTACCAAGCCACTCCTAGTGCTGGACATTGAAGACCCCACCCAGAGTACATTCTGTGCCCTTGCCACACCCAGTGCTTTCTCCAAGTGGTGTTCAACATGAAGGAGTACCGATTCATCAGCTGAGGTGGGGTGGTATGTGGTAATCAGCAGGAGGTTTCCCTGCCCATGTTTGACCTGATGCCATGACAGTCGATGGGGTCCGGAGTCAATGTTGAGGACTCCCAGTGCAACTCCCTCCTGACTATACCATTGTGCCACCACCTCTGCTGGGTCAGTCCTGCTGGTAGGAAAGGGCACCCAGGGCTGGTGATGGTGGTGTCTGGGACGTTATCTATCAGGTATGATTCTGTGAGTATGGCTATGTCAGGCTGTTGCCTGACTCTCCAAATTTTAGCACAAGCCCCAGATTTTAGTAATGAGGACTTTGAAGCGTCGAAAGGGCTGAGTTTGCCGTTATTGTTTCCAGTGCCTAGGTCAATGCTGGGTTGTCCGTCTGGTTTCCTTCCTTTTAAACTTGCTAGGCCATTTCAGAGGGCAACCACATTGCTGTGGATCTGGAGTCACCAGGTAAGTTCTGCAGATTTCCTTCCCTAAATGACATTAGTGAACCAGATGGGTTATTTAAATTTTAATTTTAAATTTCACCATCTGCCATGGTGGGATTTGAACCCAGGTGCCCAGAGCATTACCCTGGGTCTCTAGATTACAAGTCCAGTGACAATAGTACGCCACCACCGCCACCCAGTTGGTGCAATTGGCTGGATACTGGCCTTTCATTTCTGAGATCCGATTCAAGTACAGAATCCAGAAGGCTAACATTCTAGAAATTAGACTGGGTAACTGCTTTGCGGAACACCTCCATTCAGTCCACAAGCATAACCCAGAGTTTCCTGTCACTTGTCCTTTTAATTCACCACCTTGCTCCCACTCTGACCTTTCTGCCCATGGCCTGCTCAGTTTTCCAGTGAAGCTCAATGCAAACTCAAGGAGCAGCATCTCATTTTTTTATCTTAGCACTCTACAGCTTTCTGAACTCAATATTGAGTTCAACAACTTTAGTTCATAACCTCTGCCTCCATCTTGTTCTGTGTATTTTTTCTGAAGTTTTTTTGCTATCTTGTTTCCTTATCACTTCATGTTGCCTTCACACCTCATCTGGACACAGCCTTTATTTTCTTACTATAACCATTCCCACTCCCTTTGGCTTTTGCATCAGGGAATGCTAGTTAATCTCTCCTGCCTTCCATCCTATCACAAACCTTCCCTTTTGTTCCTCCTGCCCCCTCCCTCCCTCCTCCTGGCTCAACAACTCTTCTATGCTGATGAAAGGTCATCGACCTGAAACATTAACTCTATTTCTATCCCAAGATGCTGCCTGACTTGCTGAATATCTCCAGCACTTTTTGCTTTATTTCAGATTTCCAGCATCTGCTGTATTTAGCTTTTATATTGTCCTGCAGTCTTTATGTACATTCACATATTTTCCATATAGAAACAAAAGCAAGAAAAGATCTCTGTCAGTATACAGTAAGCAATATAAAAAGGCCCCAACACTGGCATAGCCAGAACCTCCCTCATGTAGAAGTTCTTAAGAACAGAGAATATTTCTGATCTATCAGACAGTAGATGCAATGCACAAGTGCTTAATCCGACCACTTTTATTTCCATTTACCATTAAAACCAGTGCTGCTTTTACATGTGCTAATTTGTTTTACATTCATAGAAATGTTCCTGCTCATATTTGTGTTAACACAATTGTAAGCTATATCAGAGCCATACTGAGTTTGTATCACTGCATTTGTTTTATGTTATATGTCCTGCAGGCCAAAAATTCTTAAATTTGCATAGCTTAAAAACAGAAATGACTCCAGCATAATATCATGTTGTCCAAGTAGTCCTGCATTTTCATTTTCTTAAAGTGGCCTCAAAATTTGAACTTAATATTTTAATAAAGTTGGTAGATTTAATGGTAATCTTATTTGTTCGGTGATTTGGGGACAAGAGTGTGTTGTTAAAGTCAGTGATAAACCCAAGAGTAATTTGAAATTGGATTGGCACTACTCGTAGCACTAGAATTAAATGAAGATTTACAGCAGAGCCCTTAGATATCCAAGGACAAGTACAAGCCAATAATTGGCAGCTTGCAGCTTATATAAACGCAGCAGTCAATCTGGGACAAATTCAGTTTGTGCTGTTCGGAGGGTTACTGAAACCTGATGACGTACAGCCTGCTAAATACTGTTAAATGGACATTTATGCTCAAATTAGTCATTAGAAATATTTACTTAATCAATATAAATTTAGTTCTGCTATATAAAAAATGTCAATGTCTTCTAATTTATGCACTTTTACAAATTTTCTCAAAAATCTGAATGACCATAATCCCTAAAGTGGCAATGCAGGAAAATTCAGAGTTAGGTGGAGATAGTTGGTCTGTGCATATAGTAAAATGTATGTTCTGAGTAAACAGTCTTGATTTACATGTTAGTAGAAATTAATGCTACATGTGTTTGATTTTTAAAAAAAGTAGAAATTGATTTTCTAGCACTTGTTTTATATACAACACCTGAAATTAATTGACAGCTTTCAATTTTGGAAATGTCTCAATTCTTCCAACTTATTTATTGCCATTGTAATGTCAAATATCATGACCCCATTCATTCTACACTGTTGAAGTACTGATTCTGTTTCATGCCTACAAGAGCAATCGAGAAAATAACAATGTTTCTGTGAATGAGTTAAAGTTTGTTAATATAATTTCTTCCACTTCAGGTCAATTTTGCTGTGGTAACAAACACTGTGATGAGAAAGAAGGACTGAAAAGCTGGGAGGTTAACTTTGGTTACATTGAACATGGGGAGAAAAGAAATGCCCTTGTGAAACTGAGTAAGTCACATCTTTATCATTTTGTTGGGTGTGACAGGAGTTTTATTAGTCTAATTTGAGATCTGGAAATAAATCTGTTGTGCTGATCCACTTAGTTAATCTGTGGGGCCAGGTGGTCATATCTTGTTTATACTCTTATTTGCCTGATCAGCTGAATTCGTGCTGTTAACCATTATACTTGGTTGATTTATTATTGCTTACTAATTTGATTATTCGCTTAAATTTAAGATGCAAAAATATTTAAGCTATGTGACTTTGACTTCCAGTACCAGGAAAAGGTAACAACATGGTCTTCTCTGGTTTCTAAATTCATGTGGATTAGAAGACAATATGTAACATTACGTATTAAGTTCATGAAGATCCATGTAGACTAAATTTGGAATTTGTTAATTTTTCTATTTGATAGTCAGTTTTGTCAAATCTTTCTGAAATTATATTTTAACTGAAGTTTATATTTCCTTTATAGGATTGTGCCCAGAATGCTCCTATAAACTGAACTATCACCACAGGTAACATAACTTATTTAACAGCATTGCTTGAAATAAATTCAAAGGAAGATCGATATTAATTGCCATACTATACCTGCTGTTTACAAATTACCAAAATTGATAACTTTTAAATAAACATAAGTTGGTTATATGATTAAATTACAGTTGCAATGAATTGGGAGTTATTTGCATATACTTTCTCGAATCAGCATTTTTTTGTATGTAAACAAAAATATTGAAATGCTATCTATCTATATATCAAATTAACACTGTTGCGTAGGCCATGTGTAATTGAAACCTGTGGGAATTTCAGTTTTAAAATATAAACACACTTATCTGTAACACTTGCCTGAAACTATTATTGAAACATTGCTAGTTAGGGCTTTAATGGGAATTCTGCTGATAAATGACAGCAATGACCCGGAACAATTATCTGTTAAACCAATACTTGCTGTTATAAATTTTTTACCACAAATTACACAATGTTTTCTGGAAAAGTGTTTATCTGGCTTTTTTTCTTTAGCTAAAATTTCTAATGTACATAACGTACTTTCTAAACAATTGGCTCATTTCACAATATAATTATGCTTTCCCATTGAATACCTTAATGCTTAAGTCTCTCACTAAAGCCTGAGCTTGGACCTGATATTTTTGTCTAGATTTGTGACTATTTGCTCGATACAAATTATGAACTTTGAATCTGTACAAATTACCTAATTTTCCATAGGTACCTTTTAGTCAGTTAAGCTGCTAGGACATTTTTCTTTAGCTGCTAGCAGCTTCTTCTCAGTTACTTTTCAAATGATATCAAGGAAAGTTGGTTATAAGGCCTGCTGTCTCTTGTCTTGCTCTCTTTGTCCTACAACCCATTATGCCCATTACCTCTGGCTGTGCATTCTTCCTATTGAGGATGGAAGTGTCCCCTTGAGTTTCCTGTTGCTATGCTGACACGCACTTCTGTTTCCATCTCACATTTTTTCCTGTTGTACTCCCAAACCTGCAGCCATCCACTAAAGTTAAAAATGCCCTCTTGAAGTTTCAATATTAGACTCAATTTCAAACCAGACTCCAATCCGTATCTCTGTTACCAGCCAACACCAGACCTGTATCTCTTTGCTCAGCCCTCTCACATACCATCCTCCTAGTTGTCATTCTGCCTTGTCATTCAAGGCCGAAAATGCCCACTTAAGTTTCACACCCCTGCACCCCCACCCTGCCAGCGAAGCCCTAGGCCCTGACTCCTACCCAACCTCTACCCACATCTGTAGAGAATTACTGCTATAATTTCAAAGTAGATTGCAAAGTAAAACTGAAATCTAGTTTAAAGATTAAAGACAAATATGGACATAAGCCTAATAAATTATAGTGATAAATCTAACTCGAGCGCATGTGAGTCTGCAACCTGAAGCTTTCACCTTCTGCCTTGCAATAAAATATAATGAAGTTAAAAACACTCATGCCTCCCAAATCAAAGGACTTCTGTTTCTTTGGACTTAAGCCATGTTGAGAAACTGCCAGAGGCTATGAAGTCTTCAGAAATGAAGTTAGTAATGTTTGGATAAAGAAAACAAACCCCCCCTACCCGCCCCCCCCCACCTGTTGTTATATTTTTCCAGTACTTGCATATTCAGTGCTGGCACGTCATAAAGCATCAGTATCTTGCTGTCTAACCGTTTTAATCCATATTTGTAACTAAGTAAATCATAATTTTTGAAAAGAATAAAGCAAAATGTGTACCAGAAAAACATACTCAACTTATTTATTTGCGTACAGTATTAATTACAAGTGTAAGAATTGCTGATAAACTTCAGGAATGTCCCCCTAGAACTTCCAGATCCTGAGACCCTTCTCCCCACTTCTGACAGATCTTGGGTGCATCATCTTCCCATGCTTCTCCCGAGACCTCCCTTTAAGTACTGTTTGATGTACTGTTGAATTCCAAGACCCCTCCCCCAATTTGGTCACATACTAGGATCTTTCTAATGCCACCTAATCTCTGGCCCCTTTACAAGTACCACTAGGCTTTCAGATTGCCCTCATCAGTTCAACCTACGACTCTTCCCCAGTGACACCAAAACCTGAGCTTTCCCATACTGTCACACCTTTATGGTACCATAAACTACTACATTTGAAGTCTTCTCCAGTATTTCCAAACCCTGGTACCCTTTTGATTTAGCCGAAACTCACGTTCCAGCTCTAATTCTGCTAAACTTCAGATCATCTCTTAAGCATAATTTAAAAACTTGGATCCCCAGTGAGTACTTACAAACAACAAGACTTTCTTCAATGCTTCCAGAGCACACAAGATCCTGCTAAAGAATAAACCCCTCCTTGTGCTTACTAAATCCCATATTCTTCATAGTGCTTCAAGATCATAGAAGCCCCATAAATCTACTGCCAAACTTCAGGATCACCCTTCCTTAGTGCTGCAAAGTCATTGCCATTATCTCAAACGTTTCACTGAAAACGAATCACTTTTTGAAATGTCGTCACTGTTTCAGCGTAGGGAAACATGTTGACCAATTTGCAAACAGCAAGGGACCCACAAACATGAGTGAGATAAGTGATCATAATTTTTTTTACAATTTTTCTTGAGGGTTAAATGTTGGCCAGGACATTCAACAACTCCCCAGTTCGTTCTTGAATAGTCTCATGGGATCTTTCCTGCCCACCTGAGAGAAGGGACTGGGGTTTAACAACTCACCCAAAAGATGGCCCTCTGACAGTGCAGTGCTAAACTGAAGACACAGTCTAGATTATGCACTCAAGCCTCTGGAGCCAAGCTTGAACCCATGGCCTTTTGACTGAAGCAAGGGGCTACTACCTTGGTTCAGTTGTAGCACTTTCATCTCTAAGTAATAAGGATTTTTCTTTTATATGTGTAAAATGTAAACTGTGCAATGTTTGCAGGAATCAGTATTTTTATATTTTGCTATTATTACTAAAACTTGATGAAGGAGGAAAGAAGTGAAAGCTGTAAAAAGAAAACACAGAGAGGAACACCACCAAGATGTCCCAGCAGAAAAGAGAGCCAAGACCACAGAGAAGAACAGTTGTAAAAGCAAGGGTAAGTGACAAGAAAATTATCCTCTGTCAGCAATTTTAATTGACGATAATCTTGTACCAAAGCACAGGGTGGTTGAAATTTGATATCCGAGCTGGAAGTGCCATCTGCAGATAATTTCCACAATGGGCACAGAACTTACAGTGGCAGTCATATTCTCATGTTTGGATCCTTGTGATGTTACAGACAATTTGCGGTCCACAAATGTATCTAATTGCTGACTGAATTGTTGTCCAGCAGAGCAAACGTTTTCATTTACTTTCCCATACTATAGCAATTTGGTGGGCTGCCCAATTTCACCAAGTTGTTGGATTTCCAAGAGTCCAGGGAACATTAATATCCATGTGGCCACCTGAGCCTAAAGGTACAGTGTTATGGCCTTTGTGAGCAGAATGGAGGTTGATTTCGTCAATGTGAGACTTATTACTGACCAGTAACACTGTCATACTTGTCAGTGCTTGATTCCCAGGAAACAGTCACGACACATTCGTTTTTGGACTGTGCCCAGCTTATTTGAAGGCAAAGACAAAATGCAAGGAAATCAGGGCACTCTCTTCTCTTCTGGCTAATGACAACCTTGCAGCAGTCACTGACGGATGCAGCATATAGATATAGTAAGATCCATGCAGTTGCCAGGATTACTATAGAGCATAAGACTATTTAAGTATCCCTTTTGGAGAAGCTCAAGTATGAATAACAGTTCAAAGTGGGATTAAAGATCTGGTCTCTTGGTTGAGAACCTACAGCATAATATAGGTAGAGGCTTTGCCCTGTATCTCATTAAATTATGTAACTGAATCTCATATTGAAGTGGTTACCAATTGATGCAAATGATTTTTTTTTCTATCTATGTAGGCAAATCTTCCACAAGCAAAACAGAAAACAATGACGATTCTGACCAAGGTATTTTTTTAATAAACGGTGCCTGCTCTGCAGCAATAATTTGTTGATTTTTTTGCTTTTAGTATTACGTAACTCTTTTGAAAGGTCATCAATTTGGAAAGTTGACTCTTTTTTTCTCTTCATATGTACTGCCTGATCAGTATGATGAGTATTTCCATCATTTTCTGTTTCTATTTTTGATTTCGACAGAACCCTGTAAAGGTTTAATCTGTTAAAGCAATTTGTGTATAGAATGTCAGCTTTGCTTCAGTGGTAACATACTCACTTCTGAGTTCAAGGGCTATGAATTGAAGCCCTACAACAGAACTCAAGCATATAATCTACTAGGATTTCCCCTAGTGTTCTGACCATTTAATCCTGACCCAACATTTCAAAAAACAATTAACTGGTCCTACGTATCACTGCTGTTTGTGGGGCCTTGCTGTGCACAACCTGGCTGCCATGTTTGCTAATGTAACAGTGACTATATTCCAGAGGTACTTCACTGACTGTGAGGCACTTTGGAGAAATATGAGAAAGATAATGGAAGCTAAATATCTAGCAGTTTCTACCCACTGATATTTTTACAAAAAAAAAAATCCTAGATGTGTGAAAAAAATGAAATATTTTGCTTGTGTAGTCTTGGTTTGGTGGTTAGTCCTTTATAGCCAGTCATAATACATAAGCAGCTTTCAGAAAGTTCAAGTTAGAATTCTTGTACAACGCATAAATCAGTGCAATATTTCTCCTAAATCTTTTTCATTTTCTTCCTGCATCTTTTCTCCTTTTTCTCTAATCATCTGACATATTCTGTATGGGCCTTTTCCTGCCTTTCTCCACCAACTACTGATAGATATTTTTATGCTTTTAAAATCTTTTCAGTAACTCACTGAGATGATATGTAATGCCATCTAACAGATTCCTGCTCTTCTGTTCAACCTATTAACAGATATTCTGATCACAGCACAAAATTCTTATTTCTCGCATGGCTTCTCCTCTTTTCCATACTGCTCCTCTGTCCCCCACTTCATTTCTCCCTCCCCTTCACTTGCCCCTCCCCCCCACTCTCCTGGCTCCATTCCCCATCCCCCACATGGTTACCCCTCCCTGTTCCGTTACCTCTGCCGCTCCGTCACCCCTCCCACCCTGCCCCCCACCGGCTCCGTCACCCCTCCCACCCTGCCCTCCTGGCTCCTCTCAGCTAATGGGAATAGTTTTTCCTTGTCTACCTTATCCAAACCTGTAATAAACTTGTACACCTGTCTTAAATCTCCCTCAATCATCTTTGCTCCAAGTAGAACAACCTTAGCT
The DNA here is from genome assembly GCF_964194155.1 of Cetorhinus maximus. Lineage (NCBI taxonomy): Eukaryota > Metazoa > Chordata > Chondrichthyes > Lamniformes > Cetorhinidae > Cetorhinus > Cetorhinus maximus. The sequence goes on from NC_135898.1 coordinate 48,005,285, forward strand.
TCTCCAACCTAGCCTTGTGGCTACATTCCTCCATCCCTGGAACCATTCTGGTTGCAGCCTAACCAGAGCTTTATAAAGGTTCAGCATAACCTCCCTGCTTTTATACTCAATACCTCTATTTATGTATACCAAGATCCCACATGTGTTGCTAACTACTCTCTCAATATGTCCTGCACCTCCAGGTCCCTCTGTCCCTGCAGACTCTTTAGAACCGTGCCATCAAGCCCATATTGCCTTTCCTTATGCTTTCTGTCAAAATGCGTCACTTCACACTTCTCTCTGTTAAGTTCCATCTGCCGCTTTTCTAACTATTTGCTAGCCTATTGCAATCCTGTTGCAACCAATTTGTATCATCCTCCCTATTTGCCGCTTCTCCAAATTTGGTATAATCAATTTCAATTTTAAAATTTTACTCTATATTCCAATATCCAAATCATTTATATATATCAAAGAAGCAGTGGGCCTGGCACTGCCCCTGTCTACACCACTGTCTACCAACCTCCCATCTGAAAGATAACCATTAACCATGACTCACTGTTTTCTGCCCTTAAGCCAGTTTTTTATCCAAACTGACACTGACCCTCCTATTGCATGTGCCACAATTTTGTTAACCAACCTTTTGAGGTATGTTGGCAACAACTTTCTTAAAATCCATATAGACAACATCCATTGCATTCCCTTCATCAGCTTTCATTGAAACAAAAAAATTCAATTAGATTAGTCAAACACAATCTGTCTTTTACAAATCCATTCTAGCTATCCTTAATTAACTCAAACCTCTCCAAGTGTCTATTGATATTTTTCTCTGATTAGTGTTTCTAAAACCTTACCCACCACTGATGTTAAACTAATTGGCCTGTAATTAACAAGACTACTTACACCCTTTCTTGACTGTGGATGTCACAGTTGCCACTCCCCAATCCTCTGACATCTCCCCCATATCCAGGGAGGATTCAAAGATTAAGGCAAGCTCTTCCGCTCTCTCCACCGCACTTTCTGTAGCAACCTGGGATGCATGCCATCCGGACCAGGTAACTTATCCACTTTAAGTATAGCCAGCCTTTCCAGTACCTCCTGCCTCTCAATTTCACCCCATCCAAAACCTCTACCAGCTCTGCTTCTACCGATATTTTGTCAGCTTCCTTTTCATTAGTAAATACTGATACAAAGTACTTATTAAATCCTGTTGCTATTTCTGTCATGATATATTATTGAAATGTGACTACTCAGTCTGTTCTGGTACTTATTTGTGAAATGTAATTGTTAAATCAGAGACAGAAGATAAGCAGGATGCAGATGATCCCTCAGAGGCTGAATACTGGAAAGGGCCAGCTCAGGATGTTGAAGATAAAACCAAGTATGTTTTGCTATATAAATTATTATATATATTTAAAAAGCAAGGAGCTGACATTAATATTGCATTTCAAATTTTGCTGTGGTTTATCTGAAAATAATGAAATTAAAAGCCCAGTGTTAATGATAATTAAAAAGGATGTGAGCCATGCAACAATTCAGAATGATCGCATAAGCATGAAGTTGTCACAACTGTTTGCCTTCGCTGTCCCCCAAAACAGTCTTCTCCCCCCACCACCCCCCTCCCCCCCCATTCATTACCTTGTGTGGATGGAAGTTAAATCTAAACTGTGTTCATCTTCCCTCCTCGGAGTTTTTGGTTTTGCCAAATAATTTATTAGGGTTCAGATTTTATCTGCCTCAGAATCTTGAATACAGTAATAAGATCTTTTTTTTCCCCAGTGTAAGCATTTTCAGTTGCATTTATCTTTTGAAGCTGAATGCCCAAACCCTGATATCAGCTTAGCTACTTCGTTCTGTACCTTCTCCCAAGCCGGGAAATCCCCCCTGCAATATGGTGACCAGTATTGCACACAGTCCTTTATGTGCAGCTGAAATGGTTTTCCTATACAAGCACAGTATTAACTTTTTTTTAATATATTTTTTCATGGGATGTGGACGTCGCTGGCTAGCCCAGCATTTACTGCCCATCCCTCATTGCTCATCGCCACCTGGAACCGCTGCAGCCCATGTGGTGCAGGTACACCCACAGTGCGGTTAGGAAGAGCGTTCCAGGATTTTGACCCAGCGACAGTGAAGTGCCAGCAATATTGTTCCAAGTCAGGATGGTATGTGGCTTGGAGGAGAACTTGCAGGTGGTGGTGTACCCATGCACCTGCTGTCCTTGTTATTCTAGGTAGTAGAGGTTGCGGGTTTGGAAGGTTTACTGCCACTGTGCATCGGTGGTGGAGGGAGTGAATGTTGAAGATGGTGGGCGGGGCGCTAATCAAGCGGGCTGTTTTGTTCTGGATGATGTCGAGCTTCTTGAGTGTTGTTGGAGCTGCACTCATTCAGGCAAGTGGAGAGTATTCCATCACACTGCTGACTTGTGCCTTGTAGATGGTGGACAGGTTTTGGGGAATCAGGAGATGAGTTACTCGCCACAGAGTTCGCAACCTCTGGCCTCCCTAAGACTTGTTGCCAATGTCTTTAGTTAGCTCTGAAGAAGAGTCATATGGACTCGAAACGTTAACTCTGTTTCTCTCTGCACAGATGCTGCCAGACCTGCTGAGTTTCTCCAGCACTTTTTGTCTTTAGTTATATCCCCTGAGATCTTGTTTGTTTTCTTCACTTGTTGTATGCTGCACTTGGTTTTAATGAACTTGTGCATTCAGCAGAAGTAGATAACACGAGTGCCATAGCTGCCATTGTGCCAGGCACAGGTAGCTGAATATTCTTCTTCTGTCACAAAATTTCTTTTAATCTTTGACATACAGACTGATGCTAATTGTTCACTGTTTTCCTGTATGGATTGGTAGGTTTTTTTTAATAATTGCCATCTGTTTTATTCCTGCCATGCTTTTATTTAAGAAAAAATGTCCGGGGAATAAGTTGTGTCCAAAATATCAAAATTGTTATTAAAGCTGAAAAAGGCTTATGACACAGTGGAAAGAGCATCTTAGATACTGTTAACATCAATGTGAGATAAAAGAACTGAGAATAATTATCCAGGGACTTGCATTGTGCAGAAAAGGAAGAATCAAGCAATTCTGTCTCTGATGTCACTTCAAAAGAAAGGCTTAATGGGAACTTTACCTGGTTTGATCGGTGAGCTGCCAGTGTGTCAATTGTAATGAATGGAGAAAACATAGTCAACATTTTTCTCCACCCCCACCACACCAGCCACAGAAATCAACCTATCACCCCCTAAACAAATTAATAAAATAAAACTGGATGAAAACTATTGTAGCTGGTGTGTACCCATCTTAAAAAAGATTGTGTTTTGTATCCAAACGCCATTGGATCTTGGGAACCTGCTATGTTCTTCACTATTAATATATTATTCGTCATGTCGTTACTGGGGCAAATTTCCTACTCGCAATCAAAGTCTCCACTGTCAGCCTCTCCCCATCCAAATGACCTCGGTGAGGAGCGTTGTGCACTCCTGCCTCTTCACAGTCCCAGCCAGCTGATGGAGCCAACCTGTCTTCTAATGCAATGACAGCCTCAGTGTGAAGCCATATGTTCCTCAAGTGGATGCAAAAGTTCAGTTTGAGTTCACAGCAATCCCAGGTGCTGACCTCTCCCATCTAACCTTGTCAGTATGGATGAGTGGATTGTACCTCTCCCCACCATATCCTTCCCACATCCAGCAGAAGCCCCAAGCCCTGGACTCCTTTTTGCTTCCCAGCCCACCAGTTTCTTTCTCATCTGCCTGTTCATACTACTTTTTTTTAAGCACTGTAATACTGTTCTGGCTGAAGATTCCACATCCAGCCTGATATCTACAAAAAGACTATCCAGTCTGAAGTGATGGTCACATGTGCATTATCCCTGCCTGAGCTTTCCCTTTATCCCAGTCATAGACCCTGGCCCTCTTGCTCAAACCAGATTTCACTGGGAGGTGCAAATCTTTTCAGTGTTTTTCAAAAAGGAGCAAGCAATGGGTGGGACTGCAAATATATAGAGAGGAAAATGGAAAAAGAGTGACATAGATGTATAGTAGAGAAAAGAAATAGTTGAGACTGAGAGGTGATCAAGGGAAAGAGAGACCTTAGAAAGAGCATGAATGGCAGTTGGAGAGAGGCACAGTGATGATAGCTAGAGTGCGAGATAAGCATGGAAAAAGGCAAAAAGCGTGGAGGTCAAAAAAAGCAGTTGGAAACAGAAATAGAACAGAGGTGAGTAGAGACAGGTGCAGGAAGAGTGTGATTTGTTCCTATTCATGAACAATGCCATAAAAGGTTCATTTATAAAGTGAAAACTATAATGAATCCTGTCCTTCATCTGCAGGGAGGATGAATTTGATGAATATTTTGAAGACATGTTTCTGTGAGCTGTGCTTTGAAGAGGATGTCAAAGATTAATCACTTCATACAATATGTCCCAGAAGAAGTTTCCTCAATTGTTACTTAAATATCTAATTTACCTTTTAGGAATCAAAGTTAATTTTTACAGGCAACAAATTTTATTTTTCACATTTAAATCAAAACATTGATAAACCCAGGAGAATATGAAATTTGAAAGCTGAGAATCCAAAACACTCAATTGTGAACATGACTATTATAGCAAAATATTTCTAGTTAGCTATATAACAATTATCACAGAAGAAGAGTTTCCACCTGCTACGTTTAGTAATTTGGTGCAGTCATCTTGGGAAATCAAAGACATCGTCAATAATCCACTTTGAATTGTTAAGTTTTAATTGTATGAATACTCCAAATGACAGAAAATGTATTTGTTTATTAAGCAGGGCAGCAAGATTAAATTATTAACTTACTTGCTTACTGTTTTTAGTTATTCTGGTGTGTGTGGATAAGGGATTCATCAGTGAAGTCCTATAACATAACCGGTGATTTGTCAGCTTATTCTATAAAGGGAGCATTAAATTAGCTTCTTTATTCTTTTAAATGAAGAACTGATTTATATAGGTGCAAGCATTCTGTTTCTTTGTATTTTATTTTTATTTTACTGTTATATGTTCCCTAAATAAACCACACATTTGAGTTTTTTTAATTAAATGTATTTTTCATAGTGTATAGCTAATCTATTTCTCATCTGTTGTCCACAATCTCATGAGATAAAACACTCTTTTTCTCTATGCCCACAAATGATTTGGCATCAAAGATGGAATTACTGATTGCCAAATTAGAGAATGGCAAAATGTGAAAGATTTTAGCCAAATACACGCAAGTTGAGTGATTTGGTAAATATATGTCTAATATAGTTCAAACCTAGATAAATGTAGAGCAATATGCTTTGGGGGAAGAAGAACGTAGAATATAAATATGTCCTGAGTTCTGATATTCTCATTGTAGTAGAGGAACAAAACAGCCTGGTGAACTTTCTCTGAACTGTTTCCAATGTAAGTATATCCTTAAGTAAGGAGACCAAAACTGTACACAATACACCAGATGTGGTCTCACTGATACTCTCTACAGTTGTAGCAAGACTTCACTACTTTATACTCCATCCCCCTTGCAATAAAGGTCAACATTCCAATTTCCTTTCTAGTTACTTGCTGTACCTGCATGCTAACTTTTTGTAATTTATGTACAAGGACACCCAGATCCATGTGTACTGCAGCACTCTGCAGTCTCTCTCCATTTAAATAATATTCTGCTTTTCTATTCTTCCTGCCAAAGTGGACAATCTCACATTTTCCCACATCATACTCCAAATGTATGTGCCAAGTTTTTGCCCGCTCACTGAATCTACTTATATCCCTTTTGCAGACTTTGTATCCTCCTCTCAACTTGCTTTCTTACCTATCTTTGTATCATCAGCAAATTTGGCTACAGTACAGCCAGCCCCTTCATCCAAGTCAAAGAACTCTAATAAATTTGTCAAACACAATTTCCCTTTCACAAAACCATGTTAACTCTGCCTGATTGTATTCTGATTTTCTAAATGTCCTGTTACTACATCCTTAATAATGGATTCTAGTATTTCTCCAATGACAGATGTTAGACTTATTGACCTATAGTTTCCTGTTTTCTGTCTTTTTGAGTAGCAGTGTTACATTTGCGACTCTTCAATCTGCTGTGACGTTTATAGAATCTAGAGAATTTTGGAACATTATAACCAATGCATTCACTATCTCTGCAGCCACTTCCTTTAAAACCTTAGGATGCAGGTAATTGGGCCCAGGGGACTTGTCAGCCTTTAGTCCCATAAGATTTCCTAGGGCAGAATTTTCTGGTCGACGAATGGAGGCGGGACCTGCTCGCCGACACGTAAAATGACGTGTGGTGACGTCAGGCGTGCATCCCGATGTCACCGCGTATCGTTTAGATTGTCAGTTCGGTGGGAGCGCAGCTGTGTTGGCTGCGTGCCTGCTGAACTGTCAAAGGCTTATTAAGGCCATTAAGAAAGTAATAAAAGTTGTTAAGAATGCTGCCTGTCCAACCTGAAGGTTGGCGGGCAAGCAAAGAGCCCAGGAGGCCTTCGCATTTTTCATGAAACCTCACCCACGGGCGGGATGAGGTTTCAGGAAGGGTTTATTAATTAAATAAAAAATTTTGAAAGAATTAATGGACATGTCCCAGCTCATGTGACAGTTTCACATGAGGGGACATGTCCTTAAAAATTTTTTTTTCCTTTATTAAATTTTTCAGAACATAAACTAATCTCCCTGAGGCACCTGCGTGCCCCCTGTGCAACACCCCCGACAGGGGTAGAATTCAGCCCCTAGTACTTTTTCTCTAGTGATCATGATCGTTTTAAGTTCCTCTCTACTTTTTCACCCCTGCTTTTCTATTCTCGGGATGCTTTTTGCGTCTTCTACCCTGAAGACAGATACAAAATACTTGTTCAAAGTCTCTGCCATTTCCTTGTTTCCCATTATTAATTCCCAGTCTCGCCCTCTAAAGGACCAATGCCTACTGTCACTGCTCTTTTCCTTTTTATAGTGGAAGCTTTTGCTATCTGTTTTTATATTTCTTGCTAGTTTTTTCTCATATTCCAATTTCTCACTCTTTATGAATTGTTTAGTCATCCTTTGCTGTTTTGTAAAATTTTCCCAACCTTATGGACTGCCACTAATCTTTGCTGCATTGTGCATCTTTCAATTTGTTACCTTCCTTAACTTCCTTAGTTCTGAAATATCAAATACCCTTGAATATTCAGGTCCCAGCTGTCGTCGCTTTGCAGCCATGTCTGTGTAATGACTAACATACTCATTTATTTCTAATTATGCTATCAATTCATCCATCTTTTTACAAATGCGTGCATTCAGATGAAGAGCTTTTAAAACTGTCTTTTTACCATTTTTTCCTACTGTGACCTTATTTGCTGGTGCATTCTTAAGTTTGTATACTTTGTCCCTTCCAGTCACACTTTGGTTATCATTACCTACATCCCTGTCTGCACTATTGCCTTGTCCTTTCTCTTTAACTTTCCAAATCGACCCTCACGTTCCTCCCCTAGCTGTTTAATTTAAAGGTCTATCTACAACTTCATTACTCGCCAGCACACTGATCCCAGTGCGGTTAAGGTGAAGACTATCCCAACTGTACAGCTCCTTTTCCAGTACTGATGCCAGTGTCCCATGAATCGAAACCCATGCCCCCACACCAATCTTTGAGCCGTGCATTCAACATTCTGATCTTATTTTCCCTTTGCCAATTTGCTTGTGGCTAAAGTAGTAATCCAGAGATTTGTGGTTCTTTTTAATTTAAATCTTGGTCTATATTTCACTGTCAATGAACTGTCTTCCGTAATCTTCTATTTCTAACACAACAGTTAATTATGACTTGTGATATTGATGGTAACCAATATACTTTAAATAATATTTTATCACTTTGTTGTACCATGCATGTGGATTAGCACTCAGCTGTGATATTTCTGATCTACTTAGCACAAAAAGGTAAAACTAATTCACTAGGCCCTTCTTAAAATGTAATCCTATTGTGGAAGATTCAGAATAAAAGCGCAACATATTGTGATACTACAGCAACATGGTAATATTGTAACAGCAATTCTGTGGAATTCCTTGGCATGTGACCTAGTGTTCACCAACATGGATAGAGCAGAATTGCCACCTGACATGTTTTCAGAAAATTACTTTTAAGCTTATTTCTGTGTCTGTTGGTGTGCAGAATGAACCATATGTGTAATTAAAGGACAGCAATTTGGAGAACTGGCTTCCATAATAGGATTTTCCTCATAAACCTGTCTAGAAGATTGACATCAGAAGGAACATATTTATTAATTAAATTAAGACAACCAGTAGCCTTAAAAACTATGCTGTAAAAATAAAATATATTTCTGAAGGGCAGCTTATAATAAAACATCTTCCTATTTTTCATCAAAAAACATTGTCTCATTCAACAGTTTCTATACATTTATTGCTAATATATTAAAAATCTTAGACTGTGAACACTTTCCATCTACAAAGTCTTACTCGTGTCATGTTTCTGTTGCATTTTTGTGTTGACTTTTTCCATCACAAATTCCTCTGTTCCCTTTTAGATTAGAATGCCTATGTAAATTTGGCACACTGTATTTACATATCCTACTAATGTTGGAGTCGTAATTGCATATCCCAGCCCTTGAACCTGTACTCCATAGAAGCCAGAACCAATTACGGCTTCCTAAATTGTTATAACTTATGCTATTTCCTTGAAAGTATTAAAATGAAATAAAACTATTTTTGATCCAGATCTTAAAAATCCAGTCTGTTGCTTAGGAAGGGTAAACACTGGTTGTTTACAGCTGAGAGTCGAGATTCTAAATTCTAACACGTTATGGGTCAGAGAGATGCAGACAGAAAGATTCAGTCAAACAAGTCTTTCCTTGTTCTACTTTTTAAAGTACAATTTGAATATTGAAGGCAAACAAGCCACCTTGAAAGAAAGGAGGAAAAGGAGCAAAGAAAAACAGGTTAAGAACGACAGAACCTCTAGTCCCTTCTCACCTGCCTTTGATGAGGTTTGAATGGGGGAATGGATTGAGGGTTAAGGGTGAGGTAAATGACAGAGCAGAAGGAGAGAATACAAGGATAGAGTACGTAGTTGAAGTGATTTTAGCTAGGGGAATTAATGGCATTGAGGAGTGGTAGAAGCAAGATGAAGGGGTTGGGATGATTAGAGGGTGAGATGGGAAGGGAGCCACAGAAGATCACTTTTTCACCAGCAACACCAAACCTATCTTTTAATTAACATACAATGCCATGCAATATCCCCCACCCAAAAAGGAACAAAATAAGAAAAATACAAATTGAGGCAAAAATGAAAGTTGTGGGGAGAGAGAAAAAAGAAAAAACAGAAGAGCTGAGACAGAAAAATAGCAACACAAAACAGGTAAGACAGAGACCATATTATGGCTTAAAGTATGTAATGTCATGGGAGATTGACTAGTAGACAACTCCTATTATAAATTCCTATGCCTACATTTATAATGGAAACTATACCTATAAAAATGTTATGCTGTAATTACTTTTTTCCTACTACTGGTGGTATTGTTACACCTAAGTTTTGCAGCTCCCAATTCATATATAAACTTGGATTGCATGCCATGAACTTGAAATAGTCATAAGTTAAAGCAATTATATCAAATTACTCATGTATGTTGTAATTTATAATAACAAGACTATAAAACCTCAATAATCCAATTTGCTGGCTGTTGGAATTGGCACAAAAGTCTTTCCTTTGCATGAACATTTTTCGGAGCCCAAGTGTAATCATGATGACTGTGTTCTCCTGCAGTGCTGCATGTTTTAGACCAAGGAAAAAGTTTAAAAAAGAAAATTAACCTTACCTTTCTAGCCAAAATCAATACTGCTTCAATGGATTTCAAATACAGTTATAAAATAATAGGTGTTGTGCACTATTAGCATAGCTGAGAATGCCAGAAGCATATAGTGGTTATAGATCAGGCTCTTGGAATGCTTTTGTTTTCCTGTTCAAATGCAAATGTGCATGTGCATCTGAAAATGTGCTGTGTCCCTTATGATTTGATCACTATCTCTGGGTATTTCCGTCCTTCTGTACAATAACAAAGGCCAGATTTAGTAATCTGACAGCAGTAAATGTGTACTTTATGTAAGGTTCCTAAATAGTGGAAAGTACTGACCATCAAACTAGATTCATCCAGGCTAAAACCATAAATCTCACATATTTATACTTTAATATATAACAGCAAAATTTGAAGTCCAAACAATATTTTAAACTACACACATCACAGAGAGGATCAATTAGGTCTCACTCCTCATTGTTCCTTTGAAGAATCTCTTGAAGTGAAGAAATCTCTTGAAATTAATCTCTTGCCATGCACCTCATTAGGGAATGTTGCATGAAATATATAAGGTGAGCAGGCATTAAGCTCTTTACTGGTTAGAATTTTGCTTAAGGACTAATGGACCAGTATCCACTTTAACTCCTTTAAGGAAGGAAAAATTCAATGATAGTTATGCAGTGATGGGGAGACATTTTTGTGAAATTAACAGCAAGTTATTTTAGTGCTGCCAACAAGCAGAAACCATATTCTGCCTGATATTAAATGCATGTTATTAATAAAGCTGTATATACACTTGTAGGATGCTATTTGTAACAGGATGTAAATTTTCATACTGTCGAAGACAATTCTTTGCCTTTAATGAGACACCCATTATGTTAAAAAAGGGGCGACGGTTGAGACCCTTTTCAATAAAATAGTAACTAAAAACTCAGTCCAAAACCATTATCACGTTCAAAATACAGGGAGTGATATCACCGTTGAAGTCTGCTATTGTCACTTTAGAATTGGTAAGTTAATCTTCACTAGATCAAAGGCCATTCTTTTACATGGGAAAGAAGCAGTCACCTTTTTTATACCTTCCTATGTTAAGTAGGATGGATTTCGTGCATAATTTGGATAACAGTGAAATGCGTTTTCCGAAACGCCCTTGAAGATAAATATCACCAACCTTCTCCATGAGATTAGGTTATATATAGTGTACTTTGGGTAAGCAGGAGACTTAAGGACTAAATCTAAGTCCATATTTAAAGCTTGGTTAAATTCCCAATCCATTGCAAAGAAATCTGCTTATGCCCGCACATGTATATCTCAATTACTTTGATACATCCTATTCCACAATATTATACACACTTTCAAATTTGCAATAAGCAGCAGTCCTAAGACTGTCATCAAATCAGAGCGCTGAAGCCAATGCTATTTTAATCTGACAGACCTAGACTCTATCATCATTACTTTGGTAATGAAATTGTCCATCACTCATTGTTAGATTTTCCCAATTTTGCTATGTAAATGTGAGCCATGATTTTATGCTTCTGTTAAAAATTGGGGCTGTGATCACTCCTGGCTGGGTGTACCAATTCTGGGATAGGCTGCAATGAGTTCTGCAATCTAAGATCAGTATAATACACCTAGGCACCCTGCAAACAGTGTCCACAGGGAATCAAACCTGTTAACTTAAATTTCTGACAGTCACAAAATCAGGCCAGCCAAAGTATCTAAATGTAAGATAGCACCCCACTCTCCCGCCTAATTAGGTTATATTTTCTTCCAAAAAGCAACATTTGCACTGCTGAATAACTCCTGGAAATATCAATGTGGACAAAAAGACCTCTTCAACTACTACAACTTGCATTTACATAGCATCTTTAACAGTAAAAATGTCACAAAGAAATTTAAGGGGAAAAATGGACAGAGAGGGGTGATCAAGAGCTTGTCATAGGTAACCAAGGAGGCTCCTAAAAGGAGAGAGGGGAAATTTAGGGATGGAATGCCAGGGAAAAATCCTAGGAAAGTGTTGTCACCAATGGTGGGGTGAAGAGAAGGGGTAAGGTAGGGAATAGCCCAGATTCAGAGGAACAGGCAGTTAAGGTAATGGGTTGTAGCACAGAAAAAGTAACAGATGGGCTGCGGTGAACTCATGAAAGGGGTTAAACACATGGAAATATTAGTTTTATGGCCTCAGAGTTAATATAGGTCAGTGAGCACAAAGGTGATGGATGAGTGAGATTTGCTGTGAGACAGGATATTAGCAGCAGAGTTTTGAACAGGTTGAAATTTATGGAGGTTGGAAGGACAACCATTGCAATAATTGAGTCTAGAGGTGACACAGCAAGGACGAGAGTTTCACTGGCAAATGGGCTGAGTTTGGGGTGGAGATAGTCACTGTTACAGAGGTCAAAGAAGAGGCTGTATTTGTGACAGAGAAGACATGAGGCTGAAAGCTTAGCTGAGTCAAAGAAAATATGAAGGTTTTAAACAGTCTGAGACAATAGGTGGGGGAGTGGAACCAGTAGCGATGGTACAAAGTTTATAATGGGTCAAGAATAATGATTTTTGTTTTCCCTGTGTTTTCCAATAGCTGGATGAAATTGTTGCTCATCCAAGACTATGCTGGGCAAGCAATCTGCCAGCCCAGAGCAGTGGAGGGGTCGAGAATATGTGGAAACTGAACATCATCAGCATATGTCGGTGATGGATCCATGTTAACAAATGTTGCCGTGAGGCAGATGAGGAAGGAGGGAGCCAAAGATGGATTCTTAGGAAATTCCCAAGGTGATGGTGCAGTGATGAAAAGAAAATTAATTGGTTGATAATATTCTAATATGTTTGGATAGGTTAGACTGAAACCACACAAGTGCACTACTAACAAGATAGACACCTTGTAGTAATCAAGGTTCGGATGCCTAGGTACAGCAAAAGAGATGCTAAGTCAAAGCGGACATCTTAACAAGGCTGACACTTTCATAAATACCATATTCATGATCTTTAACCATCCACATTTCACACAATCATTAGTGTTTCTGGCACCAATTTCTGCTGTTTTCATTTGGGCGTACAATTTTAAACTGCCTACCAATGTATTGTGGACACTGCTGCAAAGTATTAGGAAATGGAAACAGTCTAAGTAAGCTATATTGGTATTTGTGGGCATTAGGAATGAGTTTTAGCTTTAATGTTTAAGTTTGATTTGTATTTCTGTATTTGTGTTAAGGTCAAATTGAGTTTTAGTTTCATTTTTAAAAGGTGCCGGCATTTCTAATGAGGTTTTTTACAATTGTTGCAGCTAGGGTAAACAAGCAAAAATAGAAGATTTGGACTGTTGCCTAACAACAGGGGTCCAGAGAGGCAGGTCTCTCCCACAGACACACACACAAAGACTAAAAAAACAGCAGTTTTAAGTTCAGTTTGAAACCAGGACCCCAGAGAGACTGGACACTGGGAGAGGAAGCTGCAGATTTCCAAAAAGAACCAAAAGATCCCAACGCCAAAGGAGTGAGATGGAAAAAGGGGAAAGTCCCAAGCGGACTTTCTAGTCAAAGGAAGGATAGGAACCTGGAAAAGGTCCTGTTAATGAAGTTAAGAATGAGGGCAGAGAGAAAGGCTCCAAGCTTCAGTTTAAAGAGACAAAAGCTGCAGAAAGCAGATTTAAAGCAAGAATGGCTTGTAAGAGGCAGGAAGATCCAAATAGACAACTGAAGGTCTATAACTCTTTGCTATGGGATGTGAAGCAGTGGTACTGTTGACGGCTTAGTCGGTGAGAGTGTGTGGAAGACAGCTTGAATGCATGTGGTGACCCGAGTAAGAGGAACATCAGGAGAGTTCGAAACTCTGGAAGTGAACCCTTGTAGAAGCTGTCTCAGAGAAAGTGTTGGTTTGGGAGAAGATTCCAAGGAGAGTGGAGATTGGAAACTCTCATGTGAAGGGTGGACTTCAGTGAGACCAGTTGGCGCTCAGTGTAACAAGCATCGGGTGGGGGGGGGGTTAGTTGATGAGAGATCCATAGCATCTGTCTGGGGTGGCATTTGTCTCTTGGTTTCAGACTGTGGTGTGACTGACCACAGGGTGCCTTTTAATGCATCTATTCTTGCAGTAAAATGCATAGAATTGCTTTGAATGTGGAGTTTGCTGATCATAACTGTTGATAGTGATGTGACTGCCAACAGCAGAAAACTGGTGTAATTAGAGAGATAAGTGCTGGCAAAAGTCTCCAAAACCAGCTTAGCTTTTTGAAAGACAGTGCTCAACAAATTTATTGGGATTATGTCTATAATGTAGAGGATGTGATATCTGTAGTGTTCAGAAAATACAGACAGTCTTTGGTGGGGTTCAAAATATATTACTTTATGATTTTGAAACTTTGCTATGGATTGTTGTTCTATTGCCCAGCACCAGTTTTACATAGGGACAAGAGTAGACTATTCAGTCCCTCGAGCTTGTTCCACCATTCCATCAGATCATTTCTGATCTATACTTCAACTCCATCCTTGGATCCATTTCCCTTGATACCATTAGCTAACAAAAATCTACGCTGTCAATTGTGAAAATTTCAATTCTCCCAGCGCCTGTGGGTTTTTAGTGGAAAATGTTCCTGCTTTTTACTTACCTTTGTGTGAAAAGTGCTTCCTAATCTCACTCCTAAATGGCCTAGCTCTAATTATAATACATTGTCCTCTTGTTCTGGATTCCACCAACAGAGGAAATATCGATCAAGTTTATATAACATGTCCTCATAATTTAACCCTTTAAGCTCTGGTGATATTCTGCGAATTTGCACTGTACTCCCTCCAAGTCAATAAGTACTTCGAGGTGTGGTGTCCAGAACTAAACAGTCCTCCAGATTGGGCCTGACCAAGGTTCTATACAACTGAAATAAAACTTCATCCCCTTTGTTTTCTGACCTCCTTGAGAGAAAGGCCAACATTTTATTAGACTTATCATATCTGCCCACTAGATTTTAATGATTTCTGTACATGGAACCAAGTAGGTTTGTTCTTCCACAGTTCGTAGTCTCTCACGATGAAGAAAACATGCCAGTTTCCTTTTCTTGGATCCAAACCTCTCACTTCCCCACACTGAACTCCATCTGACATTGTTTTACAATTTCCTTAATTTGTCTTAGTCCTTTTGCAACGTTCTGCTTCCATTCTGCACAATTTACTGTCCCTCTTCCTTTAGTTCATTGGCAAACGTGGATACACAGATCACTGTGGAACACCACCTATCATACCCTGCCAATCAGGATTCCCTTCATTCTTTTCGCTCCTACCTGCAATTACTAAATCATGGTACAAAGCTACCTCTTAATTGTGGAGTTTTATTTTTGCTAATAATCTGTTATGTGGAACCTTATTAAAAGACTTCTGGAAATCCAAATAGACAACATCCATAGACAATCCCCATCCGTCATGTTAGTGGCCTCTAAAAAAAATTTAGCTAGTGTAACCAGACATGACCTACCTTTCACCTACCCAATCATGCTGACTCAGATCAGCTCATACTTGTCAAGTGTTTCTTTTAATACCCTGGTGTAAAAACCATCAGGTCTTGGAGGTTAACGTTCCATTCTTTTCCCTATTACTATTTTTTAAAACTTACATTAAATCCAATAAGCTCCCTTTTACTTATTCTTCGGTTCCTTTGTACATTTTGTAATGAACATTGAACACTGTCTAGTCAAGCATAGAATACCAAGCCATGGTTCAGAACAAAGCTTTCAACAATGTGCCTTAACCCTAATTTCACAAGTTACTGCTTCCATGTGACATTTCCACTTCCTACTTAACCATTCTTAATGGCCAGTCTGACACTGTCAATTTAACATGCTAATTTAAAAAAAAATTAAAACACAATTTCTGAAATTCATGATGTTTAATTCATAATGCAACAGAAGGAATATCGGATTTATCTGCAGCTTATATCATAAATCATAGCAAGTTCATGTCCCAGTGCACTCCCATTATAACTATCTTTTTTATGTTATATATGAAGCCATTAGGTTTTAGATTTCATGGACAAACAAATTGAATTATGGGATATATTCCCAAAATATTAATAAAAATCTTGAAATCCAATGTAATAAAAAAATAATTGAACTAATTCTGTTACCTTGGAACAGATCTGTTGCTCTTAGGATTTTAGTCAGGGTTCTATTCCAGTTATAAATTGTTTTTAGTTTTCTTAGTGTGTGCCAGCTTTTTCATGCTTTATGGTGGTAGTGGTGGTGTGTTCCAGATTACTCAGGGAGTCTAAGTTGTTGTGGCAATATACACTTTTACATGCATGTTGTAATCTGGAACTATGGATAGTGATGGTAGAGGCTGCAATATTCTTTCTATCATATGGCTGACCAGGAGCCTCTCCTGGTCTTACCACCTGCTATTGGGTTTACAGGTTGACACCCACCCTGTTTGGCCATGTTATGAATGCACCTTCCTTAACCCACTGAGTCTTGGGGTGGGACTCGAACCCACTCCTTCTGGCTTAGAGGAAAGGACACTACCCACTGCACCACAAGACTGCCATGCTTTGCAGGATGTCATAAATGCAAATTCAGTAACACTCCAATGCATCTATCAATTAGCTTTAAACCTCGTAACTATAAAATAAATGCCTATCAATTTACTGAAATTAATAGATTCCAAAGGCTGAAGTGCTGAAGGGAAGGTTTACTTTCTGATGTGGATAATTACACCACATATAAATAATGGACACAATCAAATGAAAGTTTATTGATTACTTGACTGGAGTAGGATTGGATTTTTGTTACAGTGAAGTAACAGGTTGTTCACTATTATTTTTGAACTTGGTAAGGGGATGGTAGTATACTGGTAATGTTATTGGACCTGTAATCCAGAGGCCTGGGCTAATGCTCTGGAGACATGAGTTCAAATGCCAGCATGGCGGCTGAGGTATTTTAAATTCAATCGATTAATAAATCTGGAATAAAATAATAATCTCATTAATAATGATTATGAAACTGCTGGATTGTCATAAAAACCCATCGGGTTCACTAATGTCTTTCAGGGGAGGAAATTGGCCATCCTTACCCAGTTTGACCTATATGTGACTGCAGACCCACAGCAATGTCATTAATTTTCAACTGCCCTCTGAAATGGCATTGCAAGCTATTGAGTTGTATCAACTGCTACAAGAAAAAAGTACTGTGGGTGTACCTACACCACATGGTTCAAGGAAGCGGTTTACCACCACTTCCTAAAGGACATTTAGGGATGGGCAATAAACACTGGCCTTGCCAGCGATGCTCACACCCCAAGAAAATATTTTTTAAATTATTGCTTAAAAGTTTGTTGAACATGTGCTAGTAAGCCAGTGAATCTTTTGGTGGGTCATTGTTAAACAGTTTGCAATGTGCCTAAGATGTGAAGTTGTGAATGTTCATTCACAAAGTTTTTAAAATATTTCACATGTTCTGGATTTTCCTCCACGTTTCCCTTCATTTCCTCCACGTTTCCCTTCATTTCCTTCGACTCCACCTCCTACTTCTCCATTTGCTGCTGCAGGAAGATAAAGTGAGTGAAATCTCTGTTTTGTTTACATTGATTTTATACATAAACTCGTCCTAAAAAGCTCAAAGTGAAAACATCCTGCCGCAATATGATTATGAGATATAAACTATGTAATTAGAAAGATCTAAAAAGACTTCTTCATTTGTTCTGGGGGTGAGTGTGTTGCTGGAAAGACCAGAATTTATTGCCCATACCTATTTATCCTTGAGAAGCTGGTGGTAAGCTGCTATTGTGAACCGTTGCAATCTGTGTGGTTTAGGCACGCCAATTATGCTGCTAGGGAGGAAGCACCAGGTTTTTGACACAATGACAGTGAAGCAATGGCGATGTCGATGCAAGTCAGGATGGCGTGTGACTTGGAGAGGAACTTGAAGGTAGTGGTTTTCCCATACATCTGCTAGATGGTAGAGGTTGTGTGTTTGAAAGGTGCTGTCGAAGGAGCCTTGGTGAGTTTTTGCAGTGCATCTTATAGGTGGTACACACTGCTGCCTTTGTGTACCTTTTGTGGAGGGTGTGAATGTTTAAGATGGTGGATGAGGTGCTGATCAAGCAGGCTGTTTTGCCTTGGATAGTGTTGAGCTCCTTGAGTGTTCTTGGAGCTGCACCAATGCAGGAAAATAGAACAGAGGCAGTGTTACTGTGTGTTATACAGTTTGAAAGAATAGAGGACTGAAGACGGGAAGAGCAAAGGATTGTGGATTGCTGCTGTTTCAGTGTTGCCAGAGCCAGCCAGACCATTTAAAGGATATGGGAGCCTCTAGGGATTCTGCGTCATCAGGACCTTTGTAAGTCAAGTGAGAGAGGATTCATAGACGTGCACCCTGTTGGTGTGAAAAGTGTCTAGGGACTTCAGATTGAATGTGGCTCCTGGTGAGTGTGACTCAAGGGCCAAAACGATTAGATGGGAAGTGAGAAATCCTACAAAATGGAGGCCGATTTGAAAAGACTGAGAGATTGCACATGGTGTTACATTTGTGTGGGAAGTAATGCAAGTGCTTGTAACCACGTGAGGCACAACTTTGTTGTATTGGCTATTTTAAAGTGAAATTTACCTTTTGATTTGAAATATCTTTTGCTTGTTAATTAATGTTTGAATCATGTTGATTTTAGTTGGTTTTTTGCAGTAAAAGTTTTTTAAAAATGAATCTTGCCCATCAATTTTCTTTCCATTGGCATTGTGAGAATTCCTTTCTTTTAAAAGTTATCGGTTTCTACAAGGATCCTAACATACCTAATAAAACTTCTCTAAACAATAATCGTACTTTTCACATAACACTCCTGATTTATCTGTTTTTTGGGTTCTGCTGTTACCAGTGCTGAGACAGTTTGGGTTTCTGTCATAAAGCAGAAAAAATACATTTTGATTCAGCAATTCACTCTTAACATATTGTGTTTGTATTAAAGAAAAATTGTATTCCATCACCCTGCTCTTACATTTCAACACAGGTAAGTTTGAAAATATATCAAATAATTAGTCACGCTTTCTCTGTTTCTGTCTCCTACTCTGTGACCACTATTAAAGTATGATCAAGAATTTGACCTTAACTTTTCTCTGTCTATTTAAACTATTTTCTTTGTCTCCTCACTTCACACCTTCATGCAGCCAGGGAAGAAGGCATCAACTTTGCCTGTCATTTTCTACTGTTTTCTTCTGGACATAACTAACTCATTTAATGCACTAATTAGCACGTAAGCAGTTCACACTAAAACTGTGCAGTGCACAAGTCTCCCAGGATCATAAGTCCCACAGAATGAAAGTAGGAAGTTGTTTTAAAATATTGAGACCACTGGCTTTACAGAAAAAAATAATTAACTCAGCAAGTTGGCCTTCTTAACACATATACTCTTTGGACTTCCAAGTTATGCTGTGATGTTAGTCTATGGTAAATTTATATAATAAACCTACAAATCCCAAAGTATTTCCTCAATTTCAACATTGCTAGAGCAATAGGTTCCTTTGCTGTTTTGAACAAAGTAAAAATATACCAATTTGGGTAAATTAATACTGGGAGCACTTAACTAAAGTGAGTCTCATTGGAACTCAATGGGAGGAAAAAAATTAACAAATTGAAGAATCTCCTAACCCTTTTTGACAGCCATTTCTTCTTGTTCCTTCCTTTGTTCTTCAATCAGCTTCATCTTTTCATCATACTCATCAGCTCGTAATTTCCATTCAACTCTGTTGTTTTGGAGTCCCTCATACATTGGTGTTATTTCTTTATGGAATCTTGAAAATTCCTGCAAAAGGCACCCAGCTATCAAATGTCAGTTTAGTGATAATTTGATGGTGTTAAAAAGTTAATGGATAAGTGTGCATTATCATGGTAACTAAAACAGAGATCTGGCTCAAAAAGGGCAGGACTGGGTACAAAGTATTCCTAGATATTAGATGTGCAGAAAAGATAGGAAAGGGAAGAAAGAAGGAGAGTTTGCAGTATTGATCTAGGAGAATATTATAGTGCTGGAGAGAAAGGATGTCCTAGAGGAATCAAGGACAGGATTTATTTGGTTAGAATTAAGAAACAATAGAGGTATCATTGCACACCATGTGCATTCTATAGGCCACCAACAAGTGGGAAAGATGTAGAGGAACAAATTTGCAGGGAAATTACGGAGAGATGGATGGAGTACAGAGTAGTAATGATATGGGATTTTAATTATTCTAATATAGACTGAGATAGTAAAAGTCTAAATGCAGATAAGGGGAAGAGTTTCTACAATGTGTTCAGGAGAATTTTTTTGATCAGTATGTTTACAGCCCAATGAAGGGGCATTGCTAGATCTAGTTCTGGGCATCGCACTTTAGGAAGCATATGAACACTTTAGAAAGGGTGCAGAAAAGATTTATGAGTATAGTTCCAGTGATAAGGGATTTTAGTTATTTGGGTAGGTTGAAGAAACTGGGATTGTTCTGTGGAGAAGAGAAGGCAGAGGAGAGATTTGATAGAGGTGCTCAAAATCATGAGGGTCTAGATAGAGAGCGAGAGAAACTATTCCTGTTGGTGGAAAGTCGAGAACCAAAGGACACCAATTTGAGCTGAATGGCAAAAGAACCAGAGGCAGTATGAAGAAAATCATTTTAACGCAATGAGTGGTTAGGATCTGGAATGTAGTGTCTATGAGAGGGTGGTGCAGCCAGATTCAATCATGGCTTTCAAAATGGAATTGGATAAACAACCGAAGAGAGAAAATTGACAGGGCTAAGGGGAAAGGGCTGAGTAGGACACTAATTAAATTGCTCTTGCAGAAAGCTGACACAGATATGATGGGTTGAACGTCCGCCTCCTGTCTGTAACCATTTCATGATTCTAATTCAGACCAGATAGGGAATAAAACAGCCATTGTACTTACCTTATACACAAAAGTACACACAAAGTCGATGAAACCAACTTGTAGTTTGGGGAGTTCACCCCCTTTGTTTCTGTCCATCATGGGCTGTTTAAGGAATAAGCCAAGATTTCAAATTTGATATATGTATTTCATTAGTGAAGCTTTATTCATTGGTATGAAACATAATACTACATTATGCATTCTCAAAGTTATATATGCTGTGCTGCTATATTAGTGTATTATAAAAGTTTAATTCAGAAATGTATTAGTAGTGTTTTGTTGCATTTTTCACAGCTAATTCTTCTTGTAAGCATATATCACTAATTATCCAAGAAATCTAACTTAATTTGAAACAAAGTTAAGTTGGCTTTAATTTAAGTATTGAAATCTTACAATTGGCTGTTGCTGTAAAACTGTTCGTTCCAGATCACCCTGCTCCCAGAATTCATTAGCAACCATTAGTGCAACCTGGAATGAAAACATTGTATGAAAGACAAGTGAAGAAAATATTTAATTGCCAATTTGATGGTATAATGCAAGTAGTGCTCTTGTAGAACATGGTTTTAATCAGGCTTTAAAGAATCACATAGCAAAGAAAGGACATATTGAGGGCATCTTTACGCTAATTTGGCATAAATTAAATTCAAGGCCATTTAAATTCAAACAATATATAAAATTCTTTGATACTTTTCCACACATCAAAATCTGAAAGCTTGAGCTTCTTTTTAAATCCTTGATTCACAATTTCATGAAGAAGTGTTTGACAAACCATCAACACATTTGTTTGTAAAAGAGATGTAAATCACAACAAAATGCATCATCCTGGCTTTTGTAAAGGACACCATGATAAAAATTAAGAGCTCTTTATACACATACTTCTGTCTAAAATACAAAATGGTTTGCTAAATCTCTACGATTCTAAGAAATTCTGGTTTATGAAGATTGAGAAATTTTCATGGAATAAACTCAAGGCAATATTTTTTTGAAATTTTCTTTCACCATGAATTCCTATCAAAAAACACTGACATCCATGTGATCAAAGACGGGCATTGAGGTATGCTAAAACATTTGAAAGAAGAGTAAATCTTTAAGATAGTTGGGGAATTTCAAAATAAATATAAATGCCCTCCAAGTACTTTTATTTTTCATGTTGTTACACTCACACAGTAGAATCTTATAAACTATAAATATGAACTTCTGAAGTATAAATCAGAAATGGACACTTTCCTGTAACACAAAATGGAGTTGAGAGGTCCGGTGACCTCTTTTGCCAACACATGGAACTGTAAGAATACTGAGCTTATTTGCATTTCTGAACAAGTCTTTGTGAATATGCAAACGACCCTTCCTGTGATAATGACTCCATCTAATTAAAAAGACTTCAAACTTGAAATTCAGAAACAATGAGTGTGAAAAGCTCTATTTTATCAAGATGGTATGTGCATGAGTATTATCTGGACTCCATTGTCTGACAATGGCCTAACCATCAGAAACTATTTATGAGGACAATGGGAAGAGATATTCTGGTCACATGACAGAGACAAGGTTGCTAGTAAGGATTTTAATAAGACACTCATGCTCTCATCTGGACCTGTAAAAAAAATTATCAATTTTGCTTCCAATTTCCACCCATCTATCACCTTCACATGGTCCATCTCCTACCCTTCCCTTCCTTGACCTCTCTGAAATCTTTTCTGGCGATAGACTGTCCACTAGTATTCATTACAAGCCCACCGACTCCCGCAGCTACCTCGACTACAGCTCCTCACACCCTGCTTCCTGTAAGGATTCCATCCTATTCCCTCAATTCCTTCACCTCCGTTGTATCTGTTCTGATGATGCCACTTTCCAAAATGGCGCTTTTGACATGTCTTCCTTCTTCCTTAACCGAGGTTTCCCACCCACTGTGGTTTACAGGCCCTCAGCCGTGTCCAACCCATCTCCCCTGCCTCTGTCCTCACACCTTTCTCTCCCTCCCAGAAATAAGATAGGGTCCCCTTGTCTTCACTTTTCATCCCACCAGGCTCCGCATTCAAAGGATCATCCTCCGCCATTTCCGCCAACTCCAGCATGATGCCACCACCAAACACATCTTCCCCTCACCCCCCCTGTCAGCATTCCATAGGGACTGTTCCCTCTGGGACACCCTGGTCCACTCCTCCATCACCCCCTACATCTCAACCCTCTCCCACAGCACCTTCCCATGCAATCACAGAAGGTCAACACCTGCCCCTTTACCTGCTCCTTCCTCACCATCCAAGGACCCAAACACTCCTTTCAGGTGAAGCAGAGCTTCACTTGCACCTCCTTAAATTTGGTCAACTGGATTTGCTGCTCCCAATGCGGTCTCCTCTACATTGGAGAGACCAAACGCAGACTGGGTGACCGCTTTGTGAAACACCTGCAGTCTGTCTGCAAGCATGACCCAGACCTTCCTGCCACTTGCCATTTCAACACACCATCCTGCTCTCATGCCCACATGTCCGTCATTGGCCTGCTGCAATATTGCAGTGAAGCCCAATGCAAACTGGAGGAACAGCACCTCATCTTCCAATTAGGTACTTTACAGCCTTCCGGACTTATCATCGAGTTCAACAACTTCAGACCGTGAACTCTCTCCTCCATCCTCACCCCTTTTTTCAAAATTCATTTTTATATTTTATCCACTTATTTTTATTTATTTTTATTCATGTTTTGTCCCCTTTTTATCCCCCCTTTTTATCCCATTTTCAATCCTATTTTCCCAGCCACCACCCCCTCCCTCCATTCCACCCCCACATAGACCATCTATCACTTCTTCATGTTGTTCTTTTCAGAGTGCTTACCCTTGTTCTGCTATTATCACATTCTGCTTTCTTACCTTGGCCACTATCAGCACCTCCTTACCACTACCATTAACACTCCCTTTGTCTTTTCATCCATGACATCTTTGTCAGTCTCTCCTTTACCCCCACCTATCACTGGCCCTCTATCCAGCTTCACCTGCTCCACCCCTCTTAAATAGTATAAATTTCATCACATTTCTACTTCTCTTTAGCTCTGAAGAAGGGTCATATGGATTTGAAACATCAACTCTGTTTCTCTCTCCACAGATGCTGTCAGACCTGCTGAGTTTTTCCAGCATTCTCTGTTTTTGTGTTAATAGGAGATATTCTGGTCAGACAGGCTGAAACATCTATGCCAACAAACGGAGAAGACCCTGCCTAAGAACACCTGCTCTTAAGCCACATTTGGCAGGGACTCAAGCAGGCCTTGAACTCTCTTCCTAAGGGACCACATCAGGGTTCCGAAATTGCATTTTGATTGGAGCATAATAAGAGAAATCTGCTGCTGTGAACAAAAATCAACAGTTTTTAATCCATTCTTCTAAAGTACTAGAACTGTTCTTAAGTGGACAAAAAGGATTACAGGCCTGGATCATTTGAAGTCTTCATCCCGGGGGAAAGCAAGTGTGACAAAGAACTCTTGAAATCATAAAATATAAACACATGCTACTTTTATGGTCGTGATCTTTTCCTGTGTGTATGTGTATCTGTATGAGTGTGATGCAGTTCCAGTGTTAAACAATAAACATTTACCTTTCTTTTAAAACTTATAAAAACCTCTCATTTGCCTGTTCCTGACAATTAGAGTTAAAACACCATTTTTTAAAACTCGCTTTCTTCAGTCAGTGGGTAGATGAAAAACAAAAGGTAGTCATGCTTATCATCACTCCATCTGTAACAATGTTGACATTTCCAATACAAATCATTTATTGATTTAGGCATTTGTTAATAACTTAAAATGTAATATTTTGTTCTCACTGTGCTAAATTTTCCAATGTCCAGTTCATTGGAGATTGGACATATAACTGAAGATGAATGCCAAGACCAAAAAGAAGTCCTGACACATGGACCTTTGTGGGAATTGCCCATGAAGTTTAAACTTCCGATGGGTAATTCCCCTGTTCCCTGGGACCCTTTGCGAATGTCTCTGACTTTGAGCTGGAGTAGGAAATATTAAACAGATTAAAACCTGGTCTAACACCTGGTTAACTGCATAACCAACTAACCACCCCCCTGCCCCCACCAACACAACCCCCATCACCTCCTGAATCCCCGACTACCCCCCAACACCCCACTCCCCTCCCAACCACCCCCCCAACCACTCCCCCGCTATGCCTGAACAGACCCAATTACCCCCTGACCGTCCGAATGATGACGTGACCCAACTACCTTCCCCGCCCTCACCCACCCACCCTCACCCACCCACCCTCTCACCCAGTCACCCCCTACCCACCTACCCACTTCACCCACTCATCCATTCACTAACATTCACAGATCTGGATCTTTAAACTTACCATACAGCAGCTGATACTGTAAAAAGCAGGCATGTTCTGTCTTCCCTCAACTCTATTCCCAACGGAGTTCACAAGGGATGCTGAGCTGCATATTTCTTTGACAGCCGGGATTGAAAGATCCTGGAAGAAATGCAGCAGCATCGGGTTGGGAGAATCTTTGAGCACAGCAGCAATCCATTCACTATTGCCACTGCTCAGAAGATTCAGGCTATTGTCTCTTCAGACATGTCAACGTTGTTTAGAAATTCAGAGTAGTACATAATGTCAACTGCATTCAGATTAAGATTGGCGTTTTTGCATACCTTGCTTTGCACTTCCCAAGGCTTGGTAATGGCAGACAAGTCACATCCTGTCATCATCATTGCCCTGCAACAGGATGAGAAGGTATTGGGCCAATAAAGCCATAAAAAACAAATTCGGAGCAAAGTAAAAAAATATGTATGAAGAGCAAAATACATACATAACTATTTCTTTCTTGGTTGGGTCGGAAGAAATGTACTTTATGGCCTCTTCTTCATTCTCTGTTTTTTCGACATGGTCCACTATCTTTTGAAACATTGTCCTTTTCCTATTAAACATTTCAAAAATTATATTGTTAAAGTAGCCCATTTTTCAATTCTACTCCATTTAATTTGTTTCCACTGAGAGGATGCCACAGTGTATAGATATCTGGGAGTCATAAATGATTCCATATTCTAGTCGTTTCTTTCAACAAGATGGTTTTCTTAATATCTTCTAAATTTATTTCCATTTGTGTCCTCTTTTGTTGGTTTACTTTGAAATAATTTAGTTTAATTTATCTATACTGTTTAATATTGTTTATACTCCTGTGAAATCCATCTTTACAACCTCTTCTTTCCAGGTTTGTGCTTCTTCTATCTTTTCTCATAGCTCATCCCCTCAAACTTAGGATCAGCCTTGTTGCTCCTTTCTACACATATTCAAATGTAAGCTTTTTTTTCTGTGGGGAAGATAGTGAACAAAGCTGAACA
This sequence comes from Cetorhinus maximus, assembly GCF_964194155.1. Taxonomy (NCBI): domain Eukaryota; kingdom Metazoa; phylum Chordata; class Chondrichthyes; order Lamniformes; family Cetorhinidae; genus Cetorhinus; species Cetorhinus maximus. The sequence continues at coordinate 48,031,222 of NC_135898.1, forward strand.
TAGTGTTCTAAGATTAAAAAGAAAAATGTGACATTTTGGAAATAATAGCGGGTAAGTCGGTGAAGAAATAGATTATGACACTGGAGTATGCAAACCTTCATCAGAACAGTATTCTAAATGTGAACAACTACTGCAACGCAACACCTTAATATAACTTTTGTAGAGGTTATATTTATGTTCTGAAATACATACTCCTAGATCCATTTGTCCTTTTAAATTGTTTCATCTGATTGTTTAAATACAGATCATGAGTCGCCTATTGATTTTTTCCCCAACTTTCCTTGTTCTAATTCAATGCCTTACCTAAGTTTACTTTGTCCATTCTTTTCCATTGACCATTGATAAACTGTGTCTATCAATTATTCGACCATTGAAAATTCTTTTGCGAATCCATTCCCAGGCTCCAGCAGGGTTTGTGAACTATGCTTTAAATTCCACATCATACCCATCACAAAAAATGCTTATTTCCACATCAGTAACATTGTGCACTTTCACCCCTACCTTGGCCTCTCCATCACTAAAACCTTAATATATCCCTTCAACATCTCCAAACTGGACTCTTCTAATGCTCGGGATCGGGTCATCATTTAGCTATCGACACATTGCCAGAGCACTGCTTCGTGCGTGTCCAAAAAGTTTTGGTTTCCTAGTAGGATCATTCATTAGAATATATTTTATGACTAAAAGAAATGTTTATCTCCTACAATCTCCAGTCATCTGAAAATATGGCTCTTGCACCACTTCAGCTATCGAATTATTGAGTAACAAGAAAAGGTAACGAAAATGAGCGCTTACTTGAAATACAAGGCCAAGTCAGTCGCAATTATAGCAACTTCCATCAAATGGATGACTGTTTCATGTTGACGTTGATTCAGGTTCTGAAAAATGTTTACGCTCTGCCCATTGAGAAAGGAAAGGAAAAGCAGTAACATCAAGATGTTAATTCAGTGAATATTTAAGATAAATAACTTCTCTTTTGTTGTAAGATATCCTGCTAATATATTCAGAAATATTTGGCTTACTGACCTCATCCTGAAGCAGCGTTTTACTGTATTCAAGGTGATGTCTTTCCAAAATAGAAGACCCATGCAATCTTGCTAGAGGTGCTTGAGATCTGTGGTTGAGGATCATTTTAATGTATGATTCAGGATTTATGATATGCTTCATATATCTCAGTATTGTTAATCAGTAATTGATTAGAATATCCTGGCAAAGATCCATGGCAAACATTTTTTTTGTGTGTTTTGGAGAATAGGAAAAGAATTTAGAAGCTACTGGCCTGGATTTTGTGGTAAGCGTAATAGTGAGGCTGTCAGCACTCACCATTATTGAGGAGTAAATCGGACAACAACCTCTGGTATCTGCACATGTTCGATTAAACACTGATATGATGAGGTTGCTGTTTGAGTTGCCCTGATTCTCCACAAGCTTTGCGACATGGATACCTTACCCAGAAACTCTCCATTGAAACACGTGGAACACTTCAGGTTATGATATTTACCACTAGTAATAAACCTGCCAGAAAAAGTTAGGGCTTGTCCATGAATGTAAGTGAATTTTTTTTACAGTATCTTAATTACTACCAAGCAACCTCTCTAGCACTAAAAAATAAGGAATCTCATTCCTTCAGATTTTTCAGCTTGTTGAATAAAGAATTTAGAAGGTATTGGCCTGGATTTTATAGTAAGAATAATAGACTATCAGCACTCACCATTATTGAGGTGTAAATCCTCATGTAATTTTTAAAAAACTTTTTCTTTCTGTCTCTTCCATCTTGCTCTCTTATTAACATCTTTCTTTCCCCCTCTTCATTTTTCTTTCTGTATGTGATTTTACATTGAATTGAATTTCTAACTTACACTTTTTGGTTTACACTTTACATGTATCAGTATGGATTATTCAATGTGATTAGTGAAGAAGTTTGATAAAGGATAGATATTTTCTTCTTCATTAACATTATATTTATTTGTGCTTACAATGAAGATTCTGTGTAGATTTTGAGTAGACACTAAATCGCCCATGTACACCCAGTCCCAGGCCTAACTACCTTCAGCTGCTTCATCAATGACTTTCCTTTCAGCATATTGTCAAAAGTGGGGCTGTTTGCTGATGAATACTCAGTGTTCGGCTCCATTCACAGTTCCTCAGATAATGAAGCAACAACAGGTTTGTCTGATAAGTGACAAGTAATGTTTATGCCACACAAATATTAGGTAATGACCAATTCCAACAAAAGAGAACGTAACCATCTTCCCTTGACATGGCAAACTCTGAATCACCTGCCATCAACATCCTGGAGATCACCATTGACCAGAAACTGAACCGGACCAATCACAAAAACAGTAGCTACTACAGGTCCGAGGCTAGGGATTTTGCAGCTAGTGGCTCACATCCTGACTTCCCAAAGCCTCTCCATCACACTCTTGACGTGCCTTGTAGGTGGTACAAGGATGGGTTTGCCTGGATGGGTTTGGTTCCAAGAACACCCAAGAAGGACAAACAAAGCAATCCATTTGATTGGCACCCTATCGACTGGCTTAAACACCCAGTTCCTCCACCATTTGTGTACTGTGGCTGCGGTGTGTAATACCTGCAGCATGCACTGCATCAAGTCGCCAAGGCTTATGTGGCAGCATCTTTCAAATCTGTGAACTCCACCATTTAGAGGGGCAAGGGCTGCAGGTGCATGGGGACATCGCTACTTCCAAGTTCCCCTTCAAGTTACATACCATCTTGAATTTGAAGAAACTATTATATATTTCTTTATTGCTGGGTTACAATTCAGAAACTGCCTACCTAATAGCACTCTGCAACCGCGCAGTTCAAGAAAGAGGCCCACCATCACATTCTCATGGGAAATTGGGGATATACAATAATACTGGTCTTATCAGTGACTCTCACATCGCAAGCATGAATTTTAAAAGCCATTAGAAATTAACATCAGTTCCACTTACTTCAACTGGTACAAGTTATTGGTGCCTCGGTGATCAATATCATGGCAAAATGCTGCCGTAATCATAGCGAAAGCTTCTAGATCTGAGTAGTACTTCTTTATTTTACCTGTCTGCAGAGTAGATTTGAAAGTTTTTAAAACACAATGAACATTAAATTAAAGTAATATCCTTTCTTAATGGTTGTGTGTTGAAATTGCCAACCCTGATCCATCTGCAGCATTCTTTCTTACCATGAGAAGTGTAAACATAGTTTGTCCCACATTGAATCCATGTCGCCAGTTATGGTAGGTGATATCACGGTAACCTTTTCTGACAGTGTACATCCATCGAGTCAATACCTGATGCAAAACATAGAGCATTTCTAATGAAGATGTTAAGTGATATGAAAAGATAGTGTCTGAGAAATTCAGGCATGCCCATCTTTGGCCATGCAGGGAGAGAAACAGATTAATCCCTCTGCCTGAATGATGAGGCCCAAGGCACCCCCAATATTAGTCTTCAGCTTCATTTACATTGAGCTGGTGAGCTGCGGAGAGCAACAGGCTATAATTACTGTTCTCTAGTTTCCATTAAGGAATCTGCAGAAAAGCAGAATCAAAGGATCAGTGGCAATCGATCATCCCTTTCTCATTAACATCTAAATGTACAAATGAGAAAACACCAAAACCACTTTCATGATGATCCTCTAATTCAGATTCTTGGAGTTTTGTCTATTTGAGCCAACTCTTGGTGTTAAATCTGTACCCTGTAACAAACTCACTGACCCAGCTTTATCTGGATTTAAGAGTCTGCCAATGGACTGCAAGATAACCCAGAATACGGACCTCTGACCCCAGAGACTGGGGCCTCAGAATCCAAATTTAAAGATGAAAGTCAAAAGCAGATAAGATGTGGCCTTCCAAAGTAATTAGTCACATGAAGAGGTACAATAAAACTGGACTGAAAAGACTCACATCTGCTGGTATTTTGAACTTTACAACTGCGTTTATTTCAAAGAAGCACCGAATTCCACTCTTGATTAGGTCAAACTCTGAAACATCCAAGTCACTGAAGTGGAATTCATAGAGCTCAACATTACTTGGATCAGGTAGTTCTTCTTTCTGAGGGTAAAATTCAAGCTACGGTGAGGTATTTGAAGAAGGTTCATGTTCTGCTGTTCCTTTATGCTACTGGACAGCTGGTTTTGTACAAGAGATTACAAATCTAACTTACCAAGATCCTAATCATATCCTGCTGTTCACAATCTGCAACATCCTTGTCCAACTTCTCTTTTGTTTTCTGTGAAAAAAAAAATATTGTCGCAAAGATTTCAATCTCCCTTGTTCTTTCATACTAATTAATGCAAAGAGGCCATTGCTGCACTCACCAAAATGGTCTGAAGTTCTCTGTCGGTGCACTTTGATTGATACATTAGCATTTCTGAAGCAATATCTTTCCTGCTTTCCAGTTTATTCATTTTATCATAAGTATCTGTGTTAAGGAGTGACCATCCCAGGAACTGTGTCAGGGTCTGAAGCAAGCAAACAACTACATTTAGTAAAACTGATTTACAGTTCAAGCATTCTCAAAAGACAATGCCCTAGAATTTCCTGTCGAGAGGTAATCAGCAAGTTGCGCCAAAAGTTTACATAAACTTCACACCCATTTTTCCATCAGCAATTTACAGCAAAATGTTAAAGTTTGAAGCCATCTAAACATTTATTCACATTAGGCACAAAGCGTGTTTAAGAAATATTAATTGTGACAGTGTTTTAGTTTTTAAGTCTGCTACAGTCTGATGCCATAAAAATATTCAAAATGCAGGTTTCACTGGGAAGAAAAAGAAACAATTTTTTGAAAAAAAATCACCATTAGGTTTCAGAAATATGATTGTGGATCCTGCTACATTTAAAAAGTTGGGTTTAAATTTCCACGCACTCTGAACCATGTTACTTTCAGAAAATTCCCATTTTTCACCTCTTATTTGGGGAACAGGACAATAATAATGAATAGTACAGGGTTTTGATGAAGTTTATGAAGAAATGGTGGAAAAGATTAAGGAAATTTGGATGTAACAAGAGAACACGCATAACTTCACTTACAGTCTTCAGAGCTGGAAATTGTATGATAGCACAATTTGTTTGAGCACAAATTTACGGGAAATTTCAAGCCAATATGTTTGATTGTGCTTATTGATCTTTATATATCAATATTTGTGTTGATACATTATGAGCATTTCTTGATTCCCCTTACTTTAATATCAGGATTTGTCTTAGTTCTTCAGAGGTGGTCCTTATCGTTCAATATCTGACAATGTATAAATTACGCAATTAGTTTTGTCCATACTACATCAGTCAGGAGCCTGCATGGTGGACTTATCAGCAGACGCCAATGTTATGTATAAAGTTGTTTACAATTGTAAGCAAATCATTCCCTTGTATTCAATCTTGGATTTCAATGAACAATGAGTTGAAATAAAAATTGTACATTTCCTTTTTGGTTCAATAATGCTACACCACTGTTCCCAGTATCTCCACCGTAATTTCATAAAACAACTGAAAAGAGTTTTATTTAAGTACATAGCTTCTGAAAGGTACGATAGCCTGGGATACAGTGAAATTGATCACTGCCTCTTTCTTGTCGCCCCAGGATTTTCAAACCTTTTTGGGAGGGGCAGTCATGATGCTCCTGCAAGTTTGGGGCCCAGGCAAAGAGTGCTGAGAGAATGTGGAGGTTTGTTCTGTGCCCAAGCCCCCGCTGACCAAAGGACTGTGGGAGTCCAGAGAGGCAGATTGAAGATTCCAAGATCAGACAATGATTTTTAAAGTTTCACACTCCCTGCCTTGCGCACATGCCAGCAGCCACCCCACTAGACTCCCCCCACCACCCACCAACAATTCTGTCTGATTGGGACCTTCTGTCTGCTGATCTTCATCAGAAGAATTCATTCTCAGTGGGCTGTCATGTAGCTGCAGGTTCATGTTTCAATTACCTACTATTTCCATTGACACTAAATCTGTCAATAGGTGAGCATGCTCCACCACGACCACCCCAGGACCATATTATTGGATCAGGATTAGAAAAGACAACAATTGTGGACCTCATCATGAGCAGACCTGGACCCTTGCCAACTAGGGGGAGGTGTCAAGAAAATGTGCCCTCTGAACTCTGAAGTGACAAAAATGTCATCATGATTTTATAAGCCATGTTAAAACATATTCAGTGGTACCTACTTCAGTGATCTGTTCATCATACTCATCAAATGGTTTTCCATCCTTTCTGTTGTAAAATGTAGCTATGCCCACTACCTCTTCTTTCTTATTTACAATTGGCAATGACAAGACATTTTTTATAACCCAGCCTGTTTCATCCACTGGTTCTTTCTATCAAAGAAAACCATGAGAGATTCAGCAAGTGATTGTACAGTAATGAGTTCAAACGATGAAACGTGAGAAATAAAAACACGTAAGCCTAAATAATAAACCCAATCTTTACCTTAAGAACTTTACTATAATAAATCATGACACAAATGATCACGTGCACTATTATTTTCATCTGTTATGCTCAACTGGCAGTCAGTGAAAGTTAGTAACTTGTGTGTCAGAAAATAAATTTAATTTACACTTATTTCAAATTGGAAAGATGCTATTATAGTATGAGAAGAGATGCAAATGTTGAAATGTTTGCTACAATTACAGTTTCATTATTTCTGTAATGCCAATGACAAGTTCAGTAGTGGAAGAGAATCATACCAAATGTACTCAATACATGGATACATGTATTTAATCTATCTGTTTAATTTGAATATATTTTGCCCTTTCTAACTTAATGCAATATTGACCTGTTTCTAATTTTAAACCATACATTACTTCATAATTGGGATATTTTACAATCCTTCATGACACATCAAAAGTAATTAAAACATGAAGTGTGGGAGGGACAGAACCATTTTGCCCAATTCGCTCAATACATTGTGTATGGATCTGCACAAAATGGAATCTGACCTCCTCAGAAAGTTAAGATCCAGAGATAAAATCTCTCTCTGATCCGCAAAATATAATTAAGCAAAAATGCTGCCTAGCATTACAGGCTGTGATATTCAACCATGAGTGATCGTAATGATTACATGACATTCCCAAGTTCCTAACAGGATTGGATCCATAATCGATCTTGTCATAAAACAAATAATCATCCAGCTCCATGTTAAATGAGTAATTGACACAGCATTAACCATTAATGATAGGAAACTATTGTGTGTGGAAAGACACGTATTTAATTTCTAATCAAATTGAGACTTTTATGTTTTGATCATCAGGCTTACCATTCATTTGCATTTGTCTACATAACAAATCCCATTGCATCTCAAAGTAATTTACTGTATGTGAAACACTTGGACCCATTACTTTGAGACATAACAAGATGTTATATCAACAAAAATGTTTTCTGATTATTTGGTTCAATTTCTTGAAATAAAACTGCATGAATTTTAATGACATACAACCATCTGACATAAGTACATAAAACAAATGTATTCTTGCACTCACTTGGAAAGTAAAGTACTCATCATCTGAGGCATTCATCATGTTGCAGATCTGCCAAAGTTCAGATTAATGACAATTAGATAAGCGTTCATACAATGCTGTGTAAAGATGACTATTGCACTTTTATTGCAAAATTAGTACCTTGAATTAGCATTTTGTAAAGGCACGATAATTTTGATAAATTTACCAATCTTTGTTCGGAATCCCTGTGAATAAAAAAAATTGTAGCATAGAACAGGAAGGTTGTGAATGTGAAAACCCTTCCCTCCTGCCTCAAACATTAAAGGAGAGCAGGATAAATCAGGAAATTACAGACTGTTGATCTCACTTCATTTGCTTAAACTATAGAATCATTAATACGGCATCAAATTAGCAAGCATTTAGAAAAGCAAGATGAGTCAGTTCAAGTTTCTAAAAGGTGCTTGGCTAAATGTATAAAATTAACAGAAGAAATAACAGAGAAGATAAAGAAAGGAAATACAGTAATGTGGTTTATTTGGATTTTTAACATGAGCCACCACCTGAAAGGCTTCTGACAAAGATAATGGCAACAAATTAAGAAAGCAGTAGCTACATGGGTAGAGAGGAGTTGGAGGAAAGTAAACAAAGGGTAGAGGTTAAAGGAAGATTTGTTGGACTAGAAATATGTAGCAGGGGCTGGTATAATGCAGTGACAAAATCTGGATGTAGGAATTGAGGGAACATCTGTGCTATAATAATCTCTTTACTTCTCATATGAATGAAGGTAAAGAATTGAATGCTGTCTGGTTTGGGTCCCCAATAACAGCATCAAGTACTCTTATGCCATGTACAGCATTGGCAGGAAGCTGAGTGAGCTCCCTCTACTCTGTGCAGCAATATGCCTCAGAAAAGCACAACCTGCATCTAATTGTCGTTTTTGTCCCCCCCCCACTGGCTATACATATAGGATCTTTGAGAAAAATTGGGACTTAGTATTGAATTATGAGCAGTTTTAGGCGGTGAGCCCATGCACATGAGGAAATGTACGAAGGCCACAGAAACTCAATAGCTTTGCTAGTAGCCTTTAGAGGAAGGACATTTACATTTTGTATGTTTGTATTAGACAGGGCTGCTTTCAGGCTGAGTAATGGAAAGGAAATCTTCTGACTCACTCTAATTCACATGGTCCTTTATAGTTTTAATCTAGCAGCTAGAGGAAATAAGGTGGACACTTTTTCTAATTGATTGAGCACTGCTGTTGTTAGTTGTTTGTAAACCACTTTCAAGTAAGCCTTTTTTTACAAGGAGATATCACAGAATTGGTTTGTTTAATAATTTTGACTTGCATTTTACTGTAATGATATCCATTCATGACTTATACTAGCTACATTTCAATCTGAGTAGATTCATCTTGTTTAATTGAAGGGGAGCTGCTGTATGTCTTTCAGTATAAACATAGTTGTTTTTGCGATAGGGTGATACATTGTAGATCCTGAGTACTCTTCCATAAAGTGGTGCACGTAGATCAATGTCTGTAACTTCCCAGAAGTTAAGAACTCATTCTCAGCCATGGCTACATGAGGAGGTGTCAAACTCAGAGATATTTCTTTGTCGAGAAATAGAGAAAATCAGACAATTAATCTCCTGCACTATTTTATGTATGTAACACTTGAAGCTAGAAAGAGGAAGTTATAAAAAAGATTAAAGGAAATAGTTTAGCTCGGGAAACCACAAAAAACAAATAGAAGAAAAAAACCTTGCGAAGAAAGTAACATATGATATTTACCACATGGTGTGACAACACCATGAATGGAATGGTTATTCCCCAAGCCCCTCACTTTACAGTTGATGTTTGCTGGAAGTGTCACACTCAAAAGCTGCAGAATGTTGATTTAGCACCATATTTTAATATTTTGCTTTTTGTTTATGCACATCAAGAATCATGGAATGGCAAAATACCAGTTGACCCAACCATTCATTAATTTCATAGATCTAGTGGCAGGGCCATTTGGGGATGGGGTGGCGGGGGCAGGGGTGGCAGGTGATGATCTCCCCTCAATCCTTTTGAGGTTGGCCAACTTGGAATTGGAGAACACTGTTGTCACTGGATGGATTCAATTTACAGATCACTGGATAGGCCTCAGGTGGCGTATTCTGTACAATTCTAGGCACCAAACTTTAGGAGGAATGTCAAAGTCTTGAAGAGGGTACAGAGGAGGTTTACTAGGATGGTACCAGGGATGAAAGACTTCAGTTATCTGGAGATATTGGAGAACTGGGATTCTGCTCCCTAGAACAGAGTAGTTTAAGGAGAGGTTTTGCTAGAGCAAGTAAACCAAAGCTATTTCTCCTGGCAAGTGGGTTGATAGCCAGAGGTCATAGTTTTAAAATAACTGGCAAAGGTACTAGAGGGGAAATGAGGAGAACTTATTTCACACAGACGGTTGTTATCATCTGGAACACACTACCTGAAAGGGTGGTGGAATAAGATTCCACAGGAACTTTCAAAGAGCAATTGGTCATGTATTCAAAGAGAACTAATTTGTCGGATAAAGCTGGGGTGTGGGATAAATTGGACAAAGAGCGGGAAAAGACATGATGGCCGACTGACCCCCTTCCATGCTGCAAGATTTTAAGATTCTAATTGGGAAGGATAACCTTGGGTTAAAAGGGAAGAAATATCGGAGGTTTGGAAAGGGGAAAAGGAGTAATACTGGAGGACAGAAGGATGCAGGAGACTGTAAGGGGTTTGTGTTGCCGAAAATACAAGTGATGGCAAGAGAAATGCAGAAAGAGATATATCTTGGCTGCAGAGAGTAGAATTGGCACCAGTTGAGCAAGAGTGTGGACCGGTGATAGAGATAGTGGGAGAATAAGGTTTTGGGGAGATCAGACCACCCATGGGCCAGAGGTAGTGGGAGAGGGATATTAAAAGCAGCCAGTCATCAAATGTGGACAGAAATGAAATGATCTCCCAGGATGCAGGACTTCACTGTGAAGGACCAGGAATTAGCATGGAATGCACAGCACATAAGGGCAGTCAGTCAGGGGCTGCTAGGAGAAGACCTATTCTAAATCAGAGGAAGAAGCTGAAACTGCAGAAGGCACTGAGGCAAAACAGAAGGATTCAAACTATTGGCATCAGTAACCCAAGGCAAGAGAATGGAGAGCAGACAGATTGGACAAGGAAGAGTCTACATAATGGAGATCACAGATAGAATTGTGCCTATAGGTGGTGACCTCCATGGTATCAGTTAATGTGAATGGGCTGAGGGGGCAAGATAAATTGCAGCAAATAGTTCAACACTTTAAGAAGGCTAATTTGCAGGAAACATTCTGGGAATTGGGCCTCACAACCTCTTGACACTGAAATAATACCACATGGGAGCACAGAGTTAGAATCACGTGAAAACGAGGGGTAGCAATAATAGAATGGCATAATGAAAGGACCAGAGGGTATTAAACGTATACATTTAGGTCAATATGTAGAGGGTCCAACAAGGGACGGTGCAGTGCTGGACCAAATTCTGGGGAATGAAGCCGGACAGGTGGCTGAGGTGATGGTGGGCGAGCATTTTAGTGATAGAGACCACAACATGGTACAGTTTAAGCTTGTTATGGACAAAGAAATAGACAAGTTGCAAAAAAATGTTTTGGATTGGGGGAGAGTGGATTTTGGTAAAATAAGGCAGGATCTGGCCAAGGTAGACTGGGAACAGCTACTTGTGGGGAAATCTAGAGGAGCAGTGGGGGGTGTTCAAAAAGGAAATGGGGAGGGTACAGGCTCAACATGTTCCCTCTAGGGTGATAGGAAGGAGTAACAATCCCAGAGAACCACGGATGACCAGAGATATTCAGGATACGATGAGAAGGAAAAGAGAGGCTTTTAGCAGGTACAAGGGGAGTAAATCAACGGAGGCATTAGTGGAGTACAGAAAGTGCAGGGTGGAGCTTAAGAAAGCAATTAGGAGAGCAAAGAGGGGATATGAGAAAGCTCTGGCTGGTAAAAGTAGGGGAAATCCCAAGATATTCTATAAGTATATCAATGGAAAAAGGATAACCAGGGAAAGAATAGGGCCCATTAAGGACTAAGGGGGCAAACTATGGGTGGAGCCAGAGGACATCGGTAGAGTGTTGAACGGATACTTCACATCCATCTTCACCCAAGAGAATGAGGATGAAGGTATCGAACTCGGGGAGAGAGACTGCGAGGTTCTTGAGCAAATTGATATAGGGAGTGACAAGGTATTGGAGGTGTTGGCAGGCTTAAAAGTGGACAAATCTCCAGGTCCCGATGATTTGTGTCCCAGACTGCTGAGGGAGGCCAAGGAGGAGATCGCAGGGGCTTTGATCCAAATTTTTAGTTCCTCTCTGGCCATGGTGCCAGAGGATTGGAGAACAGCTAATGTGGTTCCGTTATTTAAGAAGGGTTGTAGAGTTAAGCCAGGGAACTACAGGCCAGTGAATCTCACGTCAGTGGTAGGGAAACTATTGGAGAAAATTCTGAAGGAGAGAATCTATCTCCACTTGGAGAGGCAAGGTTTGATCAAGGATAGTCAGCATAGCCAGTCAGATAGTCAGAGGGGGGTCATGCCTAAAAAATTTGATTGAATATTTTGAGGAGGCGACCAGGTGTGTAGATGAGGGTAGTGTAGTTGATGTAGTTTATGTGGATTTCAACAAAGCCTTTGACAAAGTCCTATATGGGAGACTTATATAGAAGGCAAATGCACATGGGATACAGGGTAATTTGATAAAGTGGATTCAAAATTGGGTTAGTTGTAGGAGACGGAGGATGATGACAGAAGGATGCTTTAGTGACTGGAAGCCAGTGTCCAGTGGCGTACCACAGGGATCTGCGCTGTGTCCCCTATTATTCATCATTTATATAAACAACATGGATGACTATGTGGGGGGTAGGATTAGTAAGTTTGCAGATGATACAAAGATTGGCCGGGTAGTTAACAGTGAGGTTGAGTGTCTTGGGCTACAGGAAGATATAGACAGGATGGTCAAATGGGCAGATAAGTGGCAGATGGAATTTAACCCTGAAAAGTGTGAGGTGATACACTTTGGAAGGAGTAATTTGACAAGGAAGTATTCAATGAATGGCATGACACTAGGAAGTTCTGAGGAACAAAGGGACCTTGGCGTGTGTGTCCATAGATCTCTGAAGGCAGAGGGGCATGTTAGTGGGGCGGTGAAAAAGGCATATGGGACACTTGCCTTTATCAATTGAGGCATAGATTACAAAAGTAGGGAGATCATGTTGGAGTTGTATAGAACCTTGGTGAGGCCACAGCTGGAGTACTATGTGCAGTTCTGGTTGCCACATTATAGGAAGGATGTGATTGCACTGGAGGGGGTGCAGAGGAGATTCACCAGGATGTTGCCTGGGATGAAACATTTAAGTTTTGAAGAGAGGTTGGATAGACTTGGGTTGTTTTCGTTGGAGCAGAGAAAACAGAGGGGCGACCTGATCGAGGTGTACAAGATTATGAGGGGCATGGACAGTGTGGATATGAGCAGCTGTTCGCCTTAGTTGAAGGGTCAGTCACGAGGGGATATAAGTTCAAGGTGAGGGGCAGGAGGTTTAGGGGGGATGTGAGGAAAAACATTTTTACCCAGAGGGTGGTGACAGTCTGGAAAGCACTGCCTGGGAGGGTGGTGGAGGCAGGTTGCCTCACATCCTTTAAAAAGTACCTGGATGAGCACTTGACACATCATAACATTCAAGACTATGGGTCAAGTGCTGGTAAATGGGATTAGGCAGGTTGGTCAGGTGTTTCTCACGTGTCGGTACAAACTCGATGGGCCGAAGGGCCTCTTCTGCCTGTGTGATTCTATGATTCTGTGACTTCAGCGTGTGTGTATATTTCCCCAGGGAGGTCTCCTGTTATCCCTTTTATAGTTTGCACACAACCAGTGAAAGATATGAACAGACTCACAAGAGACTTTCTGCAGCCACTCAGCTATGTGCAATGATCTCTTAAAGCTGAGATATTTGAGTTCTTTGCATTTGTTTTCGGACCTGGTTTCTTTGCCATTCTTGGGGTTCTTTTTGCCAAATGACCGTAATTGCAACAAGCAGTTAGCAAAAGTTATCCAATAATAGGAAAAGAAAAGCCAAAGAAATTGTTGCATGTTTTTTAAAATCCTTTTGACTGCTCCGTTGAATTCTCACTAGTTTAAGGAAAATAGCACTGGAAATGAGGTTTGTAACATAAAGACTCAAACCTTACAAAAGAATTATTAATCTGACCTTTTTCATAGCATTTTCTCTGTTTAAAATGGGTCTAGCAGGGCTTTCACTGGAGCCATTAAAAGCAAAGACTCAAGTTCATAGTTCAAAGGCACTAAATGTTTTTGTTTAATTTTGTGACTACAGGCTAATGAGTGCAAAGATCAGCATAGGTTCCTAATCTTAATCCCTGCTACGGACATGTGTAAGCAGGATCCAATTCTTTTGTGGTGTGGTGTAGTTAAATAGGTTGTGGGCATTCATTGGGCGGATACGCACCTGAAAACAGCTACTTGGGTAAGACACCAGGGGATGGGTAGTGCCGTTAGCAACTGTAACTCAGCAACCCACGGGAACAGAGGAGAGAGGAGAAAATTGACAGGAATAACATTTTGAAACCTTTGATTTAGAAAAAAAGAGTGGCACATTCCAGTACCCATGACGGGATTGGCTGGAAATAAAGGGTAACTTTAACCTACCCAAAACGAGTTTCACATACCACCTGATTTTGTTCTCCATTATCTTCAATCAGAAGTAAAATTGCTGAGGGTGAAAACCAGCTTTGAACCCAATCCATTCAGTCTGGGCAGGTGGGGCTAAAATTGTCCCCATTAGTCTCTGCTATGGAATGGTCCAGGATGTAGGGCAAATCCTCACAAAAGTGAAATGTAAAGGATGAGTGAGAAAACCTCTTTCAAACTTAGGGGAAACTTTACTTACTGACTCAAAGATAGAATATGACTCTTTATAAGCAATTGGAGCAGTCAATGAAACTGTGAACTTACAGACCACCCCACTGTGATAATGATAGGTTGTGGAAGCAGTTGTGGAAGCAGTCAAGCAGCCCTTATCCTATAATGACAGCCTTCAGGCTTTGTCAATAGACAACTAGTGAAATTGCAAGCAGAGTCACAGCAGGCTGTTTTTTTTTTCTCAAAAATTTAAAGGGTGGGGATTTAAATGGCTTGACAGTTTGACAATTCCATGGAGCGTATCCACTTATTATGCACATTCATGTCCACTCTTAACAATCCCAAAAGGCACCTTACCTCTCCCAAAGGGGCACCTTAACTTTATTTTATTCATTCATGGGATGTGGGCTTTGCTGATTGGGCCAGCATTTATTGCCTGTCTCTAGTTGCCCTTGAGAAGGTGGTGGTGAGCTGCCTTCTTGAATCGCTGCACTCCACGTGATGTAGATACACCCACCGTGCTGTTAGGAAGGGAGCTCCAGGATTTTTACCCAGTGACAGTGAAGGAACGGCGATATATTTCCAAGTCAGAATGGCGAATGGCTTGGAGGGGAACTTCCAGGTGGTGGTGATCCCATCTATCTGCTGCCCTTGTCCTTCTAGATGGTAGTGGTTGCGGGTTTGGAAGGTGCTGTCTAAGGAGCCTTGGTGAATTCTCCCAAAGGGGTACCTTACATCTCCCAAAGGGTACCTGGACCTTTCCAAAAGAGTACCTTACCTCTCCAAATAACTCTGGCAGCTTTAGACTGTTTCATCTGAATCCCACGAGTTGTGCTTTAGACATTCCAATAACAAAAATTGCATCTGTTTGAAGGCAGCTGACCACCATGGACCCCATGGATGTCCAAACTACATCCTGCACTGGCCCCCACCCTTGCACACCTCGGTGAAAATGGTGGATGCCAGGTTTGGGAGTGGGACTTCTGGAATCGGGGCTCTGGCACCATTTTCACGAAAATTCAGTCCTTAGCTCTCATCCAGTTTTATCACACTACAGTTCTCGTAACAGAATAATGCAAACCTCTTTTATACAATGAGCTGAATATTTATTGTGAATGCCAATGGCTATTGTAGTCAACATTAACCCATGGAGTGGTCATAGAAAAGGAAAACAAATAATACCAACCAAATTAATTATTGCCATTATAAATTGACTTACAAAGCCATTTTCAGCAACGTAGGTTGGCAGCCCACTCACAAGGGACCAATGATCCATAGGAGGTGACCTTCAAGAACAAAATGAATTAAAGTTATGACTTATTGATGACCTGCTGAATAAAATATGCTTCACCAGATCGTAAACATCTGGTAGTACTTACGGGATGACTTTGATTTCCTCTTTCCCGACCAACAAATAGTCAATGATCTTATAAAAGTTGATTTCCTGCACAGTTTGAGAAAGAGTTGTTTGTTAGTGGTGCAAAAACACACAATGTGTTTCAGGGATTGTGCGTGAACTGACGATGAAATATGTTTATAAACTTACTCTGCCATCTGCGGTCTTTGGGCCTTTGTAAGGGGGGACTTCACCCATCAGGATTGGCCATTCATCAAAGAACTCCTAAGGTAGCATTTCATTAGATTTTATTTATTTAATCAAACAAAGTGTAATCATCCATTTTAATTGTGGTTGACATTTTTAAATAACAAATTAAAAGAAAGATATGACATTGTGACTGGCAGTTTATCTACCTTCTGCTTGGTCATATCCAGAAGAGCAACTGAATATCTTTCGACATTTAAATAGATTCGGACTGTGTACAGAGCTTTGTGAAACTGGCGTTCGATGTCTGTAAGTTCTTCAAATACCTTGTTGGCAGACCACAACAGAACCTGTCGATGGGAAGCAAAGAGAAATTTACAGAACCTAGGGGAAAAAGGCATTTTGTCACACTCAATCTGATAATTGCATCTTCTAATTCTTTCATGGGTTTTGTGCATCGCTGGTAAGGCCAGCATTTGTTGCCCACCCCTAACTGGCCTTGAGAAGATGGTGGTGAGATGCTGAGGGTAAGTACACCCATTGTGCTGCAGTGATGGGATCATACTGTAACTACAGATTGAAGTATCAGTATACAGACCTAGACAACTCTTTACAGTGAGGGCATTGAGGTTGTCTGTTGGGAGTAATGCATAATCATATGGATACTGAAGGAAGCAAGATGTGGAAACATGGGAACAGGAGTAGGCCATTCAGACCCTTGACACTATTCTGTCATTCAACTGGATGATGTCTCATCTGCACCTCAACTCAATTTATCTGCCTTTGATCCATATCCTCTGAACCTTACCCAAGAGTAGATGACATGGTGTCAACATAAGATCTAACCGCATCCACCCACTTTGGCAGATTTGATAATCTGATGCCAAACTGGGAAGTCTGCAGTCAGGTGAAGTACTATGAATGACTGACCAACCTGTTTGGCTCACTAATAGGATATAGAGGGATAGATCCAACAATGGGAACTGGCACTCCTGCCACTCAATGCCAAACAACTTTGCAAGATGTTACCCTCAGATACTATGATCCTAATTGAACATCTTACCTGTGCTCTATGCTGAATTTAAATTTTAGTAGTCCCCTTACACAATTAGTGGTTCCTAAAGCCTTGGCTTTGCCAAGCTGTGTTAAACTCTAGGCTTAGCTAAATAGGATGTATCCCTACAGGATTACAGTGTGCACTCTTTATTAAATATAAACCTGTGCTGCTTTCTTAGTTGCTTGATTTGACTCTTAAAAATACTGAGGATTTTCATGTGTATCAAACAAGCTCCGCCCAAATAAAAATTGTGCCACAGTAAGGCTATGTTTCCTATCCTTGCTAGTAAGGCTAGTTGTGCTCACATCTACGTACATTGTAGTGGTCTGTAACCATTAGATTAAGCAGATGTGATGCTGATCTGAGGGGCTTAGAGGCCAGTAATAGTTTTGTAGTTTCTAAGGCTACAATAACATTAATTAGCACCCAGCCTGACTCTTCCTTTGTTCCAGAGTCAGGTCAGACCCATATTATGGATTTATACTATAATTTTAGCACAGCGAAACTGCCTTGTATCTGCGCAGTGTAAATGTTGCCTTTGTCTGCTATCCAGGGAGTTAGATCCAAGAGCTAAATTATCAGTAAATGTGTAATGCTGTTCATATCTGACTATAACACTCCAACACTTGTCTATTAGTGAAAGGTGGAATTTATGCAGCTGATCTGGGATATGAGATGCTTAATTTATAATGCTAAATTGGCTCTCTTGCATTCTGCTCCCTGTACAGTAATAAGAGTAAGGCTCACACTACATAGCACCAGACAACTCAAGTTTCTACATGTGGAGCAGAGGGAAAAAATGTCTTGGTGAGGAGTTTTACTTTTGACCAAAAAAATGATAAAATAGAGCAGTTTCTACAACACATAGCCCAGTGAACAATTGGTCATGCCTGCTCCTCCTGGCCCCACAAAAATAAAAGATGAAAAGATTCGGAGCTTTTTTGCAGAGCAGCCACCAACAGTGCCTTTAAGGACCACTGGTTAGGCTGTTCACCACAGAACCAAAGGGCAAAGAGGTCACTGAACATTGAAACACTGATCATGCTTATTAGTGTGTTTAATGATTTGATAGAGAACAGTTTTGTTAACTTGTATTGAAAGTCAAGCGAGGATCCCTCAGATAATTCTTGAGCAACATGAATGGAGAACAGTTGATCCCTGAGAATGATTACATGGCGATTATATTATATTATTTACAGTTTACATTACCAACTGCAAGAGTGAAGTTTCAGGTGTTACTACTCTGACCTGGACCACCATCCCCATTGGTGAAGAACATCAAAATGTAATGTGTGGGTATTTGAGAAAGAATCAAGTTTTCAAAGAACTTATTTGAATCTAACACAAATATTACCTGGGACCGTCGTAATTCCACATTGTAGAGGTAATTTATATGAGAGTATCTCAGTGCTAAAGATGCAAAATTAAGATATTTTGTAAAAACCTAGAAATATAAAATGAATAGGTTACTGCTCAATAGATTTGATTTTCTTTAAACTTGCACAAAAATCTAAGATAGTCGTTTCTAGTTACCTCTTGGTCTTCTGTTGTGAAATGTGGTTCTCCAATTTTGTTGATCACCATCAAGACTGCTAAAATCTCCTTCCCCTGCACCACTGGGGCAGCTAGCATGTTCAAAGTTGTGTAGCCAGTCTGTTTATCAACAAATTCAGAAAAATGGGCATCCTAGGACAGAACCACAAAGTCACATTTCTATTTGTCTCCAACACATGTTATGGGTCATTTTTTGCAATAGTGGTGTCCTCGTAATTAGATGTCTAAGTAAATGTTCATGTACTTCATTTAATTATGTTGGGAAAACCAGGAAGTTCTCTCTGTTCATGATGTTTGATAACACAGCCTTTATTTTTCTCATTTTAGGGTGAAAATTGGGGGTGTGCTAAATCTCCCAGGAATCTGTTTTTTTTATTAACTAAAATACATTAATTGTTGAACTGCACTCTATGAAATCTCTATTAAAAGCTTGCCAGTTAAAAATGGGAAAAGTCAGTCTATTAAAACCTGGAACAGACCTGCTTTGCTGATGGAATGGGTGAGACGTTAATCAAGGGAAGCCGGCAATGCTGCACCCACTTACATCCTGGGTGAGATGAAGTGAAACTTCTTTAAAACAGTTGCTGTTGATTGAAAAACCACCTGGATCATCTCAAACAGAAATTAAACCTCAGATTTTCTTTGACTCTCTTTACACGCATCAATGAGAATTTTCTCACACTTCCGGAGAAGTTACAGTGCACGGTAGTAGAAAATCCAAGGAAATTCAAGGCCACAGTAACAGATTTCAGATTTACTGGCCAGTTATTAGTGTGACAGCTTTTCCACAGCTAAAATTACAGAAGGGCTTCTATTATTTGCTAAAGCACAAAGCTCAACTTGTACATTACAGGCATTGCAGATAACTGAACGTTTTCCATAGTAATTTTAACTTTCACCAATAGTCTAAAGTGGCCAATATTCAATGGGCAATGCATTATACACCAAGCTCAAGTCTGCATTCCATTGAAGTCAACTGAAAACACAATCAGGGCAGGGTATATAACTATCCAATGCTGTTTGTTTTATATCTTTTCCAAGAATTAAAATAACCAATTTTCTTCTCAGATATATGACAAACAATAGGTAATCCATTGCATTAGTAAACACCAGAATCAAAGACTGCAGCTAAGACTAAGCTTTAGGTACCAGTGTGTTCCCATCTGAGAAGTTGCTTCCTACGTTCTGACCATGTGACAAACAGAAATTGCAAGGGCAAGGCAAGTCCTGAGAAATGCATAACTTTGTGATCCTTCTCAATCTTCACCTCAATCAATCTTATGAGTCTAGAAAGGTTATCCATCAGAGTCTTGATATAGCAGCAAGTGCTTGCAAGTCAATAGCTGTAGTGTTTGACTTGGCTAGTTATATACCCTACCCTAACTGCGTTTTCAATTGACTTCAGTGGAAAGCAAACTTGAGCTTGGTGTATAATGCATGGCCCATTGAATATCATCTGCCTTAGACTATTGGTGAAAGTTAAAATTACTATGGGAAATGCTCAGTTATCTGCAAATGTCTGTTATGTACAAGGTGGAACTGCTCTTCCTGATGGAACATTAAAAAGACCTGTTGGTCCATGCATATAACTGATACTCTAATTATATCATGTTTGATTATTTATCTAGTCTTGTACATTTACATTAAACGTGAACATACACTAAACATGAATATACAATTATGTACATATACCCCTGAACATATGCTATTCACTATATGTACACTATGCATGCAGCTACATAACCTATTTGCATGTTTGCTACCCTATGCACATATATTGCCAATGCAAACATGCTATCCACAAAAATATACTACCCATATAGATAGCTGCCCATGCATATACCTAAACACACACATACACTACTTTTATAAAGTATAAGAGCTCCAATGGTTGCCTGAGCACTTTTTAAGTCAAGCTTGATACAGGTTTAGAGCCAAAAACTTTGCACTTGTAAAAAAGAAATACACCCAAAATGCACAAAGTAAAAAAAATGCACACAGAAGTATAACTCCATCAGACAAATCTATTCCAACACAACTGAAAAGTGTTCTTAATGATATTTTGGTTTAAGCAATATGGGACAAACATCGACTGAACCGCAATACAAACCTGGCTGCTGTACATTTTTTCAAGAATAGTGAGGGCTCAAATCTGAACTGTTGATTTAATGAAGGAAGTACTACAGTCTCGCATTAATAATTCTTATCCTTATGTTGAAATCCCTCTATGGCCCCGCCCTCCAGCACTACAACTCACTGAGCTTTCTGTGTTGATCCAATTCTGGCCTCCTGTGCACCCCCAATTTTCAGAGAACCACCACTGACATCTATGCCTTCAGCTGCCATGGCATCAAGCTCTGGAATTTCCTTCGTAACTTCTCTACCTCTCCCTCTTCCTTTAAGATGCTCCTTAAAATCTACTTCTTTGACCAAGCTTTTGCTTATCTGACCTATTATCTCTTAATGTGGCTCAGTGTCAAATTGTGTTTGATAATGCCCCTCTGAAGTGTCTTTTGTTCTATTACATGAACAACGTTATATAAATACAAGTTGTTGATGTATTTCAAACTACAGGGTAACTCAAAGAAAACAGACATAAGTATCACGTTGCAAAAATGTTACAATATATTATATGTGAACGGCATCAGTGTCTGGAGGTGCTTTGTGCAGACAAAGCCCATCTATTCTAAAACACTGTTGGCTATCAATGGTGGACCTAAAACGGCATTTCGAAAAATATTACTAGTGATTCAGAATAGAGCTCTCGTCTTTCTCCAAAAAGTCACAATTATCAGAATCCTCTGTATTGTGATAAAACCTTTCAGTTCTATTGGATAATGGTTTTCTAATGGAATACTACTTTTGGATGCTTTTCTATTACCACCATCATGTCAATGCAAAGCACCTTCTACTATGTGTAGTTCCATTAGAATGTCAAACTGGGTTTAAAAAGCGCCTGCTCAGTCAGTCCAATGGAGCCCCTGTGGTTTGCAAACTTCCAGCACTCTATTTAAAGTTGTGAGAGAGCAGACATATCCACATTTGTACTGTCACAACTTTAAAAGTTCCAGCTAGTGGGCAACATTCTGCACATGCAACATTCAACACACTCGAGTTAAAATTACTTTATTGGCAAGACCAGGGGTTGTTTATTTTCTTGGAGAATTAGATTTTGTGCAGTTGTGCCTTATATTATCATCTATCTGTAATGTAATTAAGTTCTGCATCTACTGTACATTTCTTGAGCAATTTCCATCATGCCTGCTAGCTAGCTTTAATCCTTAAGATATACACACAATTACAATTACACTCATCTTTCAGGTTTCTCAATCGGAGGTGATGATGTTGCTTTTCCAAACTCGAACCGCACGGGTGCAGACCTCCTGACACTAGGTGGCAGTGCTGTTCCTTCCTGAGGTCCATTATTGTACTTCCAACTAATGTTGGTATGTTTTATTTATTTTTAATAATTTCTTTTCTAGTTTTATTTCTACCTTCCCTATTGTTTCACACCTGCAGCACCTCTCTTCACAGCCGCCTCCAAGAACACACGCTTTAAGCTGCAGTCACAAGCACAGGCCTGAGGCATCCTTTCTCCTCTTCCTGCCAACATCCCACTCCCAATTCCGCTGACCACTTTTGGATTACTGCCCGTTACTCACTGCTCCCACAACCTCTCTGTTGTCGTTGGTACAGAATTTTTCCTTAAAGCCATCCTCCTAGTCAACATGTCAGCACCTTTAAGAACCAAACTGCTGATTTTTCAACTCACTGCTAGGAAATTGGTGAAATTGAAGGTCAAGGGAATTGATGGGGATGGGTGGGGGATTTGGTGGGGAATTGGTGGGGGTGGTTGGGGGGGGGGAGGGGGGGGTGGCGGGGGCATGAGAAAGGGAGCGGGCAGTTCTGAAATAGTCGACAGGACAAGGTAGGGTCATGGGTGACGGAACACGAAGCTTAGGGGAAGCTGCTAAGAGGCAATGCAGATGAAGAGAAGAAGCGTAAAAGAGTTGAAGGGAGGAAGATTTGAAAGATGGGAGGGTCGGGAAGGGTAAAGGAGTGAAAGAGAGGTGCACCGAGCAGACAGGAGATTGGAGGAGAGCAAAAGGAGACTGGGAAAGAGAAAATAGGGGAAAGGAGGGAATTGTGAAGCAGGAAGAGGGGGATAAGGGAAATAGGATCAAGGAAGGGATGAGGTCAGGAGGCATGGTGAGATTATTAGGCATGATGACTGTGAGATGTGGTGAAGATGGACAACACAACAGCGGATGAAGAATTTGAGAAAATATGAAAGGGAAAACAGAAGTGAAATGAAGTGGTTACAGATTGACCCCTTTCACACTGCTTTCCACTCAAACTCTGCACCAGCTCTCACCTAAACATTGCCCACAAGCTCCTGGTAACTCTCACCTAAACATTGCCCGCAAGCTCCCTATAACTCTAACCAAAACTTTACCCGCAATTTCCCTGTAACTCTCAGCGAAACATTACCCGCAATTTCCCTGTAACTCTCAGCGAAACATTACCCGCAACTCCCTGTAACTCTGACCTAAACATTACCCGCGAGCTCCCTGTAACTCTCAGCGAAACATTACCTGCAATTTCCCTATAACTCTAACCAAAACTTTACCCGCAATTTCCCTGTAACTCTCAGCGAAACATTACCCGCAATTTCCCTGTAACTCTCAGTGAAACATTACCCGCGAGCTCCCTGTAACTCTCAGCGAAACATTACCCGCAATTTCCCTGTAACTCTCACCTAAACATTACCCGCAATTTCCCTGTAACTCTCACCTAAACATTACCCGCAATTTCCCTGTAACTCTCAGCGAAACATTACCCGCAACTCCCTGTAACTCTCACCTAAACATTACCCGCGAGCTCCCTGTAACTCTCAGCGAAACATTACCCGCAAACTCCCTGTAACTCTAACCAAAACATTACCCGCAACTCCCTGTAACTCTCACCTAAACATTACCCGCGAACTCCCTGTAACTCTCACCTAAACATTACCCGCAAGCTCCCTGTAACTCTCAGCGAAACATTACCCGCAATTTCCCTGTAACTCTCAGCGAAACATTACCCGCAATTTCCCTGTAACTCTCACCTAAACATTACCCGCGAGCTCCCTGTAACTCTCACCTAAACATCAGCCGCAACTCCCTGTAACTCTCACCTAAACATTACCCGCAAACTCCCTGTAACTCTCACTTAAACATTACCTGCAAACTCACTGTAACTCTAACCAAAACATTACCCACAATTTCCCTGTAACTCTCACCTAAACATTACCCACAATTTCCCTGTAACTCTCACCTAAACATTACCCACAATTTCCCTGTAACTCTCACCTAAACATTACCCACAATTTCCCTGTAACTCTCACCTAAACATTACCCACACACTCCCTGTAACTCTCACTTAAACATTACCCGCAAGCTCCCTGTAACTCTCACCTAAACATTACCCACAAGCTCCCTGTAACTCTCACCTAAACATTACCCACACACTCCCTGTAACTCTCACCTAAACATTACCCGCAAGCTCCCTGTAACTCTCACCTAAACATTACCTGCAAACTTCCTGTAACTCTCACCTAAACATTACCCACAAGCTCCCTGTAACTCTCGAGGGAATTCAAAATTGGATCCAACTGCTCTACACTAACATCAGTAGCGCAGTCTCAATCAATGGGTGGGAAACAGATAGCTTTCCGATTAAATCTGGAGTCAGGCAGGGCTGTCCTCTCTCGCCTATTCTTTTCATGTGTTGCATAGAACCCTTTGCCGAGTCCATCAGGAAGGATCTGGGCATAAGAGGAGTGACGATCCCAGGCAGTGGAGGCACTCAGGTAAAAGCCTCCCTGTACATGAATGATGTCGCCGTCTTCTGTTCGGATGCGCTGTCAGTGCGCAGACTGATCCACATCTGCGACCAGTTCGAACTGGTCTCGGGAGCCAAGGTAAATCGTGGGAAGAGCGAGGCCATGTTCTTTGGGAACTGGGCTGACCGATCCTTTGTCCCCTTCACTGTCAGGGCTGACGGCCTGAGGGTGCTGGGGATATGGTTCGGAGGGACCAGGGCATGCGTTAGAAACTGGAAGGAGCGAGTGTCTATGGTGAAAAGGAAACTGGGCATGTGGGAGCGACGCTCCCTCTCCATTACGGGCAAGAACCTGGTCATCAGGTGTGAGGCACTCGCGCTGTTGCTGTACGTGGCGCAGGTCTGGCCCATTCCACACTCCTGCGTGGTGGCGATCACTCGAGCCATCTTCCGCTTTATCTGGAGGTCAAAAATGGATCGTGTCGGCAGGGACGTGATGTATAAGCCTCTAGATAAAGGGGGAAAAAACGTGCCCAACATCGCCCTCATACTGATGGCCACCTTTGTGTGCGGCTGCATCAAGCGGTGCGTAGACCCTCAGTACGCAAACACCAAGTGTCACTACATGCTGAGGTTCTACCTGTCCCCAGTGTTGCGAAGGATGGGTCTGACCACGCTGCCGCGGAACGCTCCAAGTAGTTGGACCGTGCTGTACCACCTGTCCCTCATAGAAAAATTTATGCAGAAAAACACCTTTGACCACAAGTCCATCAGGCAGTAGTCAGCACGTAACGTCTTAGAGGCCCTGAGGGAAAAGGAGAGGGTGGATCCTGTGGGATGGTTCCCCGAGCAGACTGTCAAAGTCATTTTGCAGAATGCCTCATTGCCAGAGCTTTCCAACAAGCACCAATACGTGGCTTGGCTGGTGGTGAGAAAGGCCTTCCCCGTCAGATCCTTCCTACACGTCAGGAGTCTCACCCCCTTGGCACATTGCCCTCGAGTTGGCTGTGGTGGAAGAGACCGTTGTTCACCTCCTTGTGGATTGTGCCTTTGCAAAGAAGGTCTGGAGAGAGATGCAGTGGTTGCTGTCGAGGTTCATCCCGAGCAGTTCTGTGACATAGGACTCTGTGCTCTACGGGCTGTTCCCAGGGACACACATCGAGACAAACACCAACTGCAGCTGGAGGTTCATCAACTCGGTGAAAGACGCGCTTTGGTCTGCCCGAAACTTGTTGGTCTTCCAGCACAAAGAGTTGTCCTCAACCGAATGTTGCGGACTGGCACAATCCAAAGTCCAGGACTACGTGCTGAGGGACGCACTAAAGCTTGGGGCAGCTGCCGCAAAGGCGCAATGGGGAAGGGTCGCTGTCTAAGACCTTTCTGCCACAGCGCACCGAGAGACTGGGAACTGTTTAAATCCCCTCGGGCTGTACAGCTCAAAATGAAAGGCTGTAAATGATTGTAATATTGTTTGTACTGATGCACCTGGTGATACATTTTGTAAAAGTTGAACCGGATTGTACCCTTGTAATGGTGTTTTTGAAATGGTTTGGAATGTGGTTGAAGATATTTTATGAATAAAGTATATTTTTCAACAAAAAAAGTAACTCTCACCTAAATATTACCCGCGATCTCCCTGTAACTCTCACCTAAATATTACCCGCGATCTCCCTGTAACTCTCACCTAAATATTACCCGCGAGCTCCCTGTAACTCTCACCTAAATATTACCCGCGAGCTCCCTGTAACTCTCACTTAAATATTACCCACGAGCTCCCTGTAATCCTCACCTAAACATTGCCCACAATCTCCCTGTAACTCTCACCTAAACAAAACCCGCAAACTCCCTGTAACTCTCATCTAAACATTACCCGCGAGCTCCCTGTAACTCTCACTTAAATATTACCCGCAAGCTCCCCGTAACTCTCAACTAAACATTACACACAAACCCCCTATAACTCTCACCTAAACATTACCCACAAACTCCCTGTAACTCTCAGCGAAACATTACCCGCAATTTCCCTGTAACTCTCAGCGAAACATTACCCACAAGCTCCCTGTAACTCTCACCTAAACATTACCCGCAAACTCCCTGTAACTCTCACTGAAACAGAACCAACAAACACCCTGTAACTCTCACCTAAACATAACCAACAAACACCCTGTAACTCTCACTGAAACAGAACCAACAAACTCCCTGTAACTCTCACCTAAACATTACCCGCAAACTCCCTGTAACTCTCAGCGAAACATTACCCGCAAACTGCCTGTAACTCTCATCTAAACATTACCCACAAACTCCCTGTAACTCTCACCTAAACATTACCCGCAAACTCCCTGTAACTCTCACCTAAACATTACCCACAAACTCCCTGTAACTCTCACCTAAACATTACCCGCAAACTCCCTGTAACTCTCACCTAAACATTACCCGCAAACTCCCTGTAACTCTCACCTAAACATTACCCGCAAACTCTCTGTAACTCTCACCTAAACATTACCCGCAAACTGCCTGTAACTCTCACCTAAACATTAGCCGCAAACTGCCTGTAACTCTCACCTAAACATTAGCCGCAAACTGCCTGTAACTCTCACCTAAACATTACACGCAAACTTCCTGTAACTCTCACCTAAACATTAGCCGCAAACTGCCTGTAACTCTCACCTAAACATTACCTGCAAACTGCCTGTATCTCTCAGCGAAACATTACCCACAATTTCCCTGTAACTCTCACCTAAACATTACCCGCGAGCTTCCTGTAACTCTCACCTAAACATTACCTGCAAACTCCCTGTAACTCTCACTTAAATATTGCCCGCAGTCTCCCTGTAACTCTCAGCAAAACATTACCCGCAACTCCCTGTAACTCTCACCTAAACATTACCCGCAAACTCCCTGTAACTGTCACAAAAACACTACCCGCAAACTCCCTGTAACTCTCACTTAAAAATTTTACCCGCAAACTCCCCATAACTCTCAACTAAACATTACACGCAAACTCCCTATAACTCTCATTGAAACATAACCAACAAACTCCCTGTAACTCTCACCTAAATATTACCCGCAAACTGCCTGTAACTCTCACTTAAACATTACCCACAAGCACCTGGTAACTCTCACCTAAACATTACCCGCGAGCTCCCTGTAACTCTCACTTAAATATTACCCGCAATCTCCCTGTAACTCTCACCTAAACATTACCCGCAAACTCCCTGTGACTCTCACTTAAACATTACCTGCAAACTCCCTGTAACTCTCACCTAAATATTACCCACAAGCTGCCTATAACTCTCACCTAAACACTACCCGTAAATTCCCTCTAACTCTCACCTAAACATTACCCGCAAACTCCCTGTAACTCTCACCTAAACATTACCTGCAAACTCCCTGAAACTCTCACCTAAACATTACCCGCAAACTCCCTGTAACTCTCACCTAAACATTACCCGCAAACTTCCTGTAACTCTAACCTAAACATTACCCGCAAACTCACTGTAGTTCTCACCTAAACATTACCTGCAAACTCCCTGTAACTCTCACCTAAACATTACCCGAAACTCACTGTAGCTCTCACCTAACCGTTACCTGCAAACTCCCTGTAACTCTCACCTAAACATTACCTGCAAACTCCCTGTAACTCTCACGTAAACATTACCCGCAAACTCCCTGTAACTCTCAGCGAAACATTACCCACAAACTCCCTGTAACTCTCACCTAAACATTACCCAAAACTCACTGTAGCTCTCATCTAAACATTACCCGCAAGCTTCCTGTGACTCTCAACTAAACATTACCTGCAACTCCCTGTAACTCTCACCTCAACATTACCCACAAGCTGCCTGTAACTCTCACCTAAGCATTACCCTTAAACTCCCTGTAACTCTTACCTAAACATTACCCAAAACTCACTGTAGCTCTCACCGAAACATTACCCACACACTCCCTGTAACTCTCACCTAAACATTACCTGCAAACTCCCTGTATATCTCACTGAAACATTATCCACAAGCTCCCTGTAACTCTCACCTAAACATTACCCGAAACTCCCTGTAACTCTCACCTGAACATTATCCGCAAGCTGCCTGTACCTCTAGCTGAATCCCACCCCTGATCATCTACTGTCACCACCAAATGAATAAGGACAGGGAAGCCCAATAACGAAAGACAAATCACAGAGAAAGGAGAAACAGAAAACAATCACGGAAAGATCACAAGAAAGGAGAACACAAAGGTACAAAGCACAGGGAGAGAATTAAACAAAGAGAAGAGGACACAGTTAATAAAAACGTATGGAGGATGCACACAACTCCCAGCATGAAAAGACACCAATTGATGTTCAAAACGGCAAACTCCAACTTCACAAGAACGCCACTAAAGATCCATTCGGATTGTTTTCCACCTGTCCTGTGTACCATCACACACTTTGCAGTGTTCGTGTGTGTGGGAATAAATGTAGGATAATTCAAACTTCTTAAACAATAATTCCTAGTTAATCGTTTCAGGAATGCTACCTTGTATAAATCATACTGATCAGATGCCACTTCGAATTGCATTAGAATGTAGCTGCTAAATATTATTGAATGCATGTCAGTTGTTCAATAGCAATGTACCTTCGTAACATTAGGAACATTCTGCACCTTCTTCGTACGTGCTGTCCATCCCACTACCCCCACATCCAATGGAAAAACTATCTCACTCTGTGGAGACACAAGATTATTCTCAAAACTGGAGTCTCTGGTCACATTAAAAAGTCTCGTGGCCACTTCTGCCATGCCATTCCTCGACCTGAATAGAAACATGCTGCCTCTATCTGCATTGACCAGGGTGACAATCCTCTGGAGTACCTTGTGCATCTGATTCTCCACATTGCAGTCATCCTGCATCTCTTTGACCAACTCAAACACAATGTCAGACTCCTCCAGCTTGCACAGGTCTTTGAAGGAGGCCCAGTCCTTTAACTCTGCCTTTGCATCCTTGAAGATTGCACCAATTGTCTCTGGCCTGAGTTTCCTGTCAAAATATTCCTTGGCGAATTGTGGGTTGTTCTCCAAGTATTTCTCAACAACTTCCTTGCTAATGTCTCCCATGTTTGCTGCTACTTTTCTTTTTAGATTTGCATCACTGAAGGTTGGGAGAGAAAGGGTGAAATCAGCAGTCCTTCTTTGGTAGCTGCAGGACAAGGTTAGTTCGAGGCATCAGGCATCCCATTTGTCATGGCAGGTCTGGCCAGTTGCTTCCAGGGTTGACAGACGGCAACGATTAATGATTGTGAAAACTTCCAGACTGCTCCTCGCCCTGACGTCAGGACTTTAAATCCTAATGAATGCATTAGATCATGAATCCTTATCTTCATTCGAGAATGAGCAATCCCGTTACTGAACCCGATTAATACTTCCAAAGATCACTGCTCCACGTGAGACAACCACAATCAGTTTAGAGCTTCTTTTCGCCTCCAAAGCTTATTATGTGTGCAATATCAGCTGACTTTTAACGTGTGCTGTGCCGTTTGGGAACCCATGCCTTTAAACGCCCGCAATGTTGTGCTTTAGGAAGTTTCAACTTTAAATAAAGCGATGTAAAGATAAATGGTTAACATTCTGTGTGAACCAGAAGCGTGTGGACACCGGCTGCCTGACAATGCAGCTGGACTTAGGCTTCATTTTTAAAAAGGCAGTTCGCTTTTTTCCCCCCTTATAAACTAATCTGTCCACGGAATATTCAAGCTACTGCTTTCAAGAATAAATATACCTGTTAATTTTGAGTAGGTTGCATTTTGGGCCCACGTTTGCATGTATTGTCATCCAGCATAGTTTACTGTAAAGATTGCAGATGATTTCTACCCCATCATAAAACAACATTTTGCGATTTAAACGCATTGGGCTGACCCCAGGAGCTTTGAAAAGAAATAAAAACAGAAAACGCTGGAAATAGTCAGGCCAGGCAGCATCTGTGGGGAGAGAAAGTTAATTTTTCAGCTGAACCTCTGGCTAGAACTGGAGGAAGCTCAGGCTTGAAGCAAGTACAGAGGCAGGGAAAGGGTACATGATTACATTTCTCTCCACAGATGCTGTCAGACCTGAGTTTTTCCAGCAATTTTTGTTTTTGTTTCAGATTTCCAGCATCCGCAGTATTTTGCTTTTAACAAAAGAGGAGATATGTGATTGAGTGGAAAGCAAGTGAGATTAAATGATAAAAGGGATGATGGTGCAAGACAAAGTGGGATGGTAATGGGACTAGTAAAGAAACAAAGATGTGTCAAGAAGAGGTGTAAATGGCAAGAGCAGAATCTGCACCAACAGTTGCTATCCAAACAGTGTGAGTAATGGTTATAACTGAAGTTGTTGAACTTAATTTTGAATCTGGAAGACTGTAAATTACCTAATTAAAAGATGAGGTGCTGTTGCTTGAGCTTATACTAAATTTCACTGGAACAGTGTAGGAGGCTGAAATCAGAATGGGAGTGGGGCAGAGAATTACAATGTGGTTGAACGAAAATGCGGGATTACACGTGTAGACTGAACAGAGGCATTCCGCAAAGCAGTTACTTAATCTGCATTTGGTCTTCCACATTGGGAACTTTTCACCCTTTCATAGGCCTTCCCTTTTGTTCTTACACCACCCACCCTTTACCTACCTCTGCACTTGTTTAAAACCTGTCACATCTCTAACTTTTTAAAAATTCTGATGGTAAGTCTAAAATATCCTAAAATGTCTGTTTCTCTCTCTGGGGACGCTGCTTAACTGCTGAGTGTTTCTGTTTTTATTTCCACTTGTGTGCATCTGCGCTATTTTGCTTTTGTTTTGAGGAGAAATGTTGGCGAATGTTACAGCATTGGGACAGTGGAGGAGTCACATTGGGAAAGAGATAAAACCTCTTGCTTCCTGTAATTCCCCATAATACGATCAACAGTGTTGCTATTTGCACCTTGGATAGTAGAGCTTTCCTTAATATACTTTCTGAATTTAAAGTATTGGAAAATATGTTTAAATTTAGCTTGGTGGGGAACCTATCAGGAATCAAGAGGAGTTAAAAAATGTTGTAAATATTGAACAATGACATAAATTCAGTGGTTCTGATCAGCACTGTTCAGGTGGAGAGTGTCTCCAAAGTTAAAGCTTTTTTTAAACTTGTTCTTGGGATGTAACACTCTTACCTAGTAAGGATAGTCCAATAGGACAAAATCATTCCCACTGAGCCAAGATGCAGTTGAAGGCAAAAGAATTTCACCAACCAGGTGGCTGAAAACCAAGCACATAGTCCTTGCAGTAATATGATATATGAGAAATGAATATGAATAATGTTCTGTCTCATGGTTGTTTTCACCATTGGATAGCTGGCATTTTACTCCATGTATTTTCTATTTGGTTTCACATGGGTTTTCATCACTTCTCTGAAGATACTAGGTGCAGGAATCTGGGAAGTTCGGGTGTGACTTTTATAAATGTGTATGAGCCATCAAGCATGGCCAAGAATGTCTTTTATCCAAATTCCATAAGTGCTTTCTGCATTCAGTATTGCACAACTAATTCAGTAGGTTTATGTGCATGTCAATGCCCAGGGTCAATGGTCAAATGGATCTGTAACCTTTATGAATAACAGTATGTATGATTAAAATGTATTTCATGACATAACCATGCCATAGGAACAGGAATAGACTACCCAGCCCCTCAAGCATGTTTTAATGTTCAGCTGGATAATAGCTGCTCAACTCCCTCTACCCACATTGGTTCTGCAACTCTTCGTCTCCTTGCCAAACAATAATCTATTAACTGCATAATCTGGCAAAGGATCTATACTTGAAATGTTAACTGGCCTCTTCTCTGCATAGATACTGATAGAGCTATTAAGTATCTTCTGTTTCTGTTTCAGATAGCTAGCATCTGCAGTTTTGTGCTTATTATAGTTTTCTCACAATTGGTTTTCCTTTAGTTTTCTTCTAGGAGCTTATAATATTTCATTCCAATCCATTATATATGTAATGACATTTCAGAAGGATTTTTGTAGAGAATCTGCCTAGCCTTTTTCAGGCATTTTCATTATTCGCCTCATTAATTAACGTTCCAGCTAAATTAAACAACCTAGCAAAACTGGAATATAATTTCAGTTAATGTAAGGGATGAAGGTAGGGATGCTAAATTAAAACAAATTTAACCCAATTATGTCTGGAGTTGAAGGAGCAGCTTCTGCATGAAAAGTACTTTGCAAGCTTTTTCCATTTCTTACCAATGGAAACAATAGCATTATGTTACTGGACTAGTAATCCTAATCACTGAATCACAGAATCACAGTGCAGAAGAGGCCCTTCAGCCCATCGAGTCTGCACTGACAGGTGAGAAAGACCTGACCTACCTACCTAATCCCATTTACCAGCACTTGGCCCATAGCCTTGAATGCTATGACGTGCCAAATGCTCATCCGGGTACTTTTTAAAGGATGTGAGGCAACCCGCCTCCACCACCCTCCCAGGCTGCGCATTCCAGATCATCACCACCCTCTGGGTAAAAAAGTTTTTCCTCACATTCCTCCTAAACCTCCTTCCCCTCACCTTGAACTTATGTCCCCTCGTAACTGAACCTTCAAGCTGCTCCCTATCCACCCTGTCCATGCCCCTCATAATCTTGTGCACCTCAATCAGGTCGCCCATCAGTCTTCTCTGCTCCAATGGAAACAACCGAAGTCTATCCAACCCCTCTCCATAACTTAAATGTTTCATCCCAGGCAACATCCTGGTGAACCTCTTCTGCACCCCCTCCAGTACAATCACATCCTTCCTATAATGTGGCGGCCAGAACTGCACATTATACTCCAGCTGTGGCCTCACCAAAGTTCTATACAACTCCAACATGACCTCCCTACTTTTGTAATCTATGCCTCGATTGATAAAGGCAAGTGTCCCATATGCCTTTTTCACCACCCCATTAACATGCCCCTCCGCCTTCAGAGATCAATGGACACACACGCCAAGGTCCCTTTGTTCCTCAGAACTTCCTAGTGTCATGCTGTTCATTGAATACTTCCTTGTCAAATTACTCCTTCCAAAGTGTATCACCTCACATTTTTCAGGGTTAAATTCCATTTGCCACTTATCTGCCCATTTGACCATCCCATCTATATCTTCCAGTAGCCCAAGACACTCAACCTCACTGTTAACCACCCGGCCAATCTTTGTGTCATCCGCAAACTTACTAATCCTACCCCCCACATAGTCATCTATGTCGTTTATATAAATGACGAATAATAGGGGACCCAGCACAGATCCCTGTGGTACGCCACTGGACACTGGCTTCCAGTCACTAAAGCATCCTTCTGTCATCACCCTCTGTCTCCTACAACTAACCCAATTTTGAATCCACCTTATCAAATTACCCTTTACCCATGTGCATTAGCCTTCTTTATAAGTCTCCCATGTGGGACCTTGTCAAAGGCTTTGCTGAAATCCATATAAACTACATCAACTGCACTACCCTCATCTACACACCTGGTCACCTCTTCAAAAAATTTAATCAAATTTGTTAGGCATGACCTCTCTCTGACAAAGTCATGCTGACTATCCCTGATCAAACCTTGCCTCTCCAAGTGGAGATAGATTCTCTCCTTCAGAATTTTCTCCAATAGTTTCCCTACCACTGATGTGAGACTCACTGGCCTGTTGTTCCCTGGCTTCTCTCTACAACCCTTCTTAAATAGCGGAGCCACATTAGTTGTTCTCCAGTCCTCTGGCACCTCCCCCGTGGCCAGAGAGGAATTAAAAATTTGGGTCAGGGCCCCTGCGATCTCCTCCTTTGCCTCCCTCAGCAGTCTGGGACACAAATCATCGGGACCTGGAGATTTGTCCACTTTTAAGCCTGCCAACACCTCCAACACCTTGTCACTCCCTATACCAATTTGCTCAAGAACCTCACAGTCTCTCTCCCCAAGTTTGATACTTTCATCCTCATTTTCTTGGGTGAAGATGGATGTGAAGTATTCATTCAACACTCTGGCAATGTCCTCCAGCTCCATCCATAGATTGCCCCCTTGGTCCATTATGGGCCCTACTCTTTCCCTGGTTATCCTCTTCCCATTGATATACTTATAGAATATCTTGGGATTTTCCCTACTTTTACCAGTCAGAGCTTTCTCATATCCCCTCTTTGCTCTCCTAATTGCTTTCTTAAGCTCCACCCTGCACTTTCTGTACTCCAGTAATGCCTCCGCTGATTTACTCCCCTTGTACCTGCTAAAAGCCTCTCTTTTCCTTCTCATCGTATCCTGAATATCTCTGGTCATCCGTGGTTCTCTGAGCACGTTACTGCTTCCTATCACCCTAGAGGGAGCATGTTGAGCCTGTACCCTCCCCATTTCCTTTTTGAACGCCCCCCCCACCCCGCTCCTCTGTAGAGTTCCCTGCAAGTAGCTGTTCCCAGTCTACCTTGGCCAGATCCTGCCTTATTTTACTAAAATCTACTCTCCCCCAATCCAAAACATGTTTTTGCATGGTCTGGAGACTTGAATTTAAATCCTACTGTAGCAAGTGTGGAATGTAAATCCTGTTAATTATATACATCTGGAATAAAAGGCTAATATCAGTTATAGTGACCATATAACAACCAGATTGCTGTAAAAACCCATAGGTTCACTATGTCCTATAGGGAAGGAAATCTTTCCTTACCCAGTCTGGCCTACAGCAACATGGTTAACTCTTAACTGCCCTCTGAAGTGGCCAAGCCAGCCAGTCAGTTGTATCAAACCGCTATGAGAAAATATAATCAGAAGAAAACTGACAGACCACCCAATATTTGACCTGAAGGAAAACCCAATAAAACTTTGAGATGACCAGTACTGGTCTGAACTGGAATGCCATTTTAAGGGGTACAGGACCAGTTCAGACCAGTATCAGCCATTTCCAAGTTTTACTGGGTTTTCCTCTTGGGTAGGCATCAGATTTGGACTTGAAAAAGACAAACCCAGCCCAATCTACCCTGCAAAATTCTCCTCACTAACATCTGGGGACTTGTACTAAAACTGGGAGAGCTGTCCTACAGACTAGTCAAGCAACAACCTGAAATAACCATACTGACCAAACCATACTTTACAGCCAATGTGCCAGGCACCACCATCACCATGCCACATGTATGTCCTGCCACACCGGCAGGATAGAACCACCAGAGCTGGCCGCACCGTGGTATGAAGTCAGGAAAGAGTGGCCCAGGGAGTTCTCATCATTGAGCCCACCTCCGCAAAGCCTCATACATCAGGTCAAACATGGACAAGGAAACCACCTGCTGATTGCTACCTGTTGCCCTCAGCTAATAATTCAGTATTCCTCCAATGTTGAACATCACTTAAAAGAAGCACCAATGGCAGAACGGGTACAGAGTATAGTCAGGAGGACTTCAATATCCATCTCCAAGAGTGGCTCAGTAGCTCCCCTTTAGGACATATCTGTCAGACTGGGCCTGCAGCAGATAGTTAGAGAACAAACAACAGAGTCTGTCGTCTTGACCAATTTACCTAAGACAAGTGACCTGTCCACAGCACAGTACGGTTCTATTGGAGACAGAGTCTATCTTCACGCTGAGGACACCCTACATTGTGTTGTGTGGCACTACCATCATGCTCAATGGGATAGATTCAGAACAGATCTAGCAGCTGAAAACTGGGCATCCAGAGGTGCTGTGGGCCATCAACAGCAGCAGAATTGCACTCAATCACAATCTCTAACCACATGGCCTGGCATATCCCCCACTACCATCAAAACAGGGGATCAACTCTGGTTCAATGGAGAGGTAGAAGAGCATACAAGGTGTAGCACCATGCATACCTAAAAATGAGATGCCAAGCAGGTGAAGCAACAACACATGCATGCTAAACAGCAGAATCAGCATGCTATACACAGAGCTAAGCAATTCTGTAACCAATGGATCAGCCCTGCAGAATGGCCAGATGCTGTGTTAAATGGCCGTGGACAATTAAACAACTAAGGCGGGTGGGGGTTGGGGGGAGGGGGGTGGGGGGGGTGGTGTGGGCGTGAGGTGAGAGGATCCATGAACATCGCCATCCTCAATGATCGCAGAGCCTAGAAGGTCAGAGCAAAAGATGAGGCTAAGGCTTTGGAACCACCTTCAGCCAGAAGTGCTGAGTGGATGATCCATCTTTGCCTTCTAGCGAAGTCCCCACAATCACAGAAGCCTGTCTTCAGCCAATTCAATTCACACCAAATGATGTAAAGAAATCATTGAGTTCTTCGGATACAGTGAAGGCTTTGAGCTCCAATGACATCCCAG
This sequence comes from Cetorhinus maximus, assembly GCF_964194155.1. NCBI lineage: Eukaryota > Metazoa > Chordata > Chondrichthyes > Lamniformes > Cetorhinidae > Cetorhinus > Cetorhinus maximus. Next base: position 48,067,834 of record NC_135898.1, read on the forward strand.
CTACAGTGCTGAAGACTTGTGCTTCTGAACTAGCCCATACACCTAGCCAAGCTGTTCCAATACAACAACAACACTGGCATCTACCCAACAATATAGAAAATTGCACAGAAATGTCCCGTTCACAAAAAGCAGGCCAAATCTATTCCAGCCAGTTACATTCAGCCTGCTTTCACTCATCAGCAAAGCGATGGAAAAGATCGTTGATGGTCCTATCAAGTGACACTTACTCACCAATAACCTCTTCACTAATGTTCAGTTCTACCAGGACCACTCACCTCCAGACATTATTACAACCTTGGTCCAAGAATGGACAAAAAAGCTGAATTCTAGCAGTGAGGTAAGAGTGGCTACCATTTATATCAAAGTAATATTTGACCAAGTGTGGCATCAAAGTGCCCTATTGAAGTCAATAGGAATCAGCGGGAAAACTCTCCACTGGTTGGAGTCATAGCTAGCACAAAGGAAGATGGTTGTGATTGTTGAAGGACAATCATTCCAGCCACAGGACAACGTGGCAGGAGTTCCTCAGGGCAGTGTCCTAGGCCCAACCATCTTCAGCTGCTTCATAAATGACTTTCATTCCATCATTAGATTAGAAATGGTGATGTTTGCTGATGATTGCACAGTATCCAGTGTATCTTGGACCAATTGTATTAGTGGAGCCCTCCTCATAGAAGGGGGCACTAATCAGTAACTGATGGTTACTTTCACAACTTCTCAGGTAATGACTCCATGTCCACATGCAACAAGATCTGGATAATATTCATGCTTGGGATGGTAAGTGGCAAGTAACACCCACACCACACAAGTGCCAATGAAAGAAAGACCAAACTCCTCCCATCGTATTCAATTACATTATCATAGCTGAATTCCCCACCATCAACATCTTGAGAGTCACCACACTGCAGCGGTTCAAGAAGTTGACTCACCACCACCTTCTCAATGGCAAAAAATGCTGGTATTGAAGACAATGGCCATATCCTGTGAATGAATGAAAGATGAAATGCAAACCATACTAGTGACTAACAATACCAATATGCAGGCTCTAGTAATTTACATCAAAGAGACAGAGAGTATTAGCTTTTATTTTGCTGCATCCAGTAAACTGGCATCAGTTTCTCCTATTTCCAAAAAGTAACCATCAGTTTCTGATGAGTGCCCCCTTCTATGAGGAGAGCATTACTAATACAATTGGTCCAAGATAAACTAATAGTATATGAGGGTCCCTGAATGCAAAACCTGAAAAATCTGTGGAATAATCAAGAACATCTGCAAAGGTGATCCAGTATGTTCTGGGATCAGGAAAGTCATTGGGGAGATGAATGAGGATCAATAGATTGTCTTTATCCAATTACAGTCACTGATCTTAAAGTTGTGAGAGTTTCTGATGAAGTAAATTGGAAGTTACTATTTCCATTGGTCATGAGTAATGCAAGAGCATAAATTTCACATCATCGTCAAAAGAAAAAAGAGAGGTTAGGGCATTTTTGTTTATATGCAGAGCATGTTTAGAAACTGAAAGACCCTACCAGAAACAGTGGTGGAATCCATAGTATCTTTTAAGAGGGGAAGGGATAAAAATATGAAAAATAGGAATTTTAAATGGTAGCAGGTTTGGGACCGAGTGGATAACTCCTTAAGAAACCTGGAATAGGTGTGATAGGCTGAATGGTCCTCTACCACTCTATAGAATTTTATGATTCTATATTATTTTTCTATTCACTAAAGCCTGTGCTCTGTCACAACTAAACCTGGACTAGTGCTAATGGTTTCCATTGGAGGGCGACTACACAAATGAACTGCAATGATACCAGGGCTTAAAGAGTTCAATTACGCAGTGAGCTTGAACAATCTTAGCTTCTATTTTCTTGAGTTTAGAACGTTAAGAGGTGATCAAATCAAGGTGTTCAAAATGATTAAGGAATTAGATAGTGTAAATGCAGAGAAACTATTTCCTCTGATGGAAGAGTCCAGTAAAATAGGGCATGATCTTAAAATTAAAGCAACACAATTAATCCAATGTGGTGTGGTGCATGTACCCTATTGACATCAAGGAATGGTAGCAATGGATTAATGGGCTGAAGTTTTAGGATGGTGAGGTTCGCGGCTCCAATTTTACGGTCTAACGAGTGTTGATTGGCATAAGGCGGGACTTCTGCCCCTCAGTCGGAGGAAGTCAGCCTTGGGGAGCTGCTGGTCAATCAGATTGGCCGGCAGCTCTCCAGTCCCCCCAGCAACAGCGCTGCTGGAAGAAGCACCCCACAGAACTGTCAGACTGAAGTCTCAGGAACCAGGGGCCCAGGTAAATGTCAGAGGTCCCAGGGTGGGGAGGGCAGGAAAAGCCTGTGGGGGTTGCAAGGGTGGTGATCGGGGTCCCGTTGGATAGGCCGTGGGGAGAGGGCGGTCTTGAGGTCATCTTAAGGGGAGGGTGCCCCCAGTCAGAAGGGGGCTTCTGGCGGAGGCGCCCACCTCCCCAACCTTCCCACCTGAGTTCAACCTTTCTTCATTTCCTACTTCCCCGCACCCCTCCCCGCCAAGCTGTCATCTGTCCGCCAACCCAAAAATTGAGGCTGGGCAGGAAATGGCTCTTAAGTGACCATTAATTGGCCACTTAAAGGCCTCAATTGGGGCAAGGGCAGGCTTCCCATCCGAGGCCTTGCCCGCTCCAGTGTAAAATCACTGCAAGGTCGGGGCGGGAACTGGGAAGGAATCCTGTTCCTTCAATTTCACATTCCCAACAACCCCCCCTTCCCCTTGAACCCCACCTCCGAACCTAACGCAGTGGGAGCGTAAAATTCTGGCCAATGTACCTTTTGATGAGTTGTACTACTTATCAGATTTCTCATAAGAAGCTCCTTGTATGTGGTGCCTATCAAATTCACAGATGCCTGCTGAACAGCTAATGGTTATCCTCCTAATGTGTGGGACAGGGACAAGTGGAGAAAGTGAGGCTCAAAGATGACGCACCTGGTGATAGAATCTCAGAACCATGTCAACTTTCTGTAATAGACCCAATAATCCAGTGCCTGCACTGGACAGGTCTATAGTACATCAGGACATTACTAATAAGCCAGCCAAGCTAGCTCACTAATGGAACATGGAGTGGTAAGCCAGATTGTACTCTAGATACAGAAAGAAGAAAGAACTTGCTTTTATATAGAGCCTTTCACAATTAAAGGACATATACCCTGCGAACTTAAACACTACTGTTAAGATGATCCTAGTTGCATGGGTTATTTGATTATTTGATGCAGTATTCCTGTGCATATCGTGGGATGACCAGAAAAAAAAATCAACAACACTGCAGTGACTTGTATTTAAATGTAGCGTTCCTAGGGTCCAGGATTCTTCTTACTTGGCTCCAGTTAAGCCTCAAGCCAATGTTCTAACAGGTAATGGTGGTACTAGATGGAAAAGTAACAGCATTATGAAAATGATGTACAGCTCTTCCTGTTTCTCTTCTACATAGGGAAATCTGTTCACCTAATATGTTTTCAGGAAGGTAATATAACCTTAATGGGCTATATTTAAAATACATTATACTTTACTGATTTTTTTATTATTGCAATAGCAACACACAGTCATACTTCCATAATTTGTAGTTTGCAATGTGTCTCAGTAATGTATGCTGCTCTTTCTTTCTTCTTATGCACAGTCTCCAGCCAATGGGTCTCATACAGCTGCAACATCCACACATTAAATTCATCTGATTGATTAAGACTGGCAACTTGGTCCAGAAGGTGAGTTTTTCTTTAGGGTCAGTCTTTCCAACTGTTACTATTTCCAGTAAACAACAACAGCCTGTGTTTATATACAGATTTTAAGAAGAAAATTACCAAAGGAATCCTACAGATTTAATTTCATTTAAGTAGATTAGCAAAAAAACCAGAGTCAACACAAGGAAAAACCTTTTTTCTCTTCAAAAGAACTGGCACAGTCCCGGTGGGCTGAATGGCCTCCTTCTGTGCTGTGCTGTGCTGTTCTATTCTATTCTATCGGACTTCATAGACAAAATCAGCCAAGAATTGACACTGAGCCCGGACAGTAGATAACAGGACAGATGATCAAAAACTTGGCCAAAGAGATTGGCTTTAAAGGAGGAGTGAAAGTTGGTGGGGTGGCAGGTTCAAACTAGGCATTCAAGAGGGCATTAGATGATTATTTGAATGTGCAAGGGTGCGGGGGAAAAGCAGGAGAATGACACCAATTCGTGATGCTCATTTGGAGAGCCAGTGCAGAAATGATGGGCCAAATGGCTTCCTCCTGCTCCGTAACAATTCTGTGACTCTGAAATGTTTAGGGAGGGGATTCCAGAGCTTAGGGTCTAGATAGCTGAATCCGTGGCACCAATGGTGGGGTGAAGGGAGTGCGGGATAGACAAAAGGTCTGAGATGGAGGAATGCAAAGTTCTTGGAGGGTTGTAGGGCTGAAAGACGTGACAGAAATAGGGAGGATCAAGTCCATGCAAGGCTTGTGCTGTTCAGTGGCAACATGATTCCTGTAGTAGCATCACAATGTCAGAATATACTATATACTGGGATCCATATGGAGACCAGACATCTTGTTAGAATGTAGGCCATGGCACCTTGTGGCATTACATGAATTCACATATTATCTACATATACCTAACTGGAAAATCTATGGTTCACTATCCAAGCTAGGATATGAAGAGCAACCTGACCAATGTTCTGCAGCACTGTTGGGACCTGTAGTCCAGCACAAATTACCACCTTCTCAACAGGAAGGATGAGGAGAAAATATAGTTGGAGAAAAGCATGACCCACGCTGGCTGTCATTATGCCGCTAAGGTTCAAAGATAAAAAAGGAATTCTTCAAGATGCTCTTGTGGGCTGAGGATCCCAGTGTTGCACCAGCATGTTGAGGAATTATAAATATTTATTCCAGAGAAGCACTTCCGCCCTGATGAAATAACAAAGGCCCAGTTACATAAAAAGCAAAACACTGTGTATCCTGCAAATCTGAAGTTATATCATTTTATGATGACGATCCAATTTAATTAATGAACTAAAATGCTTAGGTATAAACTCAGCAGCACATTGAACTTGATAAACCTTTTGTCCCAGAGTGCGTTTACTTGCACAAACTAAAGTCAGTGTGCAAATAATATCCCTTTAACAAATATTCCTGGTACAAAGTGCAATAAGATTTCAGCATATGGCACTGACCCAGTTCCAGCAAGTCCCACACACATCTGTGACTACTGCACAGCCAGGAGCTGTCAACATGAGTGCCAATTATTTGTGGAATAGGGAATTGTGTAAGGGAAAGGCGATGTTAGAAGGAAAACAGTTATGAAAGCAACTTATAAAACCGTCCCAAGCATTTGGAGTGCATCTGCGTTCCGTTAAGAAGTAGACGCCGCCCCATTCCTTTGTTGATGGCTGCCAGATGTGAATTGTACAAACTGAGCTGCTTAAGGACTATCTGGGGAAGCAGAACTTTACTCAGCAATGTAGCTTCACTTTGACAATCTCTCGTCGAGTTAAATGAATGTGAAAAAGTAAATCAGTAGTCTGTGTGTGTTTGTTGTGCGTGGAGGATGAGCTGGTTCTGGATAGACTATCATTGTGCAGTTATGTAACTGTTGAGAATAGGGTCTCTGTCAATGATTTACATTCCGAAGTCTTTTTCTGTTTGGGTGGAGGAGGGGAGGGTAGATTACGAAAGATAAATGACACAGGATGGTGGGGGGTGGTAGTGATTGGTGTATATATAGATGTGGGTAACTTTTCGCGAGTTGCTTCCAGCGTTTTACTCACAATTGTATGAAAGGTAAATTCCTATTTTGATCGAGACCTGAATCCGAGTGAATTGAGATTTGTATCACACGCTGTTGACGGTAAGCAGAACCTGAGTTTGGTGTTTGAGGACATTGCCAGCAGTTGAACCAGGCTGCCTAAAGCCCAGGGGGAGTTTGTCTTCTTGCGCTTAATGTGTGTTTGTTTGATGGCAGAGAATCTGAAGGACGATGGTGCAGTGCAAGATCTTGGGGCTCCTTGTGGTCGTCCTTTTTTCCACTTCCAGCTGCTTGGCCAAGTCCGACTGCATGGTGAGCAATTTCCAAGTGAAAGAAGACTTCAACAAGACCCGGGTAAGTTGATGCCTTTGGTGTTATGAGGAGTAGAAGGAGATGATCTCCCCTAGCTGACCGTCCGCCCTGTCTCTTGCAGTATGTGGGGAAATGGCACGCGTTCGCAAAGAAGGATCCGATGGGCATTTTTCTGGAGAGTAACATTCACGCCGAGTTCAAGGCTGAAAACGAGACGATGACCGCCAAAGCGACAGGATTGGTCACCTTACTGCCGTAAGCACCGGTACCCCCGGGCCAGCCTTTACTGAGCGCCTGTCTCCACTCCCTCCCCCACCTCTCTCTCTCTCTCTCTCTTTGTTCTAACTCGGTATTTTTTTTATTCTTGCAGCGAATGGATCGTGTGCGCCGAAATGTTGGGAACGTTCAACAATACCGAACACCCCGCCAAGTTCAAACTGAAGTACTGGGGAGCAGCCGAGCACCTCCAGCAAGGCAGTGAGTAGGCTGTTTGCACTCGCCATGCTGCTTGGTTTCACAGTGAAAGTCAAGCCCTATTTTATCCTCCCCCAGGCTGCATTGAAAGCTTAAATCCCTGTTCGTATTTATTTTTATAGTCCTCTAGTTGCTGGTTTTAAAGGATCCAGGCATTCCAAAGTACAGCCCTTTCCAAACCTTCCCACCCCCACCACATTCAAACAGGATAAAGCGGTGAATACAATTATAGAATGATTACAGCACAGCCGCCACTCGGCCCGTCATATCTGTGCTGGCCCTCTGAAGGAGCAATTCACCTAGTGCCACTCTCCTGCCTTTTCCCCACAGCCCAGGCAGCGCATTCCAGATCCTAACCAGCACTGATTTGTTAAAGGCACATCATGTTTAACTAATTTGCTTGAATTTTTTGATGAGGGAACAGGGAGGGTTGATGAGGGTAATGCTGTTGATGTGGTGTATACGGACTTCCAAAAGGCATTTAATAAGCTGCTGTGCAACAGACTTGTGAGTAAAGTTAGAGCTCATGGAATAAAAGGGACAGTAACAACGTGGATGCAAAATTGGCTCAATGACAGAAAACAATGTGGTGAATGGTTGTTTTACATGCTGGACGAAGGTTTATAATGGATTCCCTAGTGATCAGTTAGGACTCTGCCCTTCCAAATATATATCAATGACCTAGACCTTGGTGTACAGGGCATAATTTCAAAGGCTGCACATGATATGAATCTTAGATGTATTGTGAACCATGAGGAGGGTAGTGTAGACAGGTTGGTGGAATGGGTGGACAAGTGGCAGATGAAATTTAATGTAAAGAGGATGAAGTGACTCATTTTGGTAGAAAGAATGCAGGGAGACAATATAAAATAAAGGATGTAATTCTGAAGGGGCTACAGGAGAAGAGGGACCTAGGTGTACATGTGCATAAATCATTGAATGTGGCGGGACAGAATCAGAGGGCAGTTAAGAGAGCATTTAAAAAATATTCAGGAGATGTGAACATCGCTGGCTAGGCCAGCATTTATTGCCCATCTCTAATTGCCCTTGGGCAGGTGATGGTGAGCTGCGTTCTTGAACACTGCAGTCCTTGTGTTGTAGGTACAGCCATAGCACTATTGGGGAGGGAGTTCCAGGAATTTGACCCAGTGACAGTGAAGGAACAGCGATAAAGTTCCAAGTCAGGATGGTTTGTGGCTTGGAGGCGAACTTCCAGGTGGTCATGTTCCATGTATCTGCTGCCCTTGCCCTTCTAGGTGGTAGAGGCTGTGGGTTTGGAAGATGCTGTCGAAGGAGCCTTGGTGAGTTGCTGCAATGCATCTTGTCGATGGTACACACTGCTGCCACTGTGCGTCAATGGTGGAGGGAGTGAATGTTCATTGTGGGTGCCAATCAAGCGGGCTGCTTTGTCCAGGATTGTGTCGAGCTTCTTGAGTGTTGTAGGAGCTGCACTCATCCAGGCAAGTGGAGAGTATCACTCTCCTGATTTGTGCCTTGTAGATGGTGGACAGGCTTTGGGGCATCAGGAGGTTAGTTACTCTCCATAGAATTCCCAGCCTCTAACCTGTTCTTGTGGCCACAATATTTATATGGTTAGTCCAGTTCAGTTTCTGATTAATGGTAACCCCCAAGATGTTGAAAGTGGGGGGATTCAGTGATAGTAATGCCATTGAATGTGAAGGGGAGCTGGTTAGATTCTCTCCTGTTGCAGTTGGTTATTGCCTGACACTTGTGTGGTGCAAACGTTACTTGCCACTTATCAGTCCAAGCCTGAATGTTGTTGAGGTCTTGCTGCATATGGACACAGATTATTTCAGTATCTGAGGAGTCGTGAATGGTGCTGAACATTGTGCAATCATCTGCAAACATCCCCATTTCTGACCTTATGATGGAGAGAAGGTCATTGATGAAACAGCTGAAGATGGTTGGGCCTAGGACACTGCCCTGAGGAACTCCTGCAGTGATGTCCTAGGACTGAGATGATTGGCGTTCGACGGCCACAACAATCTTACTTTGTGCTAGGTATGATTCCAACCAGTGGAGAGTTTTCCCCCTGATTCCCATTGACTTCAGATTTGCTAGGGCTACTTGATGCCACACTCGGTCAAATGCTGCCTTGATGTCAAGGGCAGTCACCCTCATCTCACCTCTTGAGTTCAGCTCTTTTGTCCATGTTTGGACCAAGGCTGCAATGAGGCCAGCAGCTGAGTAGCCCTAGCAGAATCCAAACTGAGAGTCAGTGAACAGGCTATTGCTGAGCATTCGGCATCCTGGGCTTTATCAATAGAGACATAGAATACAAAAACAAGAAAGTTATGTTAAACCTCCATAAAACACAAGTTTGGCTCAACTGGAATATTACATTCAGTTCTGGGACCACACTTCAAGAAGGATGTGAAGACATTAGAGAGGGTGCAGAAAAGATTCACCAGAATGGTTCCAGAGATGAGGAACTTCAATTATGTAGAAAGAGTGGAGAAGTTGGGACTGTTTTCCTTGTAGAAGAGAAGGTTGAGAGGAGATTGGATGGAAGTATTGAAAATGATGAGGGTTCTGGATGAAGTAGATAGGGAGAAACTGTTCCCATTGATGGAAGTATCGAGAACAAGAGGGCACAGATTTAAGTTGGGTGGCAAAAGAGGCAACAGTGACATGAGGAAAAACTAATTCACACAGCAAATGGTTAGGCTCTGGAATGCACTGTATGAGAGTGTGGTGGAGGTAAGGGTAATTGCGACTTTCCAAAGGGAGTTGGATCATTATCTGAAAAGGAAATATTTGCACAGCTGCAGAGAAAAGACGGGGGAATGGTGTGCCTTCAGAGGGCCAGCACAGACATGATGGCAATGGCTCCTGTGCTATAATCATTCTTGGATTCTAATCTCCTATGATACATTGTTAGTGATAAACTGGACAATTATTAAGCATTTTCTGTGTGCTTCACCCTAATGCTGTGTACGGGAATGATTTTAATCACCATGATGTTGCAATGTTTGAATCCCACCAAACCTGTTCACTTTTCTAATCACTGCTGCACATTGAATACATAGCACATGTTATCAAAGGGCCCACATACCAACTTAATTCTTAAAGGAGTATTTTAACTTAAAACCAAAGGAATAAAATCACAAATGGCACTCATGCCAGAAAGTCCTTCGTGTTTGTCCCTGGTTATTTGCCTGTCCTTTTTGTTATTATTTTATGCAGTGTATTTGCCTGCATATATGAACCACTCCAGTTGGCTTATGTTAAAAAAGATTATGCTGGTAAAAAGGAACAGAGTCTCTTTTGTTGTGTTGTGCAACACTTTAAGGGATAGCACCAAACTTCTCCTTTACCAGATCCACTTAACAAGCATGTATTAATAACAATGTCCAAGGACACCATGTCCAACCTGTAAGGCCACAGTCCTAGTGATATATTTCCTCACTGCTAGGGTAAGCCACTTAAATTGGCTGAATAATTTCCACAATCAGATTCATTTACAATGCTGAATGTGGACCTTACATTTGCAAATAAGACAAGTTCCTATATCCTGTTATTCATTGAACTGCTGACAGAATCCCTCTTTACATTACCATATGATAAACTAAAATTCTATGCATTTTCCTTGTTTCCCTTTACCTAATTCCTGTGTCATTTTCTTTCTTCCTGCTATTTTACTTTTTAAGAACAAAATAAAAAATACTTTGGTAAAGTAATGATGAAACAGGGAGTAACAGACAGACGCTTAGCAATGTTGGATTTTCATCTTTATGGACTCTCTGCCCTGCAGCAAGTGGGGATGGGCCTTTGTACATGTGTCGCAGTAAAGAGCACACATCAGGGGACTTCTGGGAATCCTGCTCTCCTGCTACTAGAATCACTTGATCTGGCTTTACAGCTTCACACATGTGAACTGGAATCAGGCAAACAATGTGAAACTAGTATCAGTAACTTGCATTTATATAACATCTTTTAACACAATGAAATGTCCCAAGGTGCTTCACATTATTAAAAAAAATTTGAAACACCTGAGGAAATATTAGGACAGATAACCAACAGCTAGTCAAGCAGGTTTTTAAGGAGTATTGTAAAGCAGGAGAGAACAGCGGAGAGGTTCAGCAAGAGAGTCCTAAGGCCCAGGCAGCTGAATGGTGGAGCAGTTAAAATTAGGGATGCTCAGGAGGCCTCAATTGGAGTAGCACAGTGATCTTGGAGGGTCGTAGGGCTGGAGGAGATTACAGAGGTGGGAAGGGGGTGAGGCCGTGGAGGAACTTGAAAACAAGGAGGAGAAGTTTAACATTGAGGTATTGCCAGACCACGAGCTAATGCAGGTCAGCAAGTACAGGGGTGAAGGGTGAATGGGGACTTGGCTGTGAGAGTGTTGGAATAATCAACCATTTTTGTAAGTAAAGCAGCCTAAGTTACATTGTAATTCATTAGGGTAAAAAAATACTTTGCAACTTGTTTCTTTCAGATGATGATCATTGGATTATTGACACGGATTACGATAACTATGCCATTACGTATACGTGTCGAAAGCTGAATGATAACGGAACTTGTGCAGACAGTTACTCATTTGTATTCTCGCGGAGTCCTAAAGGACTGACCTCTGAAGCACAGCGCATTGTCCGAAAATGGCAGGATCATCTCTGTCTGGCTTACAAATACAGGCGTGTTGCTCAAACAGGTAAATGCAACAGAATTCTAGAGTCATCTTTGAAAGAGAAGTTGTGCCTTGTCCCACATCCCCGCGGTTTGTCTGAAACGCTGTAAGTTCCTCATTGTCAAATATCTGTTCAACTCCCTTTTAAAATTATTTTTGAAATTGGCCTCCACTGCCTACTCAGGAAGAACATTCCAGATCTCGACAATTCTCTGAGTGAAAACATTTCTCCTCATATCTTCTCTAGAATTTTTTCAGTGATTTTGAATCCTTGGCTCCTAGTTATTCTAGACTCTCCAGAGGGAATAACTAGTTTTCCTCTATTTACTTTACCAAAACCTCAACAGGTTACCTCTTAACCTCCACTGTTCCAAGGAGAATAGTCCTAACTTTTCCAATCTCTCCTCATCCCTGGTAACATCCTGGTAAACCTTCTCCAGATCCTTTCTAATCTTATATCTTTAGTATTGCTGAAAAAAGAGACATGCTATTGAAACTTTTTGTCTTGCACTCATCAGGACAAACGTATAAATTAGAAGCAGGAGTAGGCCACTTGGCCCATTGAGTCATTCAATAAGATCATGGCTGATCTGACTGTAACCTCAGCCCCACATTCCTGTCTACCTCCAATAACCTTTCACCCTTTTGTCAATCAAGAATCTATATAGCTCTGCCTTAAAAATATTCAAAGACTCCGCTTCCACCATCTTTTGAGGAAGAGAGTTCCAAAGACTCTCAACTCCCTGAGAGACAAAAAAATTCTCCTCATCGCTGTCTTAAATGAGCGACCCCTTATTTTTAAACAGTGACCCCTAGTTCTAGATTCTCCCACACGAGGAAATATCCTCTCTGCATCCATCCTGTCAAGACCCCTCAGGATCTTAAAGATTTCAATCAAGTCGCCTCTTAATCTTCTAAATTCCAGTGGACACAAGCCTAACCTGTCCAATCTTTCCTCGTAAGACAACGTGCCCATTCCTGGTATTAGTCGAGTAAGCTTTCTCCGAACTGCTTCTAATGTATTTACACCTTTCCTTATATGAGGAGACCAGTACTGTACACAATACTCCAGATGTGGCCTCACCAGTGCCCTGTACAACTGAAGCATAACATCCCTACTTTTGTAATCAATACCCCTCACAATAAATGATAACATTCTATTAGCTTTCCCAATTACTTGCTGTACCTGCATACTAGCCTTTTGTGATTCATGCACTAGGACACCCAGATCCCTCTGAATCTCAGGGCTCTGGAATCTCTCACCATTTAGATAATAAGCTTCTTTTTTATTCTTCCTGCCAAAATGAACAATTTCACATTTTCCCACATTACCCTCCATTTGCCAGATCTTTGCCCACTCACTTAACCTATCTATGTCACTTTGTAGCCTCCTTATGTCCTCTTCACAATTTACCTTCCTTCCTATCTTTTCGTCGTCAGCAAATTTAGCCACCATTCCTTCTGTCCCTTCATCCAAGTCATTTATGTAAATTGTAAAAAGTTGAGGACCCAGCACTGATCCCTGTGGCACACCACTCATCACATCCTGCCAGCCAGAAAAAGACCTATTTATGCCAACTCTCTGCTTCCTGTCAGATAGCCAATGTTCTATCCATGCCAACATTTTACATCCTACACCATGAGCATTTATTTTTTGTAATAACCTTTGATGTGGCACTTTATCAAATGTCTTCTGGAAATCTAAGTACAGTACGTCCACCAGTTCCCCTTTATCCACAGCACATGTGACTCCTTCAAAGATCTCCAATACATTGGTTAAACATGATTACCCTTTCACAAAACCATATTGACTCTGCCTGATTGCCTTAAATTTTTCTAAGTGCCCTGTTAAGGCATCTTTAATAATAACTTCTAACATTTTCCCTATGACAGACGTTAAGTTAATTGACCTGTAGTTTCCTGCTTTCTGTCTCCCTCCCTTTTTGAATAAAGGAGTTACATTTGCTATTTTCCAATCTAATAATTTTGGAAAACTAAAACCAATGCATCAACTATCTCACAATTCAAAAGATACCAAATCTCAAAAGGAACAATTTATACTGCATGAGAAAAGGGTGCTGATTGGTTGGAAAATGGAGTCTGATTGGTAGAGGTGTTGCCATGGAGAATACTCAAGGGAACAGTTAACTGCCAAGCTGTGTTTAAATTCAAACCAGGCAGATCAACTCTGGTTGGTCAAGACATTTCCATGGGGAATGAACCAGGAAATGGCTGTCCCCAAGCTTTTGTTTAGTTGAAAAAGGCACAGTGTGTGGACATGTTCTTTCTGTTTGCAAAGGACAGAGCCCTGTATGTGAATATATGTAGCTTCTAGCATGCATAACTGAACCACATTGCAAGCCAACTGATAATCTTAAATTGGTTGTCACTGTTATTCGAAGTGTCATGTTGGACACTATGTTTTGAGTTTTGCAAGCATGGGCTGGTTGGTTATGGTCAGTACTTTGCCTGTTATGAACAGCCAAAGGGACATGCTGTTCTTTCCTGAAGTGTCATGCCCAGAATTGTCCACAATACCCAAACTGAGGCATACCAGTGATTTATAAAGTTCTAGCATGACACTTTTGCTTTTATACTTTATTCTTCGATTTATAAATCCAAGTAATCCATATGCTTTTTAACCACCTTATCAACTCGCCTTACCACCTTGAAGGATTTGTGTATATGGACACCAAAGTCTCTCTGCTCATCTACACTTTTCAGATTAACTCCATTCATAGTTTACTGTCTTTCCAGATTAGTTCTCCTAAAGCCCATCACTTCACACTTCTCCACATTGAACTCCATCTGTCATGCTTTTGCCTAATTCACCATTCTGTCTGACACCCTAAAGCCTACAACTGTTCTAATTATTTACTACTTTGCAAATTTCATATCAACTGCAAGTTTTATAATTTTGCTTCCTGTCTAGGTTGTTTTCAAAAGTTAAGAGTAATGGACCCAAAACTGACCCATGGGGAATACCACTGCAGACCACTCCCCAGTCTAAAAATTATCCATCCACACCACTACTCTCTGCTACATGTCACTGAGCCAATTTTGTATCCATATTTTCCCCTTAATTCCATGGGCTTTTATCTTCTTAATAAGCCTCGCAAATAGGAATTTTTTGAATGTCTTCCAGAAGTCAATATACAATATCTTCTACAGTACCTCCAGCAACCTTTTCTGTTACCTCATGAAGGAATTCAATCAATTTATTCAGATACAATTTGCTTTTAACAAATCCATGTTGGCTCTCCAAGATTAACACATGCCTTTCCAAATTAAATTTCATATAACCCTGATAATGCTTTCCAGTAACTATATCATCACTGATGTTGGGCTCACTAGCCTGTAATTTCCTGTCTTATCCCTCTCTCCTTTTCTTCAATAGTGATGTAACATTAGCAACATCCAGTTCTTTGGCACTACTGCTGTATCCAATGAGGGTTGAAAGATTGTGACCAATGCCTCTGCTATCCCTACCATTGCTTCTTTCAGCAACTGAGCTTGTGTTACATCCAGACCGAGTGGCTTACCAATGTTCAATAATTCTAATCCTTTTAGTATGCCTTCTCCCACTATTACTATCCAGTCTGTAATTTCCTTCTCCTCTTTTAAGTGTAATTTTCACATCATCCATTTTCTTTGTGCTCATTTAACACTTTTACCCAGGTCCTCTGGTTCTACATGAAGATTTTCCTTTGTGTCCTTCATAGGCCCAGCTTTTTCCTTAGCAAACTGCTTACACGTCTTATGCTTATAAAATGTTTTTGGGTTTAATTTAACGTTGCCTACTTAACCGTTCTTGTAACCTGTCTTTGCCTCCTGTGTTACCTTCTCAATTCACTTCTGTACTTTCCATAATCTTCCTGGTTATTAACTGAATCTTGCTCCACACACTTGTCATAAGCCTCACCTTACCATTTTATTTTAACTTCTATTTCCTTTGTCATTCAGGATGCAATAGCTTTGGATGCTCCAACGTTTCCCTTCAAAAAAAAAGTCTAGTTTGTACCTTAACTATCTCTTCCCTGAATGTTCTACATTGCTCCATTACTGCTTTACCCTGAAACCACCTTTTCTAATCTATGTTATCCCAGCTCAGGCTAACCCTGGTCAAGCCTGATTCCAGAGTGGAACCCAGCTTGATAGATCCTAACTTTTATTTGTTTGTTTAGATATGTGGAGAGTATCTACTGAACAGAATCACAGTAGGCAGCTGATAAACTTTTAACAAAAGAATAAAACATTTATTCAACAAAAAAAATGAACTATATTACAATACTCTTTCACCAACAACTATAGCTTTACAGATATATACAGATTTGTAAAGATAACACAAGTTACAAAAACTATCTTATACTCTAATGTTCACAGTAAGTACACAGTCCATGTACCAATAGACACCCTGTGGTCAGACACACCACACTGAAACCAAGGACAGAATTTTCCCCCCATCGGGGGGGGATGTTCAGGAGCAGGTGCGTGGAGGTGCACCTCTGATTGGGGGCGTGCCGCCATTTTACGTGGGCATGCCACTTAAGGCCTGCCCAGTGTGACGTCCACCAGGAAGCGCTATGCGCTCCCTGTGCGGGTGAGGGTGGGGATTCCCTGAGCCTCAGGGAGATTGGCTCCACATTAAAAAATATTAAAAATTAGAAAAAAAAATTTCCCTGACACTGTCACATGAGTTGAGACATGTCCATCACTTTTAGTTACACTTTTATTAAATTTTTAAAAACTTACATGAAACCTCATCCCACCCGTGGATGAGATTTCATGCTTTCTCTGAAGCCCGCCAGGGCTCCCGGCCTGCCCACCAACCTTAAGATTGGATGGGCAGGTCCATTAATTAATTAATTAATAGGCCATTGACAGGTCGGCGGGTGCACAGCTAATTCGGCTGACCCCCGCCGACCTGAAAATTGAAATGAGGCGGGGTGATGTCGGGAGTTCCGCCCGACATCATCCCACATCATTTTATGCGTCGGCGAGCGGACCCCACCCGCCCGCTCGCAGATCGAGAAATCCTGGCCCAAGTGACAGATGCCTCCTCAACCTGAAGCGATGGCTCTCTCATCAACTCCCCCCAGATATTTGTCCCACTCTGAGCCAACCGGTCTCACTGACCTCCGTCTTTCACATGAGGGTTTCCAATCTCCACTTTCCAAGAACTCGCTTTGGAATCTTCTCCCAAACCAACATTTTCTCTCAGACGCCTTCTGCACGGTCTTACCTCCAGGGTTTCAAACTCTCCTTCTGATCTTCCTCTCCGCTGGGTCACCACATGCATTCAAGCTGTCTTCCACACACTCTCTCACTGACTCAACCATCCACAGTACCACTGCCCCACATGCTCATAGCAAAGAGTTACAGACCTTCAGTTGTCTCTCTGTACCTTCTTGCCACTTACAATCTGCTCTTGCTTTAAATCTGCTTTCTGCACCTTTTGTCTCTTTAAAACTGAAGTTTATAGCTTTTCTCTCTGCCCCTCATTCTTAGCTTCATTAACAGGATTGTCATGAAGCTATTAATATATATAATATTTTGGAAAATATTTTTCTTTTAAAATAGAAGTTTAGTCTGTGGGTGTGTCTTAATTGGATTAAAGCCAGCCAGTCTGGGTGCTTTGATGGGTACTAATTTTGATATGCAAGAGAGATAGCATTCAAGAAATGGGGTGAAAACTTGACGCCTATCTAGCAGATACCAAGCAATATGTTTATATTACTAATAAAATTGGTACTATGAAAGGGGTTTCATTGTTAAAAGGTGAAGTTCAAAGAGGCTGGGGAGACAATGAGAATCTGAATTCAATCATTGGCGGTAGGTATAACTTCCTCAGTTTTCGGGTGTGCAGAGCGGAGGCAATGTAAGATCAAAAGGCAGCTGCAAGCCTCTAACTGGCTCCACAGTGAAAAGAACCTCATTTTGAATTTGTAAAGTGAAAATGCTTTGCCTGGTGTTTGGTTAAGTCTATGGGTTGCTGTTGCCTTAATGGAGATTAGTTTGGGAATTTGTTATAAGTTATGATAGTAATTTGTAGCCATTTGTATATACATTTTTAACCTGTAAATTAATAAATTGTTTCAATTAGTTTAATGTAAAACCTCAAGAACTGATGGTCTGATTCCTGAATTTAGAGTCGCACCTCAAACATAACACTTAAAGTTATAGGTTATGACAGTTGTTTAAGGTTTCCCTTTGGGATTTTTAAATAACTCCGCTTTACCAACTGAATCGGTCATAACAGGACCTTTTCCAGGTTCCTGTCCTTCCTTTGACTAGAAGGTCTGCTTGGGACTTTCCCCTGTTGCACTCCCCTGGATTTTGGGATCTATTCTTAAGCTTGGGGCTGGCTATCTGTCCCCTTTTCTCCAGTCTCTCTCTGGCAGCTACTTTCAACCAACTTTGGCTTGGGACTGGCTATCTGCCCCTTCTAGGTTGCTTCTGCCTGGCAGCTGTCTTCGAAACTGCTGAACTCCAACAGCTTCCAAACCAAAACTGCTGTCTCTAACTTTTCTGTGTGTGTGCCTGTGGGAGGAACCACCTCTCTGGAACCCTGTTGCAGCAACAGCACTTTTTTTTCTACTCTTGTTTGCTTAACTTAACTTACAGTAAGCCTCATTAGAAATGCAAGCACCTATTATAGTGAAACTAAAACTCCATTTGACCTTTCTTAACACACAAATACAGAAATACAAATCAAACTTAAACTTTAAAGCTACAACTCATCCCTAACACCTACAAATACCAATTTAACTTACTTAAACTATCTCTGTTTCCTAATCGCTATCAAATAACTGAACCTTTCCCCAGTTGAGCAATTTTACCTCGGCTATTTTCTGGTCTTTTTCTGCAATTACTCTAAACAAATAATGTGGTCGCTATCTGCCACATGATCTCATTCTATGATGCACTCCACTGGTCTTTCTTTCCCAGAACCAGATGCAAAGTGGCTTCCTTCCTTTTTGGACTGGTGACACATTGATCAAGAAAGTTGCCCTGTGCACATCTTAAAAATTCTTCTCCTTCCCTACCTTAGCACTATGTTTTTTTTTCCCAGTCTTTTAGGGTAATTCAAGTCTCCTAACATTACCACACTCTTGATGTTGCATAGTATTGGAACTTGCTGATAAATTTGCTCATTTATCTCCTTCTCACTGTTTGAAGCTGTATAAAAAAACTCCCAAAAATATAACAGCTGCCTTTCTGTTCCTCAACTCAAGCCAAAGATTCAGTCCTAAAACCCATCTGGCAAATACTTTCGATTTAGAACTATAACTGTAAGAGCTTGCAGAGGGATTAAGATGAATGGTTAATTGAGTAGGCAAACATTTGGTAGATGGAGTATAATGTGGGAAAATGTGAGGTTGGCCATTCTGGCAGGAAGAAAATAAAATTATTTAAATGGAGAGAGATTGCAGAATGTTCTGGTACAGAGGGACCTGGGTGTCCTTGTACATGAATCACAAAAAGTTAGCATGTAGGCGCAGCAAGTAATTAGGAAAACAAATGGAAAGTTGGCTTTTATTGCAAGGGGATCGAGTATAAAAATAGGGAAGTCTTGCTGCAACTGTACAGGGCATTTTACGACCACATCCAGAGTTGTCTTTTATTCATTTACGGGATGTGGATGTTGCAGGCTAGGCCAACATTTATTGCCCATCCCTAAGTGCCCTTGAGAAGGTGATGGTGAGCTGCCTTCTTGAACCGCTGCGGTCCACATGGGAACACCACCATTTGTACAGAGTGTTGGTGAGACCACAGCTAGTGTACTGTGTACAGTTTTGGTCTCCTTACTTAGGAAAGGATATAAATGCATTAGAAGCATTGAGAAGGTTCACGACTGATACCTCAGATGGTCGGGGGGGTGGGGCGGTTATCTTGCGAGGAAAGGTTGGATAGACTGGGCCTGTATTCGTTGGAGTTTAGAAGATTGAGAGATGATCTTATTGGAACATATAAGATCCTGAAGGGACCTAACAGGGTGGATGCTGAAAGGATGTTTCCCTAATTTGTCTGCATATTTCTTCCTCCAACTCCCTTCCACTATTAGCTGCTCCTTAGACTGTACCAATTAGTGTGATTGATCCTTTATTATCTTTTAGCTCTAGCCATATGAATTCTATTTTTGTTTTAATGATAACTGTGTCCCTTTTTTTATTGCTGCTATTATGTTATCCCTGATAACTATAGGTACTCTACCTCCCCTCTTTCCCTCTATATCTTTTTGAAATGTTATACCAGCAGTGTTTAATTCCCAGTCCTGATGTTTTTGTCGCCAAGTCTCAGTGATCCCTACTATGTCTGATTCCACCCAATGCATGACTGCCTCCAGCTCCCCTGTTTTATTATGGACACTGTGCACAGGCATTTTAACTCATTTTTATTAGGATTTCCTCCACCTTTATGTTTAACCATCTTTTCAGACTCCTGTTCTACAACTCTATTTATTACAATGCCACTAATCTGTGTGCTCCTATGGCAATTTGCACATGATTCATGCACTAATCCGAGGTTAATATGCTGGAGATCCTGCTTTTTAATTTATAGTCTAACTGCTGATACTCTTTCAGCAGGACTACCTCCATGGTGTTTGTTACAATATGAGCCATGTCAACTGGATTTACCTTTTCAAGTTCCTCTCCAGCCACCATGAGATAGCCCATACTCTGGCAGCGCAACACAACACAACTTTTGGGATTCTCATTCTTGGCTGCAGAGTTTGCTATCTAGCTCCCTAATTAAAGAGTCCCCTAAAACTACCACCTTTCTGTTCTACTCTCTCCCTGCCCCTACCCCTGCTCCACTCATCCTGGACTGCCTTCTGAGCCAGGGTGCCATGGTTTGCATTCTGTTGTCCTCCCCGCAGCCTGTCTCCTGGTCCTCACAGGTAGCGAGTACATTGTACCTGTTGAACGGAACTAGCATATGCAGGACTTCATTCTCAACCTCCCCTAAATTCCTGCTACCCAGCTCCCTAACAGTCACATCCTCCCTTTCCTGAACCTGTTTTCCTCTGGGTGTGACTATATTCTGGATAAAACTTTCCAGGAATTTCTCCCCCTCCCAGGTGTGCCAGAGTCTGTAACTCGCACTCTAGCTCAATGACAATATATTACAGTGACATATCTTTACATTTCTTTCACAGATTTCCATGTTCAGCTCTTGCTCGCTGACTTTCTCTCTTTGATCTCACTGTCTCTCTCTCTCTGCTCTTTGTCTTTCTCTCTCCTCCATCACTCTCTCTCTCCACTCTCACTGTCTCTCTCTCTCTTCTCTCTCTCTCTCCTCTCTCACTATCTCTCTGTCTTCTCTCTGCTCTCACTTTCTATCTCTGCCCTCTGACTGTCTGTGTCTCTCCTCTCTCACTGTCTCCTCCCTCTCTGCTCTCACTGACTCTCCTCCCCTCACTGTCTCTCCCCCGTCACTCTCCTCTCACTGTCTTCCGCTCTCCACTGTCACTGTCTCTATCTCCTCTCTCATTGTCTCTTTCTCTCTGCTCTCACTGTCTCTGTCTCTGCTGTCATTGCCTCCCTCTCACTGCTCTCACTCTCTCCACTCTCACTGTCCCTCTCTCTCTCTCCTCTCACTGTCCCTCTTTGATAAAGTGCCACAGCAAAGGTTATTGCAGAAAATAAAAGCTCATGATATAGGGAGTAACATATTGGCATGGATAGAAGATTGGCTGGCTACCAGGAAGCAGAGAGTAGGCATAAATGGGTCTTTTTCAGGTTGGCAAAATGTAACAAGTGATGTGCCACAGGGGTCAGTGCTGGGACCTCAGCTGTTTACAATTTATGTAAATGACTTAGATGAAGGGATGGATGGAATGGGTGCTAAATTTGCTGATGACACAAAGATAGCTAGGAAAGTAAGTTCTGAAGAGGAGGCCATAAAAAGATATATATAGACTAAGTGAGCGGGCAAAGATTTGGCAAATGTAATATCATGTGGGTGTTATGGCACAGCTGATGGCAAATGCTGAATTGTTCAAATCCCAAAGGGAAACTTTAAACAACTGCCACAACTTGATTTATAATTTGTATAAATTTCGAGATGTATGCCCTAAATTCAGTAGTAATAAGACTACCAAGTCTTATAGATTTTTACAAAACTAGATTAAACATTTATTAATAGAAGAAATGACTTTAAAATACATACATAGATCTAAGAATTACTGCTATGATAACTTCTAAGTCCCCTACTTAATCTGATTCCCAGTTACACCTTTGTTAAGGCAACAGTAAGACACACAATTTTAGAAGATCCAGGAAAAGTAAACAATACCCTGAACAGTCGAATTCAAAGTGAGTTCTCTTAACTTCAGTCGTTGAAGGCAGCAGTTTGGTACATACAGGCTGAAGGCATTTCACACTTGTTGAATCTTAGACTTCCTTGCCTTCGTTCATTTATACATATTTTCCCCTTTGAATGCAAATACCCACTGTTTCATTGTCTTTGGGCATCTTCCTGATAATAAAAATCTCTCATAGCACTAAGTTTACCAGTAATCTTTGGGAAAAATAAGTAAACACTATTTCTTACTACTTCTGCTGGCTAAGTATCCATTACACCCCCACTTTTGAATTCAAGCCACACCACTTTTGTTTAAATAATTCAAGTTTCACCCTTTACACTTCACATTTTAAAACTTCCCCATGTTTACCTAATTAAGACTTCAAACCTAACTTCTCTTCTTTTTCAAAGCACCCAGACTAGCTGCCTCTAATTCTATTAAGTCTCACACAGACACATATAGACACAGACTCTATTTTACAATAAATTCCAATAACACCATGGACATTATTATATCTTCCTGAGAGGTGGAAAAAGGTGAAGTTGTACATT
This sequence comes from Cetorhinus maximus, assembly GCF_964194155.1. Lineage (NCBI taxonomy): Eukaryota > Metazoa > Chordata > Chondrichthyes > Lamniformes > Cetorhinidae > Cetorhinus > Cetorhinus maximus. The sequence goes on from NC_135898.1 coordinate 48,089,886, forward strand.
TTGGCAGGAAGAATAAAAGAGAAGCGTATTATCTAATTGGTGAGAGATTGCAGAGCTCTGAGGTACAGAGGGATCTGGGTGTCCTAGTGCGTGAATCACAAAAGGCTAGTATGCAGGTACAGCAAGTAATTAGGAAAGCTAATAGAATGTTATCATTTATTGCGAGGGGAATTGAATACAAAAGTAGAGAGGTTATGCTTCAGTTGTACAGGGCACTGGTAACATCACATCTGGAGTACTGCGTACAGTATTGGTCACCTTATGTAAGGAAGGATGTTACTGCATTAGAAGCAGTTCAAAGAAGGTTTGCCAGACTAATACCTGGAATGGGTGGGTTGTCTTATGAAGAAAGATTGGACAGACTATGCTTGTATCCACTGGAGTTTAGAAGAGTAAGAGGTGACTTGATTGAAGCATGTAAGATCCTGAGGGGTCTTGACAGGGTGGAAGTGAAGAAGATGTTTCCTCTTATGGGAGAATTTAGAACTAGGGGTCACTGTTTAAAAATAAGGGATCACCTATTTAAAACAGAGATGAGGTAACATTTTTTCACTCAGATGGTCATGAGTCTTTGGAACCCTCTTCCTGAAAAGGTAGTGGAAGCAGAATCTTTGAATATTTGTATGGTAGAGGTGGATAGATTCTTGGTAAGCAAGGGGGTGATAGGTAATCGAGGTTAGGTGGAATGCAGATTTCACTATCAGATCAGTCATGATCTCATTAAATGGTGGAGCAGGCTTGAGGGGCTAAATGGCCTACTCCTTGTTCAAATGTTCGTCTGTTTGGTCTCATTGTCTCCCTCTCTCTCCACTCTCACTGTCTTTCTCTCTGCTCTCACTGTCTCTCTCCTTTCAATGTCTCTCTCTCTCTCTCTCCACTGCCACTGTCTCTCTCTCCTCTTTCACTGTCTCTTTGTCTGCTGTCATTGCCTCCTTCTCGCTCTCTCTACATCTCCACTCTCACTGTCTCCCTCCCTCTCCACTCTCATTCTCTCTCTCTCCTCTCTCACTGTCTCTCTCTCTCTCTGCTCTCACTCTCTCTCTCTCTCTGCGCTCACTCTCTCTCTGCTCTCACTGTCTCTCTCTCTCCGCTCTCACTGTCACTCTCTCCTCTCTCACTGTCTCTCTCTCTCTGCTCTCACTCTCTCTCTCTCTGCTCTCACTCTCTCTCTCTCTCTGCTCTCACTCTCTCTCTGCTCGCACTGTCTCTCTCTCTCCGCTCTCACTGTCACTCTCTACACTCTCTCTGTCTCTCTCCCTCTGCTCTCATTGAGTCTCTCCATTCTCACTGTTTCTCTCTCTCTCTCTCTCCACTCTCTCTCTCTCTGCTCTCACTGTCTCTCTCTTTCCTCTCTCACTGTCTCTCTCCATGTCTCTTTCCTCTCTCTCCGCTCTCACTGACTCTCTCTCCACTGTCACTGCCTCTCTCTCCTCTCTCACAGTCTCTCTCCTCTCACTGTCTCTCTGTTTCCACTCTCACTGACTCACTCTCTGCTCTCACTCTCTCCTCTCTCACTGTCTCTGTCACTCTGCTTTCGCTGTGTCTCTCTCTCCGCTCTCACTGTCTCTCTCTGCTCTCACTGTTACTGTCTTTCTCTCTCCTCTCTCACTGTCCCTGTCCCTCCACTCTTACTGTCTCTCTCTCTCTCTCCACTCTCACTCTCTCCTCTTTCACTGTCTCTATCCCTGTCTGTCTCCTCTCTCTCCCTGCTCTCATTCTCTCTCTCTCTGCACTCACTGTCTCTCTCTCTGTTCTGTCTCTGTCCACCCTCACTGTCTCTCTCTCTCCACTCTCACTGTCACTCTCTCCACTCTCACTGTCTCTCTGTGTCTGCTCTCATTGAGTCTCTCCATTCTCACTGTCTCTCTCTCCACTCTCTGTCTGTCTTTCTGCTCTCACTGTCTCTCTCTCTCTCCCCCCTCACTGTCTCTCCCTCCGCTTTCATTGAGTCTCTCCATTCTCACTGTCTCTCTGCTCTCACTGTCTCTCTCTCTCTTTCCATGTCTCTCTTCCCTCTCGCTCTCTCTGCTCTCACTGACTCTCCACTGTCACTGCCTCTCTTTCCTCTCTCACTTTCTCTGTATCTCTGCTCTTCAATGTCTCTTTCTCTCTCTCCACCCTCACTGTGTCTCTCTCCGTTCTGACTGTCCCTCTCTCTCCATCCTCACTGTCTCTCTTTCCATTCTGACTGTCTCTCTCTCTCCACTCTCACTGTGTCTTTCTCTGCTCTCACCATCTCTCTCTCTCTTTCGCAGATGCTCTTCTCTCTTGCTCACCCTCTCCTTTCTTGCTGACTCGCTTTCACTGACTCTCTCTCGCTGACTTTCTCTCTCTCTTGCTGGCTCTTTCTCTCCCTCATTGCCTCTCACTCTCACTGTTTCTCCCTTTCTTGCTGACTGTCTCTCGTGACTCTCTTCTCTCGCTGTTTCTCCCTCTCTCGTTAACGCTCTCTCTCTCATGACTCTTCTCTCATCGAATCTCTCTCGATGAACCATTGCTGACTATCTCCTAAATCGCTAACTCTCTCCTGCTGACTCTCCTCTCTTGCTGATTCTCTCTCTGAATCTCTCTCTGTCTCACTCTCTGCTCTCTCAATGCCTCTCTGTCTTGTTGACTCTCCCCTCTCCCGCTGACTCTGCCTCTCCCGCTGACTCTCATCTACACATTCTGCCGCTTTTAACCTTGTCCTTTCGCTCTCTGTTCTCTACCTAACAAATCTTTATGTGAATTCTGCTCCATTGTAAAATGCTATGTAAACACTCCTGTGGAACCTACATCTCATGTAAAATGTCTACAGGGAGCTGTGATGTTTCACTCATACTCAGAGCTACTCTAATAGGATTACCAATGTTAATCTGATCACTGAGCTATAATGGCTGCCTGGAGCACCACACTTTAATCAAATTCCTTCCGGTCTTCTGCATGGAGTTGCAGAGTTTCCACCACTGGGGGTACTGTAAAGTCTCTGTCCAGTCTACCATCCATCGGAGTGCTGCTGTAGGCTTCCATTCATCAATACTCAATCCTTCTTTGCACAGAAATAAGTAGGTTTTTCTTTTTGAAATTCACTTTTAAAATATTCTTTTGGCATTTTAGGAGAGACCCGACCCCTGCACCTGAGAAATTAGCTGCCAAAGCTGGAATCCTGGCTGCTGCCAATTACTCACATAACCTTCCTTTTCCCACTCCTCTCCCCTCAGCCGGTCCACTCATTTCCAATGGCTCCTGCAGTAGCCCCTGGCCTGTTTCCTTTGAGTTGACTGCCCCTTGTGTCTGCCTCCCCCGTTCTTTCCCTCACTTCCACACCCCACCCCCAACCTCCAGCCATGCTTCACCTTGGCATCTACCAGTACTCGTCCTCTATCCGGCCTGCCCCACTCCCTGCTCACCTCAAGACTGGCCTTCTGACCTCCCTGCCTTTCGACCTACAACCATGCTCCCTCTCCCTGCAACCCAGTAACCTGCCAGTCTCTAACTATGGCCTATAGTCTCTAACTGTGGTCTCCAGCTCTCTCAAACTCTGAAATCACAATTAAACAGGTTCAGGACATAGCAGTCCACGACTGATAAATGGGAATGCGAACCAACAATTAAAAATTGCTACTCTGAGAATAGTTTCCAGTCAAAGTATAGCCAATCAGGTAATTCAAAGAATATTTTTGAAAATAGTTTTGGTTACCATTTTGTTTATCTGTTCGCCTGAGCAACACTGCACCAAAGGACATTTTCAATATACCAAACACATAAAAATATATAATTCAGAACAAACGTCATTAAGCACATCCATATCTGTTTCATGCCATTGTAGAATTCTGCACAATATGCCTCCTACTGCCCTCACCAGGCCTATCTGCTTTCAGTATAACCAAACCATTGGGACCTCTCCCTGCCCAGCACTCTCAGAGTCTGGGTTTCTCTCCATAAGGCTTCTAGATCTTGGGTCACTCCCCCCACCCAGGTGCTTCCAGACCCATGATTCCCTCACTGCTGTTGGGTTCCACGAATTTCACCTTGTTTGCAGATGCTGAGTATATCATAAATATTCCCAGATTCTTAAACCCCTTCCCCAGCACTTCCAGATTCAGGAACTCTTCTTCCTAGTATTTCCAGACAGAAGAATTCCTCTCACCCACCCATTCACCCTCCTCTTCCCATCTGTTAGATCCCATCCCCCTGCGCCCTATACAATTAGACACTAAGATTGACCAGTGTAGCCAAGAAAGAAATCAACCAAAGGAAACCAAAGCTAAGCTCATCAAACAACTCAATGTCTTTTCAAAAAAAACTTTCATTTGCTATTTTTCATCACCTCAAATACCCAGAGCTCAAAACAGCATCTTAAGAAACTTAAAACTTACATTTTTCATGAAGTAGTTTTTGTGTTTTTTGATGTTTTCATTAGTGTTTTTACTCAGGGCCTCAGGTTCCCTCAAAATCCTAAACTCAGGATTGATATCACTCAAAAGTTGATATGAGTTACTAACTGCCCCTATGCCAGCAGTCCCTAGGATGTCACTGTCTACATGTAATGCAATGTGAAATATTTTCCAGTGTGCATCAATGTTATTCTCTCAGGACATGTTGTAGAAATAGTTTCTATGTTCTTCCAAATGATTTGAAACCAACTTGAAGAAAGAATTTGAATAGCTGGAAGAAGATAGATCTGGTGAGGGCAGGAGGAGGCATAGTTTTCAGGATTCTACAATGGCATGAAACATACATGAGCATGTTTAATGTTGTTTGTTCTGAATTATATATTTTTATGCATGTGATATATTGAAAATGTTCTTTGGTGCAGTGTTGCTCAGGCAAACAGACAAATAAAATGGTAACCAAAGCTATATTCAAAAATATTCTTTGAATTACCTGATTGGCTATACTTCTTTTATTGGAAACTATTTCCTAAGTACCAATTTTTAATTCTTGGTTTTCATTCCCATTTATTAGTTGTGGATTGCTGTGTTCTGAACCTGTTTCATTGTAATTTGTTGGTATTTTATGAAAACAATACTTAAATAGAGCAATTACAAAGGTGATTCCCACTTTTAGATCTGATACTTTGAATTATGGCATGAGATATATGAAAGTGTGACTAAACATGCATGTCTCTGTGACATTGCTAATGTCTACTCTAGTGATAATTGTAAGGTTTAGCTGCAAACCTTGCTACGGCCATGGTTTAACTATTCCCTCTGAAAAAATGGGTCCAGCTAATTGTAACAGTTTGAAAACTTGAGGTCACTCAGAGTGCAATTGTCACAACTTATACGTTTCAGATTCCAAGTTATTAACTGTTTTCTTTCTCTTCATTTTTGATTGTTTTTCATCTTCAGTAAATTGTGTTTTCTGAAGTGTGATACCTGTGTGCTGATGTGCCATTTACAAATAGAATAGACATAGCAATTATCTACAAGGTTTTGGTCAACATTGTTCCATTAAAATGGGCTGCATTTTACAGGATGCCATGTTCCCCATCTCCCCAACAAAAAGTTGGTTGGGAGCCCATCCGTGCCCTGCAGCCATTTTACATGCAGCCGGGTGTTAACTGGCTCAGGGTTTTCACCCCCTCATCTGGGGAGGAAGCCCCACCTTAAAGAGTTGCATGCCAATTGGATTGGCAGTATTGGTTGGACTCAATGCTTATGTGTGCGTTTCACTTTCACGTCCTGAATCTGTTATGGAGAAAGTTCCTTTTCCTCATTTACAGGCTGAATAAATAAACAGAATAGTATCAGTTATTCACTGATGGTAATTCATCATTTAAATACTGCATTTTCAAATTGCTGTGACTGTTGAATTCAATAAAAAGTGAGGCTGATTTCATCACTACGTTTAAATTCTCCTCCTTGTGGCCCACTGGCAAATGATGTACTAGCCAACATCACAACGTTAAAGGGATATATGTTCCCTATTGGATCAGTGACATTGGGCTGGATCTTAGACTCCTCCACTGGTGTGTTTGAAGGTGGGGATTACACTATGAAATGTATAAGTTGTGACAGCTGCACTCTGAGTGACCTCAAGTTTTAAAGCTGTTACCATTAGCTGGATTTATCCATATGGACCCACTTTTTTCAGAGGGCATACTTGAACCATGGTCTTAGAAGCTGTGTAGCCCCAGCAGTACCAGGTTTGAGTGGTGGCTACTGCTGGGACTACAGCCAGTCCCCGAAGAAGAGAAGGTAATGAAGGTATGTCTGAGATATTGGCAGGTGTAGCTGGCAGACTCCAGTGAGGGGGTGAGGGCTGGGTTTGGAAGACCAGAAGGGGTAAAGGGAGATTATGACTTTGGGGTGCCTCCAATAAGTGCAGGGGACTCCCCCCAAAGGAGGCGTTCGCCCCACCCACCCTTTGCCTGATACCAGCCTGCCCAATAAAAGCTGGATTACCTGCTTGGCATGGGCCTCCCCCTGTCACAGGTAAAATTGTGACAGGGGCAGGAAGAGGCACTTGAATGGCCATTAATTGGTCACATAAGGGCCTCAATAGACCCAGGAGTGGGCAGGGTGCCCGTCGCCTCCGCCATCCTGCCCTTAAAAAGGGAGACAGGTCGGGTGCAGGTGATGAGAAGCCCACGCACTGAATTTTACAAGACTCCCACCTTCAAACATGCAGGCGGGGCAGTGTGAAATCCAGCCCAACATCGCTAATGTAATAGGGAACATATATCCCTTTAACATTATGACATTGGCTCGTCCATCGTTTGCCAGCGAGCCACAATGTGGAGAATTGAAATGTGGTGATGAAATCAGTCTCAATCTTCATTGAACTGAGCGGTCACAGCGATTTGAAAATGTAGTATACATCAGTGAATAACTGATTCTGTTTATTTATTCAGTCAGTAAGGAAAAGGAACTTTCTCCAAAATAGTCAGAGGACTTGACAGGGATACACACCCAGGCAGTGAAACCAACAATAAAACTCACCCAAACTGACAACAACCTAATAACAACTGCAACTCTCAGTTTCTCTTACTAATTGCTCTGACTATTCATGTAGCTGCTTTGCTAGCTCTCTCTCTGTCATTCTCTCTGCTCCTTCCATCTCTTTCTCAGTTGCCTTCTCTCTGGAATACTCACTTTCTGCAATCTCTTTCCCAATGATCCTTTTTCCATCTGATTTTATCCTAATATCCTGTCCCTGCATTCTGTTCACCAGCCCTGTGTTTAATGATTCTATTCTCACTGTCAGTTTGTTCAATGTTGAAACCTCTATGAATAGATTAAAATTATTTTTTTATATTTTGAAATTCTTTTTACTTTATAAGTTATTTCATTTAGGTATTTACTGTACATGCACGGTATTTAAACTTAAATTTTTTTTCTGATGAGAAATGACCAAAAGAACCTAAATCCAGTTTATATTTTAGTCCCAATGGGAAATCTGATTCGAGTAAAGTCTCAGGAACATGACTAGGGTATTAAGTGAGCAATTACTGTATAATATATAATACTTCTGAATGCATGCGTTTTTTATAGATAATAGTCTACATATATATAAAGAAACATTTTTGTTATATATGTTTATATTCTGTTTATCAGTTTTTCCTATTCCAAATTCCTATGTCCGTATTGATAGTGGAAATCGCCAATAGAAACTTGTAATGCTGTCATTACACCCAGTGGTGATGCTGTGACTCAGCCTGTGTTACAAAGAAAAGCAAAATACTGCAAATGCTGGAAATCTGAAATAGAAGCAGAAAATGCTGGAAATACTCAGGAGGTCTGGTAGCATCTACGGAGAGAAACAAAGTTAACATTTCAGGTCGATGGATCCATCTGAATCATTAACTTTGTTTCTGTCTCCACAGATGCTACCAGTTCTGCTGAGTATTTCCAGCATTTTCCAATTTTATTTGTTGAAGAAGAGGAAACTTCTCTGCTCCAACCATTGTATTTGGTTTCACATCTGCCAGAGCGTATGGAAATGTTCACAGATTGCACTGTTAAATGCTTTATGATTTACCTGTTTGTTTTGCACTTTCTTTACTTTCAATGCTTATATCTTTGTTGAAAGGAATATTCACTGTTAACTGGAAAAGTCCATCAGAGTCCGTGCTTGTGGTTGCTGACTTTATGATTATGGTATTTGACTGTACCTTTTGCTTCATGTACAGGTGCGTGCCCTTAGATCCACTGGATTATTGTAACTTTGGCAAAGGCTGTGACTGCAAACATCAGTCTGCAGCACTGCACCAGGACCAGCTTTCGTCACCTTGTGAATATATTTTTCTAAAACTCGCATTTTAAATACAAGCGGATTTCCAGTCATGTATTGCTCTTCCAATAAAGTTATGACAAACATTTGTGTATAAATATTCTTACAGTTTTAATTGTTGAATCAATTTTGTGGGTCTGGCCAACTATAGAAGGAAGACAAATGTTTAGTAAAAGAACCGTATCATTTTTTTACATTGTCACAGAATGTGATATCAGGATGGTAGAAGGCAAACCACATCATCTTTTTTCATCTTGCAATCCTAGCTTCCCATATGAGTTGTGTCGGGAGTTGTCAGATCTGCCATTAATTAATTTGTATTAATCCTGCAGCAAAAGTGTCACAAAGAACAATCTCCTTTAGTGCCGTACAGATTTAACAAGAGTAAAGAAAAACTTAAAGCACCAAACACAATACACACAACAATTTGTGCCTTTGGGGTCCATGTGACTATTATACTGCACCTTGTTTTCCCACCTAAATACATAATCAGAATCCCTTGATCCAGTCATATAAATTTACTCTATGAAGTTCCTTTTCTATATTTCCCTTGTTGAAAATTTAGCCACAAATAACAGAAGGTGCTGCCTGTGACTCTTGCCCTCTGACATTTGTATGTGTAAGTTCCGTAGCTCTTTTGTCACTGCTCTTAAAATGGAAGAAACAAAGCACATGTCGCCATTCGCCCCGAAATTGAGTGGCACCATATAAAATAGGATTCAGAGCTGAGTTGGTGAGTGTAAAGGTACAGACCCAGAAAAACACGGTGGGGGTGAGGAACACCTTTTTAAAGTTCTGTGCTAGAATCAAGAAGATAATTAGATAAATAGGTGTCCACATGATAAAGAAAGATATCATGAGTATCAGGAGAGTCCGGAAGAGCCAATATTCCTGTTTGGAAACTCGAATTTGTTGTTGGTCAACTGAACACGTCCTGCTGGCCTGCAATCTTTTGCTGGCGGCTTTGGTAATCTGTGTGTGGAAGAGATCATATAATTACACCATCAAAGAGTTAAAGGGAAATCTTACACTCAATGTATGGTTACAAACACTATCCATGTCTTCTCATTCAAATAATGTTATTGACACCAATAGTGTTATTACAGTTACACTAATATCACAGGTCTTGCAAACAGGGCAACATTGAACAGTGCCACCTCATTCTCATTTGACAAGTCACATTCAATTTCTTCTGAAGCACAGTGAGTATTCTTAGAATCAAAGGAAACCAAAGTACAGAATGCATGATCATTGTATGATGTGCCTGCATGCCACTGTAATGTAAAGGTGCTCAGCAGAGCAAGGGTTAACGTGGGGCTGGAGAATAGCACCACCCACAGTATTGGGAATAGAGTCACATGGTAATAGACTGAGAGAACGGTCTAGACAGAAAACTCTGGAACCAGCCTGCATGCAGGTAACAGCACTATGCATGATACTAGCCTGGGATCTGTAAATAGTTGAAGGTTAACAATAAACTGATCATGTTAAAATATACAAGTCTCAAGATTTAATCACTGAGACATCTAAAGAACCCATAATACAACACGGTGACAGCAGTGGGATATCACCACTATCAGCATAGTGCACTGCGGTTGACAGTGGTGATCGCTTCTACAAGATGTCACATCAGAGATAGTACCATAATCCGACATGGTGATCCAGAGTGATATGAAAGGTGGCAGCTAGATGCATAACCCCAAAACAGCATCACAAGGTATGAAAAACTAGAAGCAACTGAAGCCTAACTAGAGAGATGCGTACCTAAGAAGAAAACTTGAAGAAGCTTCACTACATACTTGAAAGTGAGGAATCCATCAGAATGAATGGAATCCATTACAGAAAATTGCAAGAGCCTGAGTGACACAGTTCATGAGATGGTGAGTGAAATGACAAACAAATGTAGCTGTACTTACGTTTTAGAATAGGTGGCAGTCTCAAGGGCCCAGCATCCAGAGGGCAGCTGGAAGACAGCTGCAGTTAAAAAAAAGTTTAAAAGACTGGCAGAGTTAAATAGAGAAGCCTGAAGAGCATAGTAAGAAGAAAAGAAAAAGACTGCAGAGTTTAAGAAAAAATGGCTGCTGCTCTGAAGATTTTTTTACAATGGCAATCAATGCATAAAGAAGTGCTGTCCCTACAAGTTTTCAAAAAGGTGCCCTGATCGGACCTTGAGCCCATCAAAACTCCCAAAGCATTCAAAAAAAATGGAACTTGCAGAGTTTGAAAAAAAGAAAAGAAATCACTGCAGTGGCTTTAAAAAAAATGAAAAGTTTAAAAGTTTAAATAAAATGAGGTGGCCAATCACCATTGAGCCTGCCAAAAGTGCAGGAAATTCACTACAAAGAAAGCCGATAGCTGACGACAGCCTGAATGTAAAAAAAAGGTTACTGTACTCACAGTCGTAAAGAGGCAATGCAATTTAAAGCTGTAACTACAAGAAAACAACCATGGACAGAAAATTGGAAGAGACCCCAGAGTGAGGGCAACTCCACTGAGGCCAGCAAGATACCCCAGAGAGAGGGCAACTCCACTGAGGGCAAAAGGAGACCCCAGAGCGAGAGGACAACTCCACCGAGGGCAACAAGAGACCCCAGAGAGAGTGCAACAAAAGACCCCAGAGACATGGAAACAAAAGACCTCAGAGAAAGGGTAACAAAAGACCTCAGAGAGAAGGCAACAAAAGGCGCCAGTGTAGGAGCAACAAAAGACTCGAGAGTGAGGGCAGCAGAAAACCATAGAGGGAGCCAAAAGACCCCAGGGCGAGGGAGATAGATGGCAGTGCAGAGTGAGCAGATGGCTATGAATGAAGGAAAGCTATCTGAGGTACCTCAAGCAAAACAAAATGTGCACAAGGTGAATGAAGCTGTTCTACAGGAAAATGTTTGCATCAGAGCTGAACTGGAAGATTTGAAATGTAAAATTCAAACTCAGTATATACCTTTGAAAACACACAATAAACTGAAGTCTTCAATGAATCAAGCTGTTCGAGATCTGAACAAACAAATTTTAGAGATGACACAAAGGCAACAGGAGGAGATAACGACCTTCAATTCCACAGTTAGCAAATCAAAGCAGGAATTTAGAAAACTCAACCAAATGTACAGCCAGGCAAAACAGCAGGCAGAAAAGGCATGCAAAGAAATTGTAACCCTGAAAGATTCCTTGAATCATATGTGGCCATGGAAAGACATGAGCTAGAGGGGATGTTGAATATTACTTGAGAAAAAAGTTGTGTTGGAACTATCAGTAGCAATGAAATGATGCACTAAAGCTCAGATTGAGTTGGCAAGAGGTCAACAAGAAAATAAACTTTTGAAAGAACAAGTGATTGACCTTCAAGATCAAATGCAAAAGGAATGAATAACTATTCAGCAACATGAAGAAATGAAGACTGCCGTAAACAGCAGAATGGAAACATGGCAGAAGAAACTTGAAGCGACTCTATTGAATTACAGGAAAGCTCAAGATGAAGCAAATGAGCTTTGCAAAGAAAAGGAAAACCTGTTGACAGACCTTCACACGCTACAAAAATTCCTTACGTCAAAGTTTATTCTTCTGGAAAATTACAAAGAGAAGGAAAATGAATTTAACATCACTCTGATCAAACTGAGGATCCAATTGGCAGAGAAGACTCAGCAATGTTCTATATTCCAGGAGGAAGCTGAAAGCTACAAGAAAGAGACTGAAGAGCTGAAGAAGCAGTTGAATGGAAAAGAGGAGGCATTGAAAGGAAAAGCCATATAACTTTCTAAACTGTGAGAGCACAATGAAACCATGAGTAGCACAATTACAGAACTGAAACAAGACTTCACCGGAGACAGACCTGGCCAACAGTGAAACCAAAATGATAGACAAGGGCAAAGTTCTGTTGCACACAGAGAAAGTAAAGACAGAAATGAGATCAGAAAATGTAAATACGACAAGGAACTAGAAGAAGAAAAAGCACTAGATGCCTCAGAACCATTGAGCTGAATTAAAAGATTCGTAAGCTGCAAAACAATTTGAAAATAAAACAGCAAATAAATGTTTGGCTGAAATTGTGAAACAAGTGGAAATGAAGCTTCCATTTGCAAAACATCCATGTCAAGCATGAATATGGCAGACATCATGGAAAAAGAAAATTCGACTCAACTCTAGGAACAAACGGAATGCACATTCCCCTCAGAAGGAACGGGACAAACCCACAGTGTCCAAAAAAAGGAGACAGCTTGTTAATAAAGAGAAACGCAACTTGAAGGAGCGTAAAAAGCAAATCAAATGGGGATGACCAAGTACCAGAAACACAAAATACCACTACCATTCCTTCAAATGTGACAGACTGAGATGTGGAAGAACTGTCAAGACTCAAGACCATCAGATTTACAAAGTCAGAGACTTGAGATGGGGGAGCAGCGATAGCAAGTAAAGATTGCATTAAAAATTTACTCTGTTGGAAAGGAAAGTTTTCTTTGGAGAAGGGGGGAATTTTGTATGATGTGCCTGCATGTCACTGTAATGTAAAGTTGCTCAACAGAGCAAGGGTTAACATGGGACTGGAGAATAGAACCTCCCCCCATGGTATGATGTATAGAATCACATGGTAATAGACTGAGAGAACAGTCTAGAAAGAACACTCTGGAACCAGACTGCAAGGAGGTAACAGCACTATGCATGACAGGAACTATTTACAGATCCCCGGTTAAAGGTTAACCAGAACGGGTTCACGTTTAAATATACAAGTTTCAAAGTCTCATAATTGAGACATCTAAAGAACCCATAATACAACAATTCTCATTTTTATCAGGCCACACTTACGTTCCAGTAAGAATTTTTTGGGCTGGAGTAAACTGACTGAAAATCATTTTGGTTGTGCTGACTTAAGCTGTTATGATGGAGCTGATACCCCATATAAATACATGGCCAGGACTTAAATTTGTGTTGGTTCTACCAATTTTCTCCTCTTCCTTTTACCTCTGCTGATTGCTCACTCAACAAGAAGAGTATCAATGTCAAACCTGATCCTGCCCCCACCCAGTGTGCAAACGGACACATTAGTAGCAAAGGCAAACAATGCTTCGCGAGCACAGTAATTGTACTATCTGAGCTGGAAGCTTGGAAAAATCAGCAGAAAGATGATAATTTCTTTGGACCTGCTGACAACCTAAGAATGACTTTCAAAACTTTTGTTATGTTCCTAGTACACAACTAAATTCTAAAGTATAATGTATTTATGCTTTTTGACTTCTAAGCTCACTAAGAAATCCACCACAAAAACCATTCGTCATTAAATTAAACAAGTGTTTTGATAGAAATCTTAGATGTCTAAACACTTTAAATGTGACAGGAATTAGGTCAGTTGAATGAATAGCAGACACCTTTAATATCTTTGTGTAATTGATGATAACGATCAACCCTGGAATGGCGAAGCTCAGCAGGCCATAGGACACATCCCAGATGATCTCTTGCACAGTACTTGGCCACTCCAGTGTGCAAATCTGACACTCCTGTTTAAACATCAAAAACAATGCTTTACTTGCAAAGTGGATTTATTCCACTAACCGATGAACCTTAAGATAGACAATGATGAAAAATATTTACATTGAGACTACTATTGGTGCCGTGCAGCTATAAGCAGGCAAACTCACCTCAGCCTGCATAAGTTAATAATGACTACACTTAATGCAGGGAAGTGAGAAGAATATATTCAATACCAGTAGATCACCCATGGTATTACTGATGGATAATCCCAAGACCTGATCTCCAATTTCTGATACTTATTACAGTCTAAACTTGACAGTGGTCTGGTTTCACTGTAATGAAGTCAATTTATTGAAGCAATTCATCACATGATGAATGGAAAATATGAAATGTTACCAATACCAAAATACACACTCACTGATATGATGCCTATAGCACTTTTTATTTAATACTTTATAAAATGTATTTAAAAGCAAGCTACATTTCTGTTCTTCCCTCACCAATATTATTTTGTTATTTACATTGTAAAATATATTTCTGCCGTATCTCCTACAGTGGATTTGAAGTATTTACTGAAAAGTTAAATACCTTTATTTAATTCCTTATTATTTCCTCCTTACTCACCATAAAATTTTCTCAATTATTTACATGATTTATAAAAGTTATTGTTTCTCCCACTTCTTTGGGTGGGGTTGCAGTTCTTACTGAAACACCCTGCTGGAGCACTGAATCAAGGAGGTTTTTCCAGTAACCAGTACTTTAACTCAGTTCACTAACTGCGTGCAGCCTGAATTTAGCACTGAACAGCAATAAATAACTCCCTGTGTTACCACTGCAAATATCAGTCCTTTTCAATGACAAGAGAAACCTCAACCAATGGCAACCACTTAAAGATCGCCACGAAAATTGTTTGAGCAATTTGGTTGGTAGGTTTTGTGGTACTTAGCACTTGTGAGTGGCAACAGTTGAAAATAAAACAATTTGCTGGCTTTTAGTTTTTCTTACTTGTCCAATGAATGGAACTCAGTTTTTTAGTCTCTTCACGTTTAGCCAATGAGAGATTTGAGCCAATTAATATAGCTAACATAATCGACAAAGACTATTTGAGCTGATTTTTAGCCTTCAGACATTTTGAGCTATTCCTTATAAAGCACAAAGAAATATAAGTGAATAGCACATGTAAATTGAAGAGAGACAATTGAATTCATTGTTGAGTTAGGTTGATATTCATCAAACCACTGTTACTAATTAACCTGTGGGTACTGTTTTGTCATTAGTACCTGGGTAACAGAAGTGCCAGCTAGCAGCAATGATATGTCTTATCAGCTGCACATCAGTCTGTGTTCTGGCAGAGGTTGGTGTGTATTTAAACACAGGCCTAAAGCTCAAGTCATCAACATCCAAATGCCAGTGACACTTTTAATGTTCCTGGAGAAGTTACAGTCCTGTCAGGTCTTTAACATTAAACATGTAAAAACAGCCAAACTACCCACCTAGCATCTTATTGTGGTTCACTTTTATAGTTTAAAAACATGGCTTTACACTGGCTGCAATCATGCTGCCAAATTTGAAAGCAGTTTCAATTGTAACATGAACAAAGCTATATTGTTGTTTCTGAATCGATGCAATTTTTACATGTCAAATCAATGCACAAGCTTCAGAGTTTTATTTTACAATTCAGTGAAACACCTCAGGTTGAATGTGTCTATGAATACTAGTTGTTGTATAACTGTCCTGTTAAATCATCTTACAAATAAATATGTTACTGTGTCACTATAGCCAACATGAATGGGGGACAACCAATTGATCCCCAATTAATTCTGGATGGGCTCCTTCATATCATAGGCAACAGCATAAGTCTTAGGCCTGAAAAGGGTTAGTCGGGTACTCAGAAACAATGGGCTGAATTTTACAGAGTGAAAGTGGGGCTGCTGTGGTCCATTGAAGCAGAATATCCTGTGTGTTGCACCACACTGGCCTGCAATAACACGATGGGTGTGCAGGCTCTGAAATCAGCAGCCCACCCACCATTTTGAAATTGATTATTAAAGGCCATTTAAAGCAGTTAGCAGTCTAATTGACAGTAATAATACCTTCCCAAAACGATAATAAGGTGGGTGCTCATGAAGCACACCCAGTGGGAAGCTCGGTTTTTTCCATGTTCTACTGAAAGGACGGATTTCAAGGCTGGAGGTGGGTCCATGCCTGACTTTTTAAAAATTTATTCTTTGATGGGATGTGGGCGTCGATGGCAAGGACAACATTTGTTGTCCACCCATAATTGCCCTTGAGCTGAGTGGCTTGCTGGGGCCATTTCAGAGGGCAGTCAAGAGTCAACCACATTGTTGTGGGTCTGGAGTTAGATGCAGGCCAAACCAGGTAAGGAGGGCAGATTTCCTTCCCTAAAGGACATTAGCAGGAGAAGCTGCTGACAGTTATTTCGTTAGGAAATCTTCATAAACCTCTAAATATAATTGGAGCTATCCCTCAGTGGAGTGTCCAGAAATGTGTTGATCCTATCATTTTTCATCACTGCAACTCTTGTGCTGAAGAACGGTGTCCACTATGGGATCTTTGGGAGATACACCTTCCAGTGAGGAGGAGGAGGAGATGGAGGTGGCCTACTGTCCAGGGATAGGAACAACATGATTTGGAGGAAGGTGGCCAAGCTGCTGAGAGTGAGAAGCTGTGGAAGGGAGACAACAGCAAGCACTGGGAGTCACCTGCCAGTCATGTTTACAGAGTGCAAGTGTCATATTTGCAGCTTACAGTGTCAACACAAGCCACTGTAATATCCCTATGTGATATGCTTGCCCCTGAGATAGCCTCCAATTGTGTGGGTGACCACCCGATGCCTGGGCATTAAAAGTCACAGTGGTGCTGAATATTTCCACCTCTGGATCACTTCAGGCTGCCTGTGGAGACCTGAGTGGGATCACCCAGCCTGCAGCTCATCACTGCACAAAGCTTTTCACAGATGCCATGTTTCACCATTTCTTCCATTACGGACAACAATTGTCAACTGGAAAGAGACTGAGGCTTTGTGGCCATGGCTAAATTCCCAAGGGTGCAAAGAGTCATTGATTGCACCCAGGCAGCAATCGAGGCACCAGCAGCGCAGCCAGGGGCATATAAAAACCACTAGGGGTACCACTGCATCAATGTATAGATAGTGTGTGACCACCAACAACAAATCATGCAGCTTTGTGCAAGGTACCCAGGGAGCAGCCACTGCTCATATATCCTCAGGCACTCCCAGGTGCCAGGGATGCTCACAGGCCTCAATGTATTGGATGGATAGCTGCTTGATGTTAAAGGTTATCCCCTCAAGAAGTGGCTGATGACTCCTGAGGTTCAGATGCCTCGACAGATCAGATGGATCGCTCCAATATGCACCAGCCAGGGTCTCTGTCATGGTCTGCTGTGTGCTACACGACCTGGCCATTCAGAGAAGGGAACCCCTTTCAGAGGATGAGTCAAGGGAGATGGCCCATTCCTCTGATGAGGACTCAGAGGAAGAGGAGGCTAAGCCACAGCAGGCAGATATTCAAGCCTCTCCCAGGGAAGATCTTGATGGCTTTGAGACACAGATAGCTCTCATCATGAGATGATTCCAATAGATGAGTCCCACAGCTTTAACAGAATCATGGCCAGTGGTTACTTCTCTGTGCTCCTCTATTACATGAAGTGCGATCCCTCATATGGGCAACGTCAACCAGCCAAATAAGGTCAAATGCCAGGACACACAGAATCACATAATCAAATAAGACAACCAATTGATTCCTTCTCCATACGTACAAACACATATTTTATAAATGAATGCAGCCAGGTAAAATGTGAATAACACCAATCATTTGTATACACAGAAAGGCAGAAAAATGTGCACATTTCACAAATGATGCAGACACTCATGCACCCATTGTGACTAATGTGGGTTTTTTTGAATCTTTTCCAGATATTGTGGCATGGCACTCCCCCCCTGGCCACCTGCTGTGTTTGAGACAGGTTGCTGACCATTACGTCCCCTTGTCTGAGTTAATTTTGGTGGCCGTTCTCTGGTCATGAGGACGTGAGGGCCCAGCATGGTGGGAATCTCCTGCAAAGTGGAGCATGCCCATCTGTCAATGTGGCACTCGATGGTATCTGTGCTAATGACAGAAGTGCGGAGGAAAGGCTGTCCCCATCAGAAGCACCCTAAGAGGTGCCCCCACAATGGCATCAGCTGCTGCTCACCCTCCGGCATGAGGTCTGTTTGGTCCCACCACCCCACTTTCCAGAGCGGGGCTGGAGCTGGATGTGTCTCCAGGCTCCTTATCCCCTTCTCATCCTGGCTCTTGGCCCCTGAGCTGAGGGACAAAGGCGATGGAGTGTAGGCCAGAATGCATTCCCACTATTGCTTCAGTGAGCTGCTGGGTTTGGCCCTCCATGACAGATGCCAGGCTGCCCATGGAGGAAGTCATGTGTTCTGTCGAGTTGGTAATTGCAGTGCTCATAGTCTGCAAGGACTCCTCCAACGTCCATGCCAGTGCACACAACCCCTCTGGTATCTCTGTCACATCTTCATGAACTTCACGCTGGACAACCAGCATCTGCCACCTAACCAACGACTCCAGAGGCTCATCATCAGACTGGGACGCAGCTTCTTGGTTGCATCCACCACTCCACCGACTGCCAGAGGCCTTCTCCATCTCAGTCTCCAGCAGCGGCACATGTGAATGTGATGCGCTTTCACCAGTTTGTTATCCGTTACTGCCGACGATGCATACCCCCCACCCCCCGAGGTGCCTGTATCTGCACTGGTGCTGGGTGCAGAACAAGGGTGTGACACTGCACCCTGAGGCTCCCTCCTTTACCTCAGAAGTTAATGCGGGACTCTGAGGGCTAGCAGCAGCTGCTGTGATGTTGCACCTGTGTAGAAAACAAAAGTAAGCAGTGTTAGCGGCATTTTCAATCTTCAAGGTGAGTGCACTATGCTCAACCTTCCTCATTAAAACCTCTGGAACCATTGTGAGATGTGACTCGGTGTTTGGACATTGCATCTTTGAAAGTTCATTCACACCTTCTTCTTCAATGCATGAAAGTTTTCAAAGTCACCAACCATCAATGATTCATTCCTGTCAACTTTTCAATCCTCATGCACCCTCCCCTCCCTAATCCTCTTAACACGTTTGTTGGTATTATAAAAATGTTCCCTTGCAATCTCACCACCCTAGGGCCTTCCCCCTATCTCGCCCTGATCAATGGCCCGATTCCAGTCATAGTCAGCCACTTGCAGCTCCTCCTCCTCAATGGGAGTAAATATGGCTAGGTTTGGCATACTGCCTCCGGTTCTGTTTCTTTCCTTGGCATTTGTGCGCCCTCTTCTCCTGCAATTAAAAAGGGACATTGTGATGATGATGATTCTGTGCTCCAAACATTCCCTCACATCTCCAGCCAATATCAACTCTATCAGCAGCACACTTTTCTCAATGTCCTCTGCAAACTAACTGGTGTGGTAATTCCCCACCACCACCACCACCCCTTCATAGCGCCCGTTGCCATGCAGCGTGGCATGTGTGCATCCTGCAGCCTTACACACTTGGGTAACACGCCAAGACAATCCCACAATGGAGCCAGCACATGTATTTCCATCTCTAGAATGGTGGCACACTCACACGGACATTGTGCATTTCCAGCACTGAAGCCAGGATGGAACCTGGCCTCAAGGCTGCTCACCCCCCCGCTGCGACTTCCATCCAGCCTGTTTTGGTCAAGCATCAGCAGGAACGAGGACTTCCCACTGATCACTCACAGCCTGGAGGAGGACTCACAGGGAGTCATCATCGAACCTTGGGGGCATCCTTGATCTTTTTTGTCCTCCCCAGCTCCTGGCTCCATACTCTCAGCCATCTGTGGAGAGAGACAGAGAGTTAACAACCTGATATTCAATATCTCCATAAATACTTGCTATTCATCAGGGGAATAGCTCAGCTACATTCTAATGTTACTTTTTCTCTGGCAAAGCTGCTGAATGCTTCCCAGCTATAAGAACAGTCATACATATTTATAAATAATCACTTACCTTCTGCAATTGTTTAAATAAATTCAAATTCACCAACACAACATTCTGCATTGCAAAACCTGTTTCCTGGTTCACCTGACACAGCCCTGTGCTGGGGTTCCTTTAAGTGAGTGGCAGTGACCTCCTCCTGAGTCACAACCTGCCGCCTCTGTACCTGGACTTCATTGTCAATTGGGCACGCTGCCCGCCAACTCATGAAGCTGTTGGCGAGATCCATTTGTCCTGTCCCCATTGATAAAGTTGCTTCATGTGAAGGGTTGTACCATCATATGTACTACCCAGAGCAGAATTAACTCTCAGAAAGCTGCAGAGGCAAGAGACAAGACTTTGCACATTGTCAACAAGATGCAATTTAGTAACTGGGCTTTAATTTCTATCCATGCATGTATTTACATATTTTAGCACTTTCACCACAAGAAAACATTTCAAAATAATCTGCATTTAATGTTTAATAAAATGTGAGATTTTGTGACTTTTTAGTGGGAATAAAACCATGGATGATTAAAAAGACCTTTTGGATTATGCATGTCAAAAATACTTGTAGGGAAATGAATGCGTCTGAGTTAATGAGTCATTGAATTCAAGTATGTCAAACAATTCACAAATTGAGTTGTTATGAAATAGACCATGTCACTGAGGTGATAAAGACTATGGCCCCTCCATTTTTCTCACTCCCCTCTCTATGGGGAACAGTGGAAATGGTTGTTTCTACAAAAGGGATTGGGGGTGTGTGCAATGTGCCTCAGTCATGTCCACCTTCCTCTTCCAGAAGTTGATGCCTATAAATTAAAACAGAATGTTGGAAGAAAACATCAACTCACTTAGCACAGGGAGAGAAAACAGGCTCATATTTTGGATTTTTCATGCTAATTTGATTTTTCCCTTTTTAAATCTGGATAGACTTTAATGTATTTCTAGAGTTTTCAGTGTTTATTACAGATTTGCAGCATTTGGATTATTGTAGCCCTCCACTAAAACCAATGATTTTCCATTCTCACAGAAAAATGGACAAATTCTTATTCAACCCCCAAAACACCACTAACAATTCTGGGACCCAATACAATAAAAACTTGAATTTGACTTAGTCCAACACAGTAATCCAGTTGTCCTGGCAACAGCCACTGGTTTGGATCCCTGCTACAGACATATGAACATAAGAGCTAGGAGGAGGAGTAGGTCACTCGGCCCTTTGAGCCTGCTGCGCTGTTCAAAAAGATCATGGATGATCTGACTGTAACCTCCTGCCTACCCCTAGTAACCTTTCATCCCCTTGTTTATCAAGAATCTATCTATCTCTGCTTTGAAAACATTCAAAGACTCTGCTTCCACTGCCCTTTGAGGAAGAGAGTTTCAAAGACTCTACCCTCTGAGAGAAAACATTTCACCTCATCTCTGTCCTAAATGAGGGACCCCTTATTTTTAAAGTTACCCCTAGTTCTAGATTCTCCCACAAATGGAAATACCCTCTCCACATCCACCCAGTCAAGACCCCTCAGGATCTCATATCTTTCAATCAGGTTGCCTCTTACCCTTCTAAACTCCAGCGGATACAAGCCTAGCCTGTCCAACCTTTCCTCATAAGACAACCACCCATTCGAGGTATTAGTTTATCAATCCTTTTCTGAATGGCTTCTAATGCATTTACATTAAATAAGACACAGATAAGAACAAAGTTAGCCGAGCACTTCTGCTTCAGAGGTCATCAGTTCCCGTCACCAACAACCTAAAAGCAATAAAATGTTTGGGATTGTGGAATTCACCAATATATACAGAGTTTTTAATGTAGAAAATTAGCCCAAAGCACTGCACAGAGGCTTAATCAAAATCTGTAGTTTACTTCAAGAAATTAAAGAGTTTCGAAGTGACCAGAGAATGGACAGGTCAGGATTGGTCCGCTTGTTTATCTTCAACAACAGTAAATGTTTCTGCGTTGATGTGGAAGTTTTCTGAAAACGAGGCAGGAAAAAAAAATGGCTTAAATCTACAGGTTAAATTTTGCTTCGTGTTTGACAGATTCGTTAGATTGGTCTTACCTCGTCTTTAACATCAATGGTGATCACCTTAAAATACATGCAGAGGGGCAGAGATGTGAAGGCGGAGAACAGCCAAATGGTCAACACAACTGCTATCACCAACTTGCAATGCAGCGCAGCTCTTAGGCGCATTTGGAGAATGGAGATAGACCGCTCGATGCTAATGACAGCTAAAGTGATAATGGTCACACTGCCACTCATGCTCATAACATAGACAAGAGCGTGACACGCAAAGGATCCAAGAGTCCATGATTCAGTCCAGCGAATGGTGATAATGACTGGAATGACCCCCACGAACACAATGTCTGCCAAGAAGAGATTCAGCACAAAGCACTGAAAATTGACGAGTTTCTTGCCCTTGAGAATGAGCGCGATCATGCATGCATTGGTCAGCAAGGAGATCAGGAAAACCAACACAAGGACGGCTGTCTCGATGCTGGCAGTGAGCATTTGGTCGGAGGACCTGAATTGAGAAAAGTACGTGAAAACGGACCCGTTCACCGCTTCGCTTCTGGGTGCATCAAAGAAACGAAATCCCATCTTTGGCTTGCTATGCACAGCGTTATACCTGTGCACAATTCTAGAAGTGAAACCGGCAAATATTGCCTCGGAAGTGACAAAGTTCTTCAGGTCCGTCCTGAATTAAGATCAGAAGAGCTGCTCTTTCGATTGGAATCCGGACAGTTTCAACTGATAAATCTACCAACACTGCAGCTCAAAATATCATGAGCACGATTCCCAAGAGTTTTTTTTAATGGATAATATTTCATATGCTAGTTCTTAGGATATTGCCTTCATGCTAATGCCCAATGAGGAAGTAAAAGTTGAAATAATCATAAATTAACTTGACAAACAGTGAGTAATCTGTTCATCATATTCATTAAGGATTATGACCCCCGATTGATAAGAGGCCTTTCCCTGGCTCTTACCCATTTAACTAGAGCCGCCCAGTAACATTTGAATGATGATATAACCCATCAGGACCTGCTTGTATTTATAGTCAAAACTTAACAGCAATAAACCATGAATAAAAGGTCACGGCTTGAACTTTTAGAATACATTACAAGATACAAAGACATCCTCAGAGTCTTTCCACGCTCGTTATATCTGTGTTCGTCCTCTTATTGCACTCACTGACTGCATGTGCAGGACATTAGCCCGTATATGGCAGGTTGTCCTTGATAAATGTTCCACTGGGGGTGGAAGGGCTTAATTGTAGTTGTATGAATGATCAGTCCGCCTGTCATAAAAAATCTCTAGAAGTTCTAGGCATGGGAACTGCAGCCTCAAGATTGGACCTCGCTAATTATGATTGCTTATGAACTCTGCATAAAATTGTGGCTCGGGCTTCTGACAAGGGTACAGGCCTCGCACAGTAAACATTGTTCAAATCATTTGAAACATAGAAAATGCTATTGCATTGGTTATGTTTATAAATGTTTTATTTTTAATGTCATTCTTCTGTTACACTCAGCTAATAACTGGTCATCGTTGTGGGAAAATAAGGATGTCAGCCATAGTGATTTGATTCCATCCCTTCCTCCTTCCTTTTATTGGCAAATTTTGCATGGGTTCATGTTTGGTTTGTTGCTTTAATAAATCCTTAGTAGTTATTCACTCCTCTCTTTTATTTATAATGCCCTACCTCTAAATGTTGTTGTGTGGCTGATTCAAAAACCATACATTGGCCCTGTGATCTGCATATAATACCTTCATTTTGAGCCAAGGTAACAACTGATTTTTAAAAAAAATCCCATCAAGTAAATTCCAGGAAAGTCAACAAGTAAAGGGAAAGGGTGAAAATAAACCTAACACTGAAAGTCAATGGTTTGTCTCCCTCGTGAAAATTGGATGGAATCGTAGAATGCTAACCCAAAATATTGATAATAAATCTCCAAATCCCCTGCTCCTCTATGACAAGAGAAAATGAAAAGTACTCAGCTCTCTTGGAATAGAGAGCCTCGGTAACCTCCATTTTGAAACAGACAGCAAACTGGGAGATGCTACAAGTATTGCCAACTCTAAAAGCTGCCCATGCATTAAAGTCCATCAACACGGTCACATACACAACCACTGCAATGCTGTCCTGGTCCTGCTCTGAATTTGCAGTTATTCCTGCAGCAGGTAGCAGATTTCATTGAGGACCTCGCTGTCCTTAATGAAGCACCAACATCATACTGTTCCTATCTGAGGTTCTAATGGGAGAATTACTCTCTGAGCACCCTTGGCAGTTATGGCCTCCTGCCGAAAGCCCTTCTCCCCATCTTTCTCCTTTCTCTTCCAGCAGCTTGTCTGTGTTGCCTCTGCTCATTCGCCTAGTTGCAGGGAAATGCAAACTACTGCATCATGGTCCATGAGCAAGTGGTTTGTGTAGAATCCTTGAAGCCAGGACAAAGTTCTTCAGCAGGTACTCAGCACTCTCCATAGACTTCAGCAACTTTAAACAAATCTCAAAACCACCAAACACCCCTATAATCAGAGTAACAGCGAGTAGAAATCACTCTTTGACTAATCTGAACATAGTTGATGATTACTTCATAAAGCATTGTTGATGGTAGTGGGGAGGTGGTGTTCCTTCCTGCTGCTAAACATGTGCTCAGCTAAGTGTGCTTAAGTGACTGTGTTAAGCTGGAGAATTGAGCTTTAAAATGACAGTGCTGCGTCAATCCAGTGTAACATGTTGATTGATAGTACAATCTGCCTTTTGTGCCTACACTGTATACTTCCAACAGACATTTCCTGCACACGCACTAACACCCTCACCCATGGCATCCGGCAGAGTGTGCATCAGAAATGTGAGTGAATAGCTGATGCTGAATTTTGTGGCTAAATTGGCACTCAAAGCACCAAAAAATAACTTTCACTAAGAAGCCGAATTTTGCAGATAAATATTGGCACAAAAATTGGCAGTTGGTTGATAGTGAAGAGGATTGCTGTTGTTTCCAGAATGATATCAATGGTTTGGTTGAGTGGGCAGAAAAGTGGCAAATGGAATTCAATCCAGAAAAATGTGAGGTAATGCATTTGGGGAGTGCAAACAAAGCAAGGGAATACTCAATAAATGGGAAGTTATTGAGAGGGGTTGAGGAAGTGAGAGACCTTGGAGTGCATGTTCACAGGTCTTTGACAGTGGCAGGGCAGGTGGATAAGGCGGTAAAGGAAGCATATGGAATGCTTTCCTTTATTGGGTGAGGTATTGAATACAAAATCAGGGATGTAAGGATGGAACTGTATAAAATGCTGGTTAGGCCACAGCTGGAATTGTGTATACAGTCTGGTCACATTACAGGAAGGACATAATTGCTCTGGAGAGAGTACAGAGGAGATTTACAAGAATGTTGCCAGGGCAAATTGCAGCTATGAAGAAACATTGGATAGGCTAGGGTTGTTTTCCTAGGAACAGAGGAGGCTGATGTGTGACCTAATTGTTTTGTGTTTTAAAAAACTGTTTCTCCCAGCCCAGATACAGAAGTAGAAAAGACAACAAAGTGGCAAGACCCCTGTGTGGGGCTCCCTCTCTCTCCATCCATCTTGTAAGCTTGGACCCTATCTGCTGTTTGACAATCCATGTGTCATAGGCAGAGATTATTTAAAGCACTTAACCCAGTAGCTACTGTCTCCAAAAGGACAAACAATTGTCTGTCTACATCTTTACACCGCCTTAACGCTGAAACCAGAAGGACCACCAGGCTAGCCTGGAACCATCCAAGTCATCAATCTACAAGATCCATATATCTTTAACTTTCATCAGACTCTAAAAAGTTCATCCTTCCACTCGGTAATTCATTGGTGTGTGTATGTAAACTTCAAGTGTGTGTGTGTTGTGTGTGTGTGTGTGTGTGTGGTGTGTGTGTGTGAATTTACTAATTTTCTTAGACCAGGTTAAGCACAATAAATGCAATCTTTTTTTAAAACTTACAGAGCTTATCTTACCCTTTTAAAAACCTGTTGCAATCAAACAAGGAGTGAGAAAAGAGCCATCCCACCCCTCCTTACCTGATCCTAACAATAGTAACAATAACAAATGAATAGCACATTACTAGGGTTATCTTTTAAGATTCACATAGAATCATAGAGTTATACAGCACAGAATCAGGCCCTTCGGCCCATCGTGTCCATGCCAGCCATCAAGCACCTATCTATTCTAATCCCATTTTCCAGCACTTTACCGTAGCCCTGTATGCTATGGTGTTTCAAGTGCTCATCTAAATATTTCTTAAATGTTGTGAGAGTTCCTGCCTCTACCACCCCCTCAGGCAGTGTGTTCCAGATTCCAACCACCCTCCTGGTAAAAAAAATTCCTCAAATCCCTTCTAAATCTCTTACCCCTTACCTTAAATCTATGTCCCTTGGTTATTGACACCTCCACTAAGGAGAAAGGTTTCTTCCTATCTGCCTTCTCTATGTCCCTCATAATTTTGTATACCTTTATCGCATCCACCCTCAGCCTTCCCTGCTCTAAAGAAAACAACCCTCGCTTATCCAGTCTCTCTTCATAGCTGAAACTCCAGCCCAGGCAACATCCTGGTGAATCTCCTCTGCACCCTCTCCAGTGCAAACACATCCATCTTACAGGGTGGCGACCAGAACTGCACACAGTGTTCCAGCTGTGGCCTAACCAGTGTTTGATACATCTCCAACATAACCTCCCTGCTTTTATATTCTATGCCTCAGCTAATAAAGGCAAGTATCCCATATGCCTTCTTAACCACCTTATCTACCTGTGCTGCTGCCTTCAGGGATCTATGGACATGTACGCCAAGGTCCCTCTGATCCTCTGTACTTCCTAGGGTCCTACTATTTATTGTGTATTCTCTTGACCTGTTAATCCTCCCAAAATGCGTCACCTCACACTTCTCAGGATTAAATTCTATTCGTCACTGCTCTGCCCATTTTACCAGCCCATCTACATCGTCATGTAATCTAAGGCTTTCCTCCTCCTAATTATGACATGACCAATTTTCGTGTCATCTGTGAACTTACTGATCATGCCTCCTATATTCACGTCTAAATCATTAATATACACTACAAACAGCAAGGGTCCCAGTACCGATTCCTGCAGTACACCACCCATCACAGGCTTCCAATCGTAAACACAACCTTTGACCATCACCTTCTGCCTCCTGCCACTAAGCCAATTGTGGATCCAATTTGCCAAATTGCCTTGGATCCCATGGGCTCTTACCTTCTTGACCATTCTCCCATGCAGGAGGCATGTTTTGTGTAGACTTATTAAAAGATGAAGCCCATAAGTAACTGGGGGCTACCCCAAAGATACGCTGGGTACCGCCCCCCATAACAGACTGTCCAACCTCCAACCTCAATGAGCAACAAAAACCCCCCCTGCAGCACAGCCCCACTCCCGACCAACTGACCCTCCCACCCCCTGCCATACAATCCTACCCACTTACCTTATAAACTTACCTTCTCCCTGACTTCTGAAAGTAGCTGGACCTTTAAACTTACCTGATTTACAGCTGACTCAGATTCTGCAGCCCTCGACTAAAGGCCTCAGGAGTGCACTGCCCTACACAGTTCTCACTTGGCCTGAGTTGGAAGGTCGGGTGACAAAGGATTGGCTGGATTTCCAGGTAGGATACTAGGAGTGGAGTGGCAATCCAACTCAGATTCCCACTCCACTGAAGCTCAGGCCCAATAGATCAAAAATAGATAAGAGATGGCACGTATTCATTTTATAACATATTTGTAATAACTAGAACCATATCCATTTGAACAGGGGAAGGTTAAAGAGAGACCTAATAGAAGCGTTTAAAATTTTGAAAGGGTTTGATGGATTATTTCCACTTTCTGATGCCTTAGTAAGAAGAGGGCATAATCTCAGGATTAGTAGAAAAATAACCAGGATCTTACAAGACATTTGTTCATGTGATGGGGTTAATAAAATTTAGAACTCATTACCACAAGTAGCTCCTGAAACCGAGTCAGTCATAATACTTAAGATCGAATTAGATAGACACAGGAAAAGACTAAATGGAATGCCGTGTAGTTTAACTCTAGAGCAGCTTTAATTCACTGTTCCAGCTTTTGAACTGATCAGTTCTCATCAGTTTCAATCAATCTATAACTGTGTAAAGAAATATATAATCTTTTTCAATATTACTGTGAGATACTGTGAAGCAGGCTTGTGGGAGCCATGTGTATGTGTGTGTGTTTGTGTGACGAATTTTATTAAACTGAAGACAGTCAGGCTGCAAGGTTTAAATCATCAAAGGGTTAGGTGTCAAAGTAGGCATGTTGAAGTGGAGATGAACAAGCTAAGCTGGGATACAAGTAAATACAGCATGAATAGGAATTTGCATTAGGAGATAAACGAGGAGTTGAATTCTTAACTGTTGAATTTCAAAGAGAAATAAAAGGAAGTTTTACAACTGGCAAAGATAATAAGTGAATAAAGCAGGTATTAAGTTTATTTTTTCCCAAAAGTAGTGGCCAAGAAGACAACATGATAGATTTTTATATTCTGGGAAAGTCTCAAAAAAAGTTAAGAACAACGGACAATGGATTTAAGGATGAAAGGGGAAAAACATATTTAAGGAAGGATTGAAAGCTATATGGGTGGTGTGGCCATGTGATATCTTGAAGATTGTTCTGTACGAGGACAGACCTGTGAAATAGGCAGCCTCTGGCCACTCCAGAGAAGTGTTTGTTTGTTTTGGTACAAGCCTTGGATTTCTATTGTCGAGTGAGAGCGAGAGAGAAGCCTGTGAAATACCTCCCCCATAGAAACAGTGGGTGCCTTGCAGTAATACTACTGGATTTTTTTTATAGATTAAGCATCTATAGGGACTGTTGCCTGAAAAAGAGTGTTTATTTGTGAGTCTAGCTAAGCAGAAATCTTTTGGGAAATGTTACAAGACTAAATTTAACTGTATGTCTAAGTTTTTCTTTTCTTCTGTTAATAAATGTGTAAATTTAATATTTAAAATCTCCAAAAGTGGTAGCGGAATCTTTCCTTCTGACTTCAGTACACATACCTTCTTGTAATAAAAATACAAATTGCAAATCATTGTGGCAGCTTGATCAAGTTTCCCTTTGGGATTTGATCAGCCAGGCAATTACCACCTGCCATATCATAACAGCTGTTAGCTGTCAGAGGGACGTTGGTTCTCACTGAGCTGGGAAGATATCACATCTAATATGTATCCAAGTCCATCATGGAGTTTTGCTGTTGCCAGTTTTGTCATAGTCTTGGATGTTGTTCAAATTTGATCTATCATACTGCCACCTTTGGCCTTATCACTCTGATAACTGACAAACAGGTGAGAAAGATTCAGAGGTATTAGGGGCATGCACAGTCTGTCTAGAATGTTGGAATCTATACATCCCATGCAAAAATAATTCACTTTCCATCAACTGGATGTTGGACACACAGACAAACGTCTTGCAATATTTAGGAATCTCCAAACTAACAGCTAGCTGGAGTTTCAATTTGCCCAACATACCCTCTTGTCCTGGGAACACATCCTACCTAACCAAGTCCCATTCAATGATTGGAAGAACCATAGCTTAGTGGTGCCCAAAATGGACAGGGACACTGCTAGAGTTTAACCAGACACAATTTTGAAGTTTAGCAGCACAAATCATTGATAAGCTTCCCACTGTTTCTCATGCCAGCACAGCCCAACTGTTTATACATTGTCTTTTAGCTGAATGTGATGAATCACAGCTCCTGTTGATAGGGCTGCCTTCATGTGCCACCATTGAAATTGACATGTTGGTGAATCATCAACAATGCCTGGCCTGGATGCCAAATTACAGAATCTGCCCCATAGAATTAACTTGGTTCTAATCTCTCATTACGTGGCATATTTAGAGCCGGCTTGACTCCTTAGAGACCTCATTTACATCCCTCCCATTTTCCCACACAAGCAGAATTGTCAAAAGCTGTTCAGTGTTTGTTGAATTTGCCATAATAGGAGCAAACAATTGTGCAAAGACGCAACTTAAACCTGTTGACATTGTATGGCTAATGGGTAACCAGGGTAATAATCCTTCCTTCAAAAGGTGAATTGGGCTGATTATCCGTTGCCTGTTACTTAGAAGAATTTGTGGTTTTAATAACATTGTCTAACTTTGCAATAGCATCTTCATGTCACCTCCCATGTGTGTCAAATAAAGAGTTGTAAGGGCAGCCCACCTCACAGAAAACAGTGCTGGATTTGAATGGTTTTATTACATCCTATTGAAAAGGTTATCCACCAGAATAAATAGCACAGGTGCAGACTGCAGATGATGGTGCTCCAAGCTAATCTGCTGACTGCAAGTTTACAGATAAGGGTTTATGGATATTGTGCTGTAAATGTAAATATATTTAGGGATAGAAGAGGGTGGAGAAACACGCGTCTATCCCAGAAACAACTGGACAGGGCCTTGCTGAGGACCTGACCTTAACTTTGCAGAGGTTTATAGTCTTTACACAAGATCCTGCCAGAGTTTTAATGAGAAACATATGAAGCTGATTCTGCTCCAAGGTCCCAAAGTTCCCATCACCCCTCTCAGCTGCTGGGTTGCAGAATTTCAGCCTTCTTTTGATCCTGGTTCAATTCTCAGGGTCACCGGCACATCAATAGGGGTTGTGCGAAAGGGCGTTGTGGTGGTGGACTGAGGCCATTTTGGGTGCTACTTAGGACTTTGCCTCACAAAGGGAAGAGGCAGATAATTGCTGCCATGATCTGCCAGAATTCAAGGGGGCCTGTGGTGCGATGGGAAGATGAACAATTTTTTTTTCATTTGCTGATTTCCCAAGAAGCCAGTTTCCACAATTCAATTGTCTACTCTGCCTTAAAAAAATTAAATCTGGTGGAGCAATTAAAATGAGGGAGGCCAGAATGATATGAGCGTAGAGATCTCTGAGGGATGTGAGGCTGGAGGAGGTTACAGAGATAGGGAAGAGGTGAGGTCATGGAGGGACTTGAAAACAAGGATGAAAATTTTAAAATCAAGGGAGCCAATGTGAGTTAGAGAGCACAGGGGAGAGGGTGAACAGAACTTGTCGTGAGGTAAGACACAGGCGGCAGTTTTGGATGATCTCAATTTAACAGTGTGTTGAATGTGGAAGGCCAGCCAAGACTGCATTGGAATAGTCAGGTCTACAGGTAACAAAGAGGTAAGTCCTTACAGGAAATCTGGATGTGTACCTCATACACTTTTATATACTTCAAATTCACTTATATTGTAATAAAATTACCCAAGATACTAAAATGCTTATCCTTGTTTTCAAATCTCTTTAAGGCCTTGCCCTTCCTTATCTCTGTAACCAGCTGCAGCCCTACAAATCTTTGAGATATCGGGCTCCTCTAATCCTGGTCTCTAGAACATTTTAATTGTTCCAGCATTGACAGTTGTTCCCTCAGCTGCCAAGGCCCGAACCTCTGGAATTACTTCCCATACCTCCTTCCTCCTTTAAGACGCTCCTTAATACCTACCTCTAACCAAGCTTTTGGTCATCTGATCTGATATCTCCCTATATGGCTCTGTGTGAAATTTTGCCTGAAAAATCTCTTGGAATATTTTACTATGTTAAAGGTGCTGCATAAATACAAGTTGCTGTTGTTTCTATTTTTTCTATCAAAGTTAGCCAGTTGCAATGGAAATACTTATAGCTGAAACAGTCGTGTCGATATGCAGCAAGACCTGGACGATATTCAGGCTTGGGCTGATGTGTGGCATGAATGGTACTTGTGATTTAGGTGCTAGGCAATGACCATCTCCAACAAGAGAGAATCTAACCATCTATCCTTGACATTCAATGGCATTCCCATCCTTGAAATCCTCATTATCAACATCCTGGGGGTTACTGTTGACCAGAAATTGAACTGGACTAGCCATTTAAATACTGTGGCCACAAGAGCAGGTCAGAGACTGGGAATTCTGAGGTGAGTAACTCACCTCCTGACTCCCCAAAGCCTATTCACCATCTACAAGTTACAAGTTAGGAGTGTGATGGAATACTCTCCACTTGCCTGGATAAGTGTAGCTCCAGCAACACTCAAGAAATTCAACACCGTCCAGGACAAAGTAGCCACTTGATTGATACCCCATCCACCACCTTCAACATTCACCCCACCACCGTTGCACAGTGGCAGAAGTGTGTACCATTTACAAGATGCACTGCAGAAACTCACCAAGGCTCCTTCCACATCACCTTCCAAAGCTGCAACCTCTACCACCTAAGAAGGACATGAGCAGACACATGGGAACACCACCACCTGCAAGTTCCCCTCCAAGCCACACACCATCCTGACTTGGAACTATGTAGCCATTCCTTCACCATCCATGGGTCAAATTCCTGGAACTCCCTTTCTAACAGCACTGTGGGTGTACCTACACCACAGTGACTGCAGTGGTTCAAGCAGGTAACTTACCATTACCTTCTTAAGGGCAATTAGGGATGAGCAACCAATGCTGGCCTAGCCAATGATGCTCACATCTCATGGGAGAGAATTTTCCACTCACTGTGTGGGCACATGACCGACCCAGCCGAGCTTAAAATGATGCGTATTGACGTCAGGTGTGCATCCCAACGTCAACGCGCACTCGTGCGATATTTCGGTTGGCGGGCACTCTCCAGAGTCAGCAGCGCGCCCGCCAACAATTAAAAGGGTAATTGAATGAAATTTTTCACTGCCCATCCAACCTTACAGTTGGCGGGCATGCAAAAAGGCCAAGCGCCCTTTGCATTTTTTAGGAAACCTCATCCATGGGCAGGATGAGGTTTCCAACAGCAAATAAAAATAAAATAAAAAATTTAAAATTTAATTAATAACATGTACCTGCTCACAGAGTCACATGAGGGGACATGTTTTATAACATTTTAGAAATCTTTATTTTTAATTTTCAAAACTTTTCATCTCCCTGAGGCAGTTCTGTGCTTCAGGGAGCTTTACCAATGTGCACCTGCGCGCATGCGTGAAGTTCGTGCTCGCCCTCCTACCCCCCTCCACACAGGCAGCGCTAAGCACTGCCACTCGCGGTTCACGCTGGGTGGGTCTTAATTGGCTCGCCAGCATGAAATCGCGGTCCGGCCCCAATCGCGGGCAACGGTCAGCTTCCCGACGGCCCCTGCCCACCCCAGCCGAGCCCGCCCAACGAGGGAAAAATCCTCTCTATGAAAGAATTTTTTAAAAATCAGGCCTTATTTAGATCCTCATGGAAGCAGCCTCTTCAGGGCCAGTATTAATGCCTACTTGGGTAACCAATAAAAAACTGGCACTGGAGAAACATTTCTTGGTGTTCAAGAATAGCTATGACAGAAGAGAAATTTGTTATACCTTGAAAATTATCAACAACATTCTTTAAATTGCATGACGTGCAGTAAATTTCACCCTAATCCCGAATCTACTGACTTTCTATTTCTTAACTACATTTCTGAGAATTCTTCATTGACAAATGGAGGCATTAAATACACTCTCACAGGTTTACGAAGTAACTGAAACTATATGAAGGAGCACCTGGCTCACACAGGGACATGGTGTAAAACAATAAGAAATATTAGAAAGAGACATTTAAATTACAAAAGCAACAAACAATAAAAAAAGGCAAATGAGCCGTGAGATGCTCATTAATAACAACAAAACAGCAAACTGTCATTCACTGGGAATTACTCCACTCAAAAACACATTATGAGCATATCATTTTGCATTCATTAAGGTGCAAATGAGCTCACTGACAAATGGACTATTTCTCATTTTTAAAGTCCCTGTAAACATTGAATATTAGACAGCACCAGTTAAGCTAGATGCAGTTTAGAACTGCATTAACTTTGTCCTCAGCCTCAGAAGAGTATCCCTGACAACTATAACATGGCATTTCCATTTCCCACATCAGCAATCACTGGACGTACGATTACTTATGTATAAATATGGAAAATTTAAAAGGAAAAAAAACCTTGCATTCATATACGACCTATCACGACCACTGGACATTTTAAAGTGTTTTACAACCAATGAGATACTTTTTGAATGTATTGTATGTATGTAGGAAACATGGGAGTCAATTTGCAGAGAGCAAGCTCCCACAAATAGCAGTGTGATAATGATCAGGTAACGGGCCGAAACTTCCAACTAGTGTCAGAAAGAGATGGCCTGCAGGAATTAGGAGAAATAAATATATACTCACCTGCCCTTGAAAATTATGCTAATACTTCTGATCGCCAGAGCTGCTTGGGGCCGGCATCGACAGACTCCTCGCAGGCCCCAGCGAAGTGCAGCTCTGGCAGATTAAAGGAGGCCAGGCTCTTTTTTTATGGCACTTGCTGCCGTAAAGCGGGTAAGTTAAAAGGGCCAGGGAAATTAACAGGCCAGGTGAGTGACTAAGGTAAGTGGATAGGATTTGGGGAGGGTGGGGTTGTCGGGTGGAAGTTGGAGGGGTTGGGGGGGTTTGGAGGTTGAGGGAGTGAGGGGTGTGGGGAAGTGGGAGGTGTGGGGTTGGGGAGGGGTCGGAAATCTATGGGGATGGGGGTTGGTTATGATCCGAGGTACAGAGGGGTGGAGGGGTGTTGGAGGCCTGGTGGGGTTGGGGGGGAGTCAGAGGTCCAGGGTTTTCGGGGTGTTCGGGGTGTCGGAGGTCAGGAGTGGTCAAGGGTGGGGGGCCCAGAGGTTGGGGTGGAGGGGGTGTGGAGGCAGTCCTGTTGGGGGGGGCTTGGGGATGTGGGCGGAATCCTCTAGGGGGGGGGTTCAAGGTGTGGGGGAGTCCCTTGGGGGAAGGATGTGGGTGTTGGTGGAGTCCCATGGGGGTGTCAGGGGTGTGGGTGTGTCCCCTGGGGTCCGTCTGGGTGTTTGCAACAGTTACCCAGAAGTTAGAAGTTTTAATTCTTCTAACTTTTTCTGAGTAACTATTGGTGTAACACAGTCGGAACCATCCGAAGCTTGTGATTTAAATAACATTTTCAGATGGTTCCCGGTGCAGTGCAATTATCCAGAGGAAGCGTGCACTTCCATGCAAATGCTTATCTGGAAATCTCCGAGAGGGATTCCCCAGCTCATCTTTAGGGTGTCCCCCAAATCCGACACTGGGGAGCTCAGAGGTTAGGGCCCAATTTTTTTTTGCGATATTGATTTAGGGATAAATATTGACCAGGGAATCAGGGATAACTTCCCTGTTCTTCTCCCATGTAGTGCCATGGGACCATTTACATCCAATTGAGAGGGCAGATGGGGCCTCAGTTTAACATCTCATCCAGAAGGCAGCATCTCTGATAGTGCAGCACTCCCTCAGTACTGCACTAGAGTGTCAACCTAGATTTTTGTGCTCAAGTCAGCAATGCGACTTGAACCCGGAAGCTTGTGACTCAGATGTGAGACAACAAGCGTGACACGGCCGACATTGAGAGAAGGCCATTCAGCCCATCATGTCCATGTTGACCAAAAAAGAGATATATAGCCTAATCCCACATTCCAGCTCTTGTTCCATAGGCTTGTAGATTACATCATTTCAAGTGCATGCCCAAGTATGTTTTTTTGAATACAATGAGGTTTTTTAACTCTACCACCAGTCAGACAGTGAATTCCAGACCCCACCACTTCCTGGGTGAAAAAAACACGCTTCAAATCCCCCCTAATCATTCTGCCGATAAATTTAAGTACATGCCCGCTCTTTATTGACTTCTCTGCTGAGAGAAATAGATCCTTCCTGTCCACTCTATCTAGGCCCCTCATAATTTTATATACTGCAAGTAAATCTCCACTCAACATCTAAAGAAAAGAACCCCAGCCTATCCATTCTTTCCTCATAAAGTTCGCTATTCCTGGCAACATCCTTGTAAGTCTCCTCTGTGTCTTCTCTAGTACAATCACATCCTGTGATAGCGTGCATGCAGTACTCTAGTTACAGCCTAACCAGTGTTTTATAGCATTATAGCATAACTTGCCTGCTCTTATATTATATGCCTTGGTTAATAAAGTAAAGAATCATATCATTCTTTAATTCATTCATGGAATGTGGGTGTTGCTGGCTGGGCCAGCACTTATTGCCCATCCCTCATTGCCCTTGAGAAGGTGCTTCTGACCTTATGATGGAAGGAAGGACATTGATGAAGCAGCTGAAGATGGTTGGACCTAGGACATACAATGAACTGATTTATATTGTCTATGGAATGGGGTCAAAAATGAGCACTCAGATTAATTGAATTTAAGATCATGTTACAGACAGGAGACTTACAATCAATTAATCTTGCTCAGTTCAAATCCAGGTTTCAGGATCTAATGTACCACTCTTTGCCCAGTTTCCTTTGACTTTTACAATACAGTTCAGCCTAGTGGTCAAAACTGATGCTTTTAGCAGCTCGAACCACTTGCTTCTAAATTAAATATGCTTTGCTTTACCATATGAGGCATTTAGAACTGATAAAGAGATCAATAACATTTTAATAAAGAAACAGTCACGATTCATTACTTACAACAGACAGCTGATGCATACTGGCATATATAGCAGCTGTTGTCACTATGTAGAAATACAGCTGGCACAAAACTAAAAAAAATGAGCGCAAATAAAGATTAATGTTTATATCATTGCTTCAGAGATAAACAAAGCAGTTTATTGGCTTCTTTCCATTTGATCTGGACCTGCTTCTTTTTAAGTTGAATTTTTTTTCATCATTCATGGGAGGTGGGCATTACTGGCTTGGCCAGCATTTATTGCCCATCCCTAATTGTCCTTGTTCAGAGGGCATTTTTAAGAGTCAACCACATTGCTGTGGGTCTGGAGTCACATATAGGCCAGACCAGGTAAGGATGGTAGATCTCCTCAGTGAACCAGATGGGTTTTTACAACAATTGACAATGGTTTCATGGGGCTTTTAATTCCAGATTTTTTATTTAATTCAAATTTCACCATTTGTCATGGTGGGATTTGAACCCTGAGTCTCTGGAATACCAGTCCAGTGGCAATACCACCACTTCCCCATATTTATACTTAAATACTAATCTGTTCATGTGACTAGGTTTTTCTTCAAATGGTTCAAATTCTATTGCTTTCAGTAAAGGATATGGACTGCGACTGCACAGCAAAGATAACATTTGTGGTGTCCATGTCATCATTGCTGGTCTCAACAGATGGCTTCTGCATACTACCAGTTTATAGATTAAAACAGCAATGTGTGCACAAATATCACAAACACAAGTATTACATACCACTATAGACAAAGAACAATTCAGTCAACAGGGTTAAATCCTCCATTTTTTCTCTCAGGTATGAGAATAGCATTTACAACAAACATATTAGGAGCATACAAAATTTCCTATTTTCACAATATGATTAAACTTACCTGTGAAATTATCTTTTATGTTTTGAGCAGCTTCAAAAATGTTTTCACTAGAAGAGTTCAGTCTCCACCCAAGTGCCTGAGCTTGGACTTTGATATTTTCCTTTCAAAGTATCATTCTGTAACCTGAAGGAAGAAGCCACAGACCGAGTACAAACACTGGGCACAAATCGAGGGTTCACCAATAGAATTTTCTCAGTGCAAATGGAAATTTCCACTCCTAATGGTGGAATACAGCTGAGTTTTCTTCAATTACCTAAAAACAATTACAATTTACTTTCAATAGTTTAATTTTTTATTCATTCATGGGATGTGGGCATCATTGACTGGGCCAGCTTTATTGCCCATCCCTCATTGCCCTTGAAAAGGTGGTGAGCTGCCTTCTTGAACCTCTACAGTCCGTGTGGTGTAGGTACACCCACAGTGCTCTTAGGGAGGGATTTGACCCAGTGACAGTGAAGAAATGGTAATATATTTCCAAATCAGAATGGTGAGTAGCTTGGAAGGGAACTTCTAGGCAGTGGTGTTCCCATGTGTCTGCTGTCCTCATCCTTCAAGATGGTAGCAGTTGTGGGTTTGGAAAGTTCTGTCTATGAAGCCTTGGTGAATTCCTGATGCGCATCTTGCAGATAGCACACAATATTGCCACTGTCCGTCAATGGTGGAGGGAATGAATGTTTATGGATAGGGTGCCAATCAAGCGGGTTGCTTTGTCCTGGATGGTGTCAAGCTTCTTGAGCGTTGTTGGAGCTGCACTCATTCAGGCAAGTGGAGAGTATTCCATCACACTCCTGACCTGTGCCTTGTAGGTGGTGGGCAGGCTTTGGGGAGTCGGGGGTGAGTTACTCGTCGCATGATTCCTAGCCTCTGACCTGCTCTTGTAGCCACAGTACTTATATGGCTAGTCCAGTTTAGTTGCTGGTCAATGGTAACCTCCAGCCTGTTGATAGTATGGGGGGAGGTGGGGGGTGGGGGGGGGGGTTCAGTGATGGTAATGCCATTGAATGTCAAGGGGTGATGATGAGATTCTTTCTTGTTGGAGATGGTCATTGCCTGGCACTTGTGTGGCACGAATGTTACTTGCCACTTGTCCGCCCAAGCCTGGATATTGTCCAGGTCTTGCTGCATTTGGACATTTAAAAAAATTCATTCACGGGATGTGGGCTTCACTGGCTGTGCCAGCACTTGTTGCCCATCCCCAGTTCCCCTAGAGTGTTCCAGGGTTTTGACCCAGTGACAGTGAAGGGGAGCTTCCAGGTGGGGGGGGCGTTCCCATCTATCTGCTGCCCTTGTCCTTCTAGATGGTAGTGGTCATTGGTTTGGAAGGCACTGTTGAAGGAGCCTTGGTGAATTCCTGCAGTGCACTGTGTAGATGGTACACACTGCAGGAATTCATGGGCTGTTTCAGTACCTGAGGAGTCGCAAATGGTACTGAACATTGTGCAATCATCAGCAAGCGTCCCCACTTCTGACCTTATGATGGAAGGAAGGTCATCGATGAAACAGCTGAAGATGTTTGGACCTAGGACACCACCCTGAAGAACTCCTGCAGTGATGTCGTGGAGCTGAGATGATTGACCTCCAACAACTATAACCATCTTATTTTGTGCTAGGTATGACTCCAACCAGCAGAGAGTTTTCCCACTGATTTCTGTTGACTCTAGTTGTGCTAGGGCTCCCTGATGCCACACTTGGTCAAATGCTGCCTTGATGTCAAGGGCAGTCACTCTCACCTCACCTCTAGAGTTCAGTTCTTTTGTCCATGTTTGGACCAAAGCTGTGATGAGGTCTGGAGAGCCGAGTGTCAGTAAGCAGGTTCTTGCTAAGCAAGTGCCGCTTGATAACACTTGATGACCCCTCCCATCACTTTACTGATGATGGAAAGTAGACTGATGGGGCGGTAATTAGCTGGGTTGGATTTGTCTTGCTTTTTGTGTACAGGACATACATGGGCAATTTTCCACATTGCTGGGTAGATGCCAGTGCTGTAGCTGTACTGGAATAGCTTGACTAGGGACGCAGCAAGCTCTGGAGCACAAGTCTTCAGTATTATTGGTGGAATATTGTCAGGGCCCATTGCTTTTGTAGTACCCAGTGCCTTCAGCCATTTCTTGATATCATGTGGTGTGAATCGAATTGGCTGAAGGCTGGCATCTGAGATGGATCATCCACTGGCTGAAGATTATAGCAAATGCCCTGATATGCTGGGCTCCCCAATCATTGAGGATAGGGATATTTGTGGAGCCTCCTCCTCCAGTGAGTTGTTTAATTGTCCATCACCATTCATGACTAGATGTGGCAGGACTGCAGAGCTTAGGTCTGATCCCTTGGTTGTCAAATTGCTTAGCACTGTCTACTACGTGCGTTCCAAAAAGCATAAGCAGCAAGTAGTCCTGTGTTGTAACTACACCAGGTTGACAGCTAATTTTTAGGTATGCCTTGTGCTGC
This sequence comes from Cetorhinus maximus, assembly GCF_964194155.1. Taxonomy (NCBI): domain Eukaryota; kingdom Metazoa; phylum Chordata; class Chondrichthyes; order Lamniformes; family Cetorhinidae; genus Cetorhinus; species Cetorhinus maximus. Next base: position 48,129,382 of record NC_135898.1, read on the forward strand.
TCCTGGCATACCCTCTTGCACTCTTCATTGAAGCAGGGTTGATCACCTGGTTTGGTGGTAATGATAGAATAGGGGATATGCCAGGCCATGAGGTTACAGATTGGGGTTGAGTACAATTCTTCTGCTGCTGATGGCCCACAACGCCTCGTGGGTGCCCAGTCTTGAGTTGCTAGATCTGTTCAAAATCCATCCCATTTAGCATGGCGGTAGTGCCACACAACACGATGGATGGTATCCTCAATGTGAAGACAGGGTTTCGTCTCCATAAGGACTATGCAGTGGTCACTCCTACCAATACCATCATGGATAGATGCATCTGCAGCAGGCAGTCTTGTGAGGATTAGGTCAAGTATGTTTTTCCTTCTTGTTGGTTCCCTCAACATCTGCCGCAGGCCCAGTCCAGCAGCTATGCCCTTTAGGACTTGGCCAGCTCGATCTATAGTGGTGTTTCCAAGCCACTCTTTGGGATGGACACTGAAGTCCCCCAGAATACATTCTGTGCCCTTGCCACCCTCAGTGCTTCCTCCAATTGGTGCTCAACATGGAGGAGCACTGATTCATCAACTGAGGTGGGGGTGCATCGGGGTATGTGCTAATCAGCGAGAGGTTTCCTTGCCTATGCTTGACCTGATGCCATGAGACTTCATGGGGTCCAGAGTCGATGTTGAAGACTCCCAGGGCAACTCCCTCCCAACTGTATAACATTGTACCGCCACATCTGCTCACAATGGTGATGGTGGCATCTGGGACATTATCTGCAAGACATGGTTCCATAAGCACAACTATGTCAGGCTGTTGCTTGACTAGTCTGAGCCAGCTCTCCCAATTTTGGCACAAGCCCCCAGTTGTTAGTGAGGAGAACTGCAGGGTCAACATGGCTGAGATTGTCATTGTCATTTGCAGTGCCTAGGTCAATGCTGGGTGGCCCATCTGGTTTCATTCCTTACTGACTTGATTTCAGAGGGTATTTTAAGAGTAAACCACATTGCTGTGGGCCTGGAGTCACATGTAGGCCATACCGGGCAAGGACAACTAATGTCCTTTCAAGGAAGGAAATCTGTGAACCAGATGGGTTTTTACAACAATTGACATGGTTTCAGTCATCATTAGATATTTCAGATTTTTTTTTAATTGAATTCAAATTTCACCATCTGCTGTGATGGGATTTGAACACAGTTGCCAGAGCATTTCTCTGGGTCTCTGGATTACTAGTCCAGAGACAATATCACCATACCATCCCCTCCACTATGCAGAAAGAAAGCACAAGTCACAGACAAGTGAGAAAGAGGACAAAGTAAGCAACTAAGCTTTACCTTGCTAGAAATTGGGAAGTGTTTTGAATTTGATAACAATAGCCAGGATTTTGTGATCAGTGGCAAAGGAACGGTACTCGCTGTTCAGTACACTCTAGAGGGGCTCTCAGGCTTTATGTGGATTTTTGAGCAGCAACTTGCTGTCATTAGTTGCCTAATCCAACACACGCCCTCTATAAAAGATCTATCACATGAGTAGAGCAAGAAATGGTGTGGCTCTTCCACCAGATTGAAGTCTTCACTGAGAAACACAAAATCTAAACCTGAAAATACAAATTAGTGTATTTAATTAATTATAAAATGATATCCAGAGAGTGAAAAAAGAGAAACAAAGGTCAGATTAAGGGAGAGGTAAGAGACAAAAAGAACTTTAAAATTATGATAATTAAATGCAAAAGGAATGGGGCTCTACACTTGCAAAGTTAAATATTCAGGGTCAGAGAGGTTGTTTGATGATAATTAAGACTTGTTATTGCATTAAAAATTAATTTACAACTGACGCAGCAGCCCCAATTTTTCTGGAATGGTTGATCGGTAACTAGCAGGCGAGTCCAACAATGTATTAAAATGTTCCGAGGAGCTTTATAAAACTATTATAAAGCAAAACTTGACACCAAGCCACATAAGGAGATATTAGGGCAGATGATAAAAAGCTTGGCCAAAGAGGTAGGCTTTGAGGAGTATCTTAAAGGAGGAAAGAGAGATTGAGAAGCAGAGGGAGTTTGGGAGAGAGTCCTAGAGCTTAGACCCCAGGCAGCCGAAGGCATGGCCACCAACAGTGGACCGATTAAAATCTATGATGTTCAAGGTTAGAATTGAAGACTGCAGATATTTCCAAGGGCTGTTGAAGGTTGCAGAGATAGGGAGGTATGAGGCCATGGAGGTACTTGAAAACAGGGATGAGAATTTTAAAAGTGAGGTGATTAACCAATGTAAGGCAACGTACAGTCAAATTACAGCAACTTCATGCCCTCACATGAATTTCAATGGTGAGTCAACTGCCCAGGTACATGTGTAGCACAGGTTGTGGAGTAGAGTAAATCAGACAACAAATTTGGGATTCCTGAGTTTAACTGCAAGTATGAATTCCAGAAGTTGCTGTCCAACTTATGGATAACTGATAACTTCACCATTATTGTCAACGTAAAATCCAGGTCAATGACTTTATTTTAGATAAATTGGTGTAAAAATGATCGTTGCTTTTATCACCTCAAAAAAGTATAGAATTGAATTCTGCAATGTTAAGGGAAACTGGGCCTGGTGAATAACATGCAGCTGATTTGATTACTAGTTTTCTGCCCTATCGAGGTTGAAAATGACCTCTTATCTTCAGAACTGACTTCTGCTTGGCACCACCACCACCACAGCCCCCTCCCCCATGCCTCTCCAATTGTTTTGGAAACAGACAAGAATGTACTTGGTAAAATGAGACCAGATTATAAATCATTAAAGAAAGCAAGTGAACTAAGAAAGTAATCAGAATCACTGAATTTAATAAGTACAATTTTTTTTGGGAATTATTACATAAAGTACAATACAGAAACAGGCCAAAAAATATAAAAGCAAAGGACTCGAAACGTCAACCGTGCTCTTCTCCGCCAATGCTGCCAAACCTGCTGAGTTTTTCCAGGTATTTCTGTTTCTGTTACAGAAACAGGCCATTTGGCCTAACTTGTCTATGCCTGTGTTTATTCAACATACGAACCTCCTCTCATCCTAAATCAACATACCCTTTGATTCCTTTGAGTAATGTTTATCTAACTTCACTTTAAATGAATTTCTTTCGGTAGTACGTTCTACTGTATAATACAAATAATAAGCACATCTCATGCAATGTATCATCTTGACTTAAAAAGGGTTTTTTAACCTTCAGTGGCTGGTGAAAGCCTATCTTTGCAGCACTTCTACTTAAAGACCGCCAGGATGTTTTTTTTCCCTATTTTCCACCCAAAACTTCATCCATTCACACCCTACCTCCCTTACCTCCACTCATAGCTTTTCAAAGAAGCTTTATGATATTTAATCTCTTTACTTGGAACACGGCAGCTAATGCGTGAAAAGGGAGAGTGGCTATTGCACAGATTCCCTTCGCTGATGTCTCCAAGGTTTCCTACGTTGAGTCAGTTTGGCAGGATCCTCCATCTGAAGATTGTCGAGAAAAAAAAATGGAGGAAGGCAAGTGTGTATTTTTTTTTGGCTGAGCGAGGTTGGAAATAGGGGCTCCGTCCCTGAACAGAAGATTGGGGCCGATAGGTGATTATCATTTACCAACAGTGGCTGTTTTCAGCATTTGAGTAAACAACTTCAATGTTTATCTTGTAACATTTTAACCATGTTTTGCTTCAGCTTTTTTTTTACAAAAAGTAGAGCAACTTTTTCTCACATGCTTTATGAAATAAAACAGTAAAAATAAAAATCTCAAGATATGAACAGTACAGCAGCAGGACGAAGCAATCATCGTCAATGGCAAGTGTTAAAGATTTGAAGATGGCTGTTTGAGAGTTTCTTTGAGCAAGTTCAGCAAGGCACATATCCAACCTGAGATGCCTTAATGGATGGTGCCCATTGGATTGACAGTATTATTTTACTCATCATATGCAAAAAAGAACTTTAGGTGGTACAGAAAATTGCTGTTCTACATCTATCACTAGAAAAAATATGGTTAGGCTAGTCAGCAAAGCTTTTATTTAGGTCTTGGGTAAGAGTTCGTTGGCCAACTGAACTCTAACTGTACTCCTTCCTATGTTTTCCTCAATTGCTGCTTGCAATCAATAACGAGGAGAGGCTGATGTAAGAATAAACAGTGATGGTGCATTGAGACATAGGGCAGAGCGCCAGATCATACATGCTCAAGTAGAAACCTCCAGAACTAGACTTACAGTTCTCAGTTGCCCGCACTGTACAGTAATTTGTCAGTGCTGTCACATGATCAGTACACTTGCATTCTCTTAAAGGGACAGGGTACCTCACTTTACCACAGCTTTTGGCTGCATGAATAAAATCAAGTTAGTGGAAAAATTGTGCAATATTGTCCTTCAAACAAATTCTAAAGAAAACCTATGATCAAAAGTATTTATGCAAGAAGTTTTTATCAGTAATATTGAGTAGTTAGTCATGAATAATACAACAGCAGTCATCCAGAATATACATCATTAGAATGTGAGATATTGCACTCAACAGTGGGGCTCTGCAACCCATCATCTAAAAACCAATATCAAATTGCAGTATTAAGCTTATTTACAAAAGGAGACATTAGGTGCATTTGAAGAAATGTCTAAGTAAACAGTACATTTCAACATGCTTTTGGTTTTGTTCCATTTCTTATATCTGAAATGTTAAAATTGTGAACTTAGCGAATTGGGGCAGGGCAGAGGTTGAAGGAAGCAGAACCAGAATTACTGAAGAGAGAAACATCGTTGACGTAGACTGTGGTTCCTCACACTATATACCTCAGGAACCCAGCTTTGAAAGTTGAAGCGATTTTTGTTTGTTATTTAAATAAGCAGTTTGCAAATACATAATGCTATTTAAAGAGCTAAAAATTACTAAAGTGACTTAATTTATTAGGTTAACTGTATTGAATGCTTTAAAAGTTAAAATTAAATTTTTGCACAATCTTCCCACCCCTTATTTGAGATGGGTGCTTCCAAAGAAGCAGAACTGACTTGATACTTAGCATAGATCATCAGTGGCACTCTCTTCAGATATCCATAAAGTTTCTGTGTATCAATGTGGAAAAGTAATTTTTACCATATCCCTTTGTGCTCAAATGTTTATGTAGTATATATAATAGGGATTGTTTAAAATATTTCTATGATCCAGAGGACGAGACACAAAAATTTAAAAACTCCAGGAGTTACTATACATAAATGAAAAGTAATTATCCTGTGCTGATATGTGGAGTGCACTTTGTAGGACTTTAGAAATTTTGCTGTGGGCTTTCATTCACAGGCACTAAGCATCAATGAAGTGCTAAGGTGTCTTTCCAAATTTCTCTCTGGCTGCAATATCCAGGACATTAAAACATTTTGCCTGCCCACAAGGTAATTAATCTCATCACCATCTTCTGAGGTACATTTCAAGACAGCAAGATAAGCAGATAGACTGCAGTCATCACTTGTTTTCATCAGTAATGCTGCTAGAAGTCTGCCAAACAGCAGATAGTAAACAACTTGGGCTTGTTTAGCCAACACATTTATTCATAGCCAAATCATGAATAAAATAGCTAGAAACAGCAGATTCATAGAACATATCATCAGTTCTTTAGACTGCCTAGAAATGAACCAATTATTTTCAAGATCTACATTGACAACAGGAAATAAAATGAGGCAAAAATTGCATATTGAATCGTCTGACATTTATTGAAAGTTACATATAAATGGACTGGCAATGTTCGGTTTTTACAAATAAGAGGATTCCCATAAGCAAATTGTCTGGAATTTCCACTACTCCATGTGCATAGTTATAAAAATAGACAAAGAGCTAAAAAATGGAAAATAAAACTTTATACAACCTGTTCTGATCTCACCTAAAATAACTTAAGTGTTGTAAACATATTGGATTGCTAGGATGTTACTGGTTTGTGTTTTCAAATTTCAGTATTCAAGCTTTAACCATGAATTCAAACCAATTTACTAGCACCATACCCACATTTAGCTGCTCTAGAGGGGAGGGTTTTGGGAGAGGTATCTGAAAATTTAATTGGGGGGAAGGAATAAAGTGCAGCAGCATAGTGTATTAGAAATCACTATTCACATATGCAATGTCTTCCCACTTTATCAAAGAGTTTTTTGGCTTAGCTCTGTTTTCAGTGAGGTTCCAGAGGTTTCCCTACAATATTGTGCAAGGAAAGTATTGGGAAAAGTTTTCACTCAGCCACTGGCTCAAGAATACCATAAGTTTAGGAACCGATTGGCATCCTATCCTCTAAACTACAATGGGTGGTGACAAAAATCCTTAAAAATATGCACTTTTCAAAATGTTTATAAAATGATAAATATTCAAGAGAATGGAAGGAAACGATTGTAGTTCCTGCCTTGGCCCTGCAATAAGCTGCATTAGATACAGGTTAAATTTTAAGACATTCTACATGTTGCCTAATTCAGGCTTAATGTGCAGTGCAAACAAAGTAGAACAGATTCGAATTCTGATGTATCCATACAATAGATGGAGTGTGTCACTGAAAAGAAAGAGTCTGGTGAAGAATGAATATGGAAAGAGAAACCTGCACCATTACTTTTCCATAATTGGCCAGTGAGCCCTTTGCCCAAGAGGTTGTATGCTTGTATCTTAAACCAAACAAAGCATTTGAACACCTTAAAATCAAAAGATAAAGTCTTAAATTAAATTCTGAAATTATTAAAATACTTTCAAAAGTAGCATTTATCCAGTAGAATTTGTCTCAATATCTTGCTGTAACTTGAAAAAAAAGCTGCAGTAAGCCTTCCATCAGTGCTACCTGCAATAAAGATTTATATTTGAAACTGCACTGTACTTAGTAATCTGGTCTTAGTTCTGAACTAATACTAATTGGACCCCAAAATTTAAGGTTCCTGCAATACTGATTTCATCCGCACTTCAGTTGGTTTGTTGCACTGAAATCTCTATACACTATATACGTCTGTGCCAAACTTATTACTTTTATAAGGTGATCTACTGCAAATAGATGGGTAATAAGTGTGAAATTGCTGTTTTTTTTTGAAGAAAAAGGCTTCCAAGTAGCATTGACTGACCAAGACAGCAGGCAGCCATATAAACGCAGTGGTATATATACCAGGCCTCTGAATTAACTACCATGTTGTCTAGGCAGGTTTTGCAGTTCTTCAGATAGCTTTGCATGAGGTCAGGAACATTAACCTGGGGAATCATGAAGGCAGAGGTCACATCATTACTTTTTGTGAGGTATATTAACACGCTTGAAAGAATGGAACACAATTGTCTAAGTTACGCAGGTTTATGGAGGAACAGGAAGTACTCCACTGCAGCGCTTCAGGTTACAATAAACTTAAAACCAGCAAAATATAGTCCATCAAAATATTATATATCTAAATATGAAAACAAGCACAACTGACTAGATTTTAGATGCATAGCAAATTTAACGAATGAAGTAATACGAACTCTATCAAGTGCAAATAAAATAGCAAAATGCCTGGGGGTGGAAGAGAGAAAGAAAATCTGAAGGTTTCTACTCTGCTCAAGAATATATCGTGTGGCAGCAAAGCTCTGTAGTGCTAATCATTCAGCAAAGCTTTATTCTGGACATAATAGTATACCTGCTGCCCTAATGTTACTTCACCCTACCACCCTGCATTAATAACAGAACTGACTGAACATATTTCAAGGCTACACTGATTGGCAAGGCAGAAGCCTTAACCAACATTATCACTGGACTACCCAACATAGCCTAAAACAAAATGTCACAAGTGAGCTCTGTTTATGCAGTTTAGATAGGGGCATTGAATTTTATAGTCTTAAATGTTCTGACTTTCTTTTGTTAAAGGTAGGAATTATTTTTTTAGGCATGATATACTTTAGACAGTTCCCACTTGATTAATCCAGAGAGCATTGAAGCAAATATAGCTCAAATCCTGTAAAAGCTTTATGAGGTGGTCAATGCTGCCCCAAGAAACAGTGAAAATTAAGTTGAACTTTCCCAGATGTACTTAAACTGTAAAAATCTAAATGCTCAGTTGAGCCAGATTGATCAGAGTTGCTCAGCTTTCTGAATTATATTCTTATTAAATCAAATTCATTTAATGTCCCAAAGTTTCTTTCCATGCCATAGCTTTCAGATTACAAATGTGTGAGCAGAATAAGAGAGGAAAAAACAGCATGGATTTTAGTAATTGCAGAAGTCAACATGGTCCAACAGATCACGGTGCTGGCTAGTAGGATACTGAGCTTTGCACTTAGGACATTCCAAGAAGCTCTCATCAAGATGATTGTTGGATTTTGGCAAAGGCAATCTGTTTTCATCATCGCCATTTCTGCACAACACTGGCTCTGAGAGGCGGATGTCTTGTACTTGCTGAAAGAAGATGTATTTTTTAAAATCAATTATTCAAACTTCTATAAAAAGCATTCCAGCAGTTTTAAGAAGCAAAATATTTATCAAGTTTAAGGCTAGTCTCACATTAAAAGAATACTCAATTTGGATTCAATGAATTGAAAAAAAGCCAGAAACCACAATTCAGTAGTTTTAGGGAATTTATGGGGAGATAGTGGTAATGTCGCTGGACTAGCAATCGTGAAGCTCAGGCTAATGCTCTGGGGACATGGGCTCAAATCCCACCAAAGCACCTGGTGGAATTTAAATTCAATAAATTAAAACTAAAGTGTTGAATTGAAAGCTAGTCTCAGTAACGGTAACCATGAAACCATTGTCAATTGTCATAAAAATCCATCTAGTTCACCAATGTCCTTCAGGGAAATAAATCCGTCCCTACCTGGTCTGGCCTACATGCGGTTCCAGACCCACAGCAATGTGGTTGACTCTCAACTGCCCTCTGAAATGGCCTAGCAAGCTACGTAGTGCAAATGATGGTCAACAAATACTGGCGAGACTCAAATCCCATGAAAGAATAAATTTTAAAAGAATACAACCCATTTAGATATGGGAGGCCAAGACTGCAGTGATTTTGAGAAAAATTTACAAGTCAAATTTTACAAGCTAAATATTGTTCGGATAACTTTATAATTACCTACAAAGCAGCTTCAAATTCAGAAAATATTTTTCAGTTGGCCCACCAACTCACCAGGGAAAAATAGAAGCAAACACTAATAAGAAACGTAACAGAAAACCATATATTTTCATGGATCAAACAGGCGAAGAGGAAAGAGAAGGAAAAGATTCAAATTCCAAGTAGTCTTAACTAATATGCTTTTTTTCCCCTAGTATTTTTCACAAAGCCCCCTGTATAGATATTTAGCTAACTTTCCAAGGTGAAGCTGACAATAAGCTGAAATGGTTACCATAAGAAAACCATAAACTGTGTTAGACCCAAAATGAGAAAAGTTTGGAAAAAATTTAATTGTGATGTTTGCATTAACCTGGTGCAGATAGTTAAGTTGTTGTTAGCATAATAACCAACATGTGTAGGAAGCGTTGGGAAGAGGTCATGCATTTACACGTGATGCTGAAGAAACCCCTACACATAAAAGCTAAAATCTGTCTTAATTTTACCTGCTGAATAAATCTCATGTATAGCCTGGTGGGTGCAGGATAATGCTGTCCATGACTTTCCCAGGATTTTAGGGATCTCTATCTCAAAGGGGCCAAAGTTCAAGGGAGCATTCCCTGCAAACACAGCAAGTCCTCTATACAGCATAAAATATGTAGGCCAAAAATATATATCAGATGCACACTAATTAACCAAAAGGTCCTGTTATGATTAATAAATGACAGCAAATTAATCTTGCACCGTCTTCACTATTAAGTTGCAAATTCCTGTTAAAGAAGCACCAAAAAAAAATCTGAAAACTTTGGATGAATATTCCTCTCAAAAATGATAAAGCATTACATTAAAAATAAGTCAAATTAATCCCACAATAACTTAAATTGCAGCACATCGACTCATCAGGATGTAAAACACAAAGTCGATGAACTGTGATCTTTGATTATCTAACAATCCTTTATGATCCTACTTGGGTTATAAAACACCATGATGCATGTCTCCTGATGTTTTCCTCACTGCCCACCTGATACGCATCCAATGTGAAAATCAACCAAAAAATCTTTCCAATGGATCTTATTCAAATAATTTCTCAATCCTTACTGTATTCTCCAGTCTTGTGATCTGCTCTCGTGCCTTTTGCAGTTCTTTCAAGACTTTCTGTAACTGATGTTGCAGCTTTTGACGATCATGTTTCTCGCTCTCAAAGTCTAAAGTGAGGTTCTGCATCTATAAAAGATTCAAAAAAATTTGGTTATATAAAAGTAAATTGGTAACTTCATGAAATTAATTTACAATAAAGCAGCACATTTTACATGTGCTACCTCCTGTTACGTCTTGCCAAAAAGCAGGTAATTATAAAGTTATCCAAGTATGAAGAAAAACTTTCTTTTTTAAAAAAAACTTAAAATATGTACAGCCATAGCATAAAACAAATTTCAATTTATAAGTTGGGTCATTAAGGGGAAGGCTGCTAGTGATGAAGAATAGGACACTACTCCCCATACTAATCATTGCTGTGACCTGTGTTACTTGTAGTTTTGTGCTGCAGACCCATGACCAATTATAATAGAATGGAGACCAACAAAATCCATTCTTGGAAAAGAGACAGTAATGATGTGAATATTCTCTCTCGCATCAAATATTAAGGTCAACTGTCACAAGTAAACCTGGAGTGAGACCTGCGCTACAAGCCCACATTTACTTCAGATGACAATTCAGATCACTCATGCTTGGATAGATCAACCAACAAATTTATTAACAAGATTGGGTCATTTACAAAACATGCAACAGCAGCCAGGTAGTGAGTCAGTTCAAATAACAGCACTTTTGAACCGGTTTACAAAAGGGTTAAATCAACAGATTGGTCAGTGGAATTCCTGTAAACTAATTTCCTTATAAATGCTTTCGAACAATGAATAAATAGGTATTGGATTTATGTCAGCCTCCTGATCCAGTTTGGCAAAGTTTTTGTCAGGTGTGGCCAACCACTTTCTATGGAGTTGCAACTTTCTACCACATGTACTGTAAACAGATCAAAGCCATGCCCAATATATGTCAAAATGTGAGAAATGCCTTTGAGGAATTACTTAATCAACATGCAGGAAGGTCATAAATAAACAGAGGCAAACAAATAGTCACTTGTAGTGTATAACAAGTGGTGTCTAGATTGTGCTGTAGTTTAATAGCCTGGTGATTAGTGTTAATTTTTCTAGCTCCTGGGCGTGTTCAGTGATTACTGAACAATCAGCATTATTGGCCCTGATAGCTTCTGAAGAAAGGTGTGTGCACCCGAGACATAAACAGATAAATTGGGTATGTGTTGCCAGCATTTTCCATTTGTTTCAGATTTTCAGTATCTAAAATATTTTACCTTTTAAACAGGATTAGCTTGACTGGTTTCCTTTTGATGTACATCAGGTAGAACTAAATAATAGCATCCAACTTCCTAGCATATAACTGTGCAAGCTGTTTTGAATAGGCTATATTTCTTAAAATAACTTATGTTTAAACTTAAACATTGCAGTACAAAGTATCCAAGAGATGCAAGCACTTTACTCCAAGCCTATCCTGCACCTTTCAAGTTAGTGAAGTAGGATTCAAATTTTTCTACGTTCCAATTACGCAAGTGATCCGAGGACACCAATTGCATTAAAAGATCTTGCACCTTGTTTTTCACAAGTCTCTTTTCCACACTTTGCATGTTTAACATGTTAACTATGCCTCTTTTGACCAAGTTGACCCAACAGCAAAAATTTGAGGATATCGAAAACAAGAATTATATGTTTAAACAATTCTCTCTGAAAACTAGGAGCCTTTTCAACAGTTGGATTAAGAGGGTTGGAAAATGTGCGATATTATATCTACTTGTGTGGTACACATGTATCATGTACCAGAGAAATCCATTCTCAACAGAGGCTTGGCCATTATAGGGTATAGAGTTAAAACATTGATACTACTTTGATTTATGCAAATAACCATTTGACTGCCAAGATGCTAGCAGAGGATAGCAGCGAAGGAAAAGATAGAGGTACAGAGCTCTGGTAGAGTGGCAGTGGGAATCACTTTCTCTGTGTTGATGAGACAGTATCCAAACCCGCCTGAGGTGCATTGAAAATCTACTTCCACACACAGCTCTATTATTGTTGCTACACTTAGGGCATGTCATGCAATAAAAGATTAACCCTGGAATAACTTTGAAGATTTGGGAACATGGATATTTTGGGAATAACTAGAGGTTACAAGAGCATGACACAAGGCAACTGCAACAAGAGCATGCATTAATTTGACCTTGATTGTTGCTGCAGCAAGGAAACACTCCACTGGGCAGTCAAGAACTCAACAAGTGATGGTCAACCCTGCATTTGAACTTATATTAAATGAACAAAGCTCTATTTGATGTCAGGAATAGCATCGCAGATAAGAGAAGAAGGGTGTAAAGATTCCACAGAATTCAGCAGCGCTCAAGCTCCGTGCATGAGCACCGAAGGCTGGTTTAAGCTTGAGAATCTTCTGGAGCAGGTGAACAGCTTAAATGGCCCACAGCCACACTGTCTCTGGTTGAAACTGCCCACAAAGCGGAAAGGTTGTGCTTAGAAGAAACAAGTGGCTGTTCTTTTGGAACAAATTCAGCCATAGCCAGAAAACCATTGATGGGAGCTACAAGTAAATAGCACCAACAATAATAAAATTAAATAATTAATTTTAATTAATACTCAATAACACCTTCCACCCATCTAATCTCCAAAGAATGAAACATCGCCCATGAATGCTGACTGATACTGAAATCTGCTCTACAGTGAATTCCAATCATGCTCACCCACTCTGGGGAATCTGCTGGGAAGAGGAAAAACTGTAGGGATCAAGTAGAAACAGCTGGGGTAGCTCAGCACTGGAGTGATTTAATTAACTAATACACTGGATCATGCATTATTGCTGGGAACATCAGTGAACACCTGAGAAAGAGCATAATTAAAAGGAAAGGGGTGTTTAAAAAGTAAAAGTGGCTCAGTTAAGGAGCAAACTTTAAATTAAAAAGCAGGAAGTGTCTAATTTAAAGAGAAATTTAGTAAGGAGATTTGGCCTAGTTATGGAGTGTGTTGGAGTATCAGAAAAAAAACACAGGTTCAATCATTAAGCTGGCTTCTATCCAAGCTATCCCCTTGAATAATTTATACATGTCATTTCACGTCCTTTCTAATCTATGTAACTGAAATGATCTCTATGAACGCAAAGTTTCCTATTATTTTAAACACCTTTATTAATCACTCTGAAGCATGTATTTCTCTAAATTAAACAGACCCAGTTTCTTGTACCTATTTGAGAACTGCAATGTTCTCAACGGGGTATCATTCATATGGCCCTTTGAACCTTTTCCAAAGCCTCTATACCATCCACCACTCGAGGGCACCAGGGTAGGGCACAGTTATTATAAAAGTGAGGTCTTACCAAAGTCTTATACAGGCTCAAATGTGTTTTGTACTGAATTGTCCTGGTAATGCAACCCAATACTCTTGACTGTTCTGCCAAAGAGGTCATTGGCCTGAAATGTTAACTCTATGATTTCTCTCTGCAGGTGCTGTTTGCAACGTCCAGTGTCTCCAGCTTTTGTTTTTATTATAAATTTCCAGCATCTACACTAGTTTGCTTTGTACTGCCCAATGCTCTACTTGCTTTAAATTATCACTTCAAAGTACTTGCCCTGAAATGTAAAAGACTTATGCACAATTACAACTCACCTTATCCAGGCACTGTGCAACACTGTTAGCCACAATATTTTAATTCGGACTATTTTCCAGTTGTACTTTTGTTTTTGAGTTACCAACTTACAATGGGGCTGTGCTGACTTTTTCTTAAGCAATTTATAAAGTTACAAGTTTTATAGTTCTGTATGTTTACTGAAAAGCATCTTTAAGAAAAATGAGTTAAGTTCTTCAAATATGAAGATCACTGGCTAGGCCACCACTGCAGTCCATCTGGCGTAGGTACACCAACAGTACTGCTATGGAGGGAGTTCCAGGATTTTGATCCAGGGACAGTGAAGGAGCAAGAATGCAGTTGCAAGTCACAATGATGTGTGACTTGGAGGGGAACTTGCAGGTGGCGGTGTTCCATACATCTACTGCCCTTGTTCTACCAAATGGTAGAGGTCACAGATTTGGTTGGTGTCATGAAAGGAGCCTTGAGGAGTTACTGCAGTGCATCTTGCAAATGGTAGAAGCTGCTGCTACTGTGCACCGGTGGAGGGGTGTCAATCAAAGGGACTGCTGTATCCTGGATGGTGTCGAGCTTCGAGTGCTGTTGGAGCTGCACACATCCAGGCAAGTGGAAAGTATTCCATCACACTCCTGACTTTTGCCTTGTAGATGGTGGATAGGCTTTGGGAACTCAGGTGAGTTACTCACTGCAGAATTCCCAGTCTCTGACCTGCTCTTGTAGCCACAGTATTTATATGAGTTAAATTTATGGTTAAATGGTAATTCCCAAGATGTTGATCATGAGGGATTCAGCAATGGAAATGCCATTGAAAGGGGAGGTGGTTAGCTTGTCTCTGTTGGTCAATGCCAAGCACTTAAATGGCAAGTAACATTTGAACCATACATCAGCCCAAGCCTGAATGTTGCCCTGGTCTTGTTGCATGCAGGCATGAACTGCTACAGTATCTGAGGTGTTGAAATGGTACTGAAAACTGTACAATCTTCAGTGAGCATCCCCATGCCTGACCTTATGATGTAAAGAAGGTTGTTAATGAAGCAGCTGAAGGCAGTTGGACCCTGAGAAACTCCTGCAACAATGTCCTAGGGACTGAGATCACCAGCCTTCAATAACCACCTTCCTTTGCAAGAGGTAGAACTCCAACCAGTGGAGTGTTTTCTCCCCCAAAATTTCCATCGACTTCAATTTTGCTAGGGCTCTTTGATACCACACTGTCAAATGCTGCCTTGATATCACTCTCACTTCAACTCTGGAATTCAGCTTTAAGTCCATGTTTGGACTAAAGTTGTAATTAAGTCTGGAGCTGAATGGCTCTAATGGAACCAAACTGAGTATTTGTGACCAGGTTGATGCTGAGCTAGTGCTGCTTGATAGCATTGTTGACGACAACATCCATCATTTTGCTGATGAGCGAAACTAGACTGATGGGGCGGTAATACACAGTCAAGGAGATGCCAATGTTGTAGCTGTACCAGATCAACATGACTAAGGGCCTGACTAGTTCTGGAGCACAAAGTCTTCGGTACTACAGTTGAGATGTTGTCAGGTCCCATCGCCTTTGTGTATCCAGTGTCTTCATCCATTTCTTGATATAACATGAAGTGAATCGAATTGGCTGAAACTGGCATCCTCTGATGGTGGGACCTCAGGAGGAAGCAGAAATTGAACATCTACTTGGCATTTCTGGTTGAAGATGACTGAAAATGTTGCCAGCCTTGTCTTTTGAAATTAGGTACTGAACTCTGCCATCATTAAGGGTGAAATGTTTTGAAACCTCCACTTCCGGTTAGTCATTAGATTGTCTACCACCATTCATGGCTGGATGTGGCAGAACTCCTCTGAAGGACATCAGTTAACCAGATAGATTTTTACAGCAATCTGGTAGTTTCATTATTAATAATGGGATTTTGTTTTGACATTTTATTCCAGATTTATTAATGAACTGAATTTAAATTTAAATGTTGTGGTGGGATTTGAACCCCTGTTGCCAAAGCATTAGTCCAGATCTCTGGACTACCAGTCTAGTAACATGACCACTACTCATGATTGGTCAGAAACAAAAGGTTACTTTCTATACGATGAGACCAAAATATTGCAAAATCGTGAAAAGCTTACAAGTCTCCACCCTAGCTGCTTATTTCAGTATCTATGTGCTTTTAGACAGAGCATCTTTTGATTGTCTGAAAAGGAAGCAGTTTATGCTGGCTATATTAAACAATGTTGCACATACTGTGTCAATTTAAATTCCAACAACAACCAATATTATTACATATTTAGATTTATAGCATGGTCCAAATACTACATGTATATCAAGCAAAACAAAGCAAATTAGACTTTCAATTTACAGTTCAATAAAAATAACCAATGAGCAAATTAGACTTTCAATTTACAGTTCAATAAAAATAACCAATAAGCCACAAAGTGTGCCTATTAAATGAAACAATTTAAACATTGGCACTACAATTGTTTAAACACCAACCTAATCACACACAGCTGGTTTCTTTGATTTTAGTAGGTTTTGATTGATTATCATGTTGCTTTAATGTAGTTTATGTTTCATCATTTCCATGTTATACATTGAATGTTTGGTTTAATATTTTTCAAAAGGTCTGATTACAACATTGCTCCAAAATGGTTTTAACAGACCAACTGGTTGCTACTTAATAGTGTTACCTTCTCTGATCATTTCTGGCTCAAGTTGAAGAGCCGATAACGAGGTTAGAGCTTCACAATAAAATCTGTTTGCTCAGGATCCCTTTAAAAACATAGAAAATTTATGCTACAGAGGGAGGTCATTCATCCCGTCTTCAAGTATATATCGAAGTATTTTTGAAATGTGTCAAAGGTTTCTGCCTCTAACATTTATTCAAGCAGATCCCCACCAGACTCAAAAACTTTCCCCTCAACTCTCCTCTAATCCTTCTACCAATTAGTTTAAATCTATACTCCCAGTTATTGGTTTCTCTGCTATGTGAAATAAATCCTCCCCAGCCATTCATAACTTCCTCTCTGGGCATCAATTTTATACACCTCAATTAAATCTCCCCTCAGCCTCCTCTGTTGCAAAGAAAGCAACCAACCCTAACCCATTCAATCTTTCCTCAGCTAAAATTCTCCCATCCTGACAACATCCTCATAAAATCTCCTATGTACCCTCTCCAGTGTGATCACATTCTTACTGTAGTGCAGTGACCAGAACTATATGCACTACTCTAGCTATGGTCTAAATAGTTTTTTTATACAGTTCTAGCATAGCTTCCCTGCTTATATTCTATTCTTTGGCTAATAAAGGAAAGTATCCCATATACCTGCTTAACCACCTTATCTACCTGTCCTGCTACCTTCAGGGAACTGTGGACATGCAAAGGTCCCTCTATTCCTCTATATTTCTATGTCTTACTATTTATTGTGTATTCCCTTGCTTTCTTTGCCCTCCCCAAATACGTTACCCCACTTCTCTAGGTTGAATTTCATTTGCCACTTTTTTGCCCAACTGACCAGTCCATTGAGACCTTCCTACAGATTTCTTCCTCACAACTCTATGGCCAATTTCTGTGTTTATCTGCAAACTTATTAATAGTGTCCCTTCTCAGGAGTGCCGAGTTTGGAGTGCTGTGTTTGGTTGCAGTAGAGAGCTTCAGTTTGAGATTGGTGACTGAGGGAGTTTAAGGGTTAAATTCTAACTAGTCTTTCTTTAATTTAGCAATTAGCTAAAAGTTGCTGTTAGGGGTGGAAGGAGAGTTTTAGACCAGAGAGGAGAGGCCAGTGAGAGCGGTGTAAAAGGGCACAAAAAACAGAAGCCAAGACCGGAGAGGAGAGGCGTACCCTCAGGGTCTTCAGGCAGTGGAGCTCGAAGTGAAGTCACGATTCAAAAAGTGACATGATGCAGGAGAGGAAACTGATTGGTAAGTAGGCTCAGGTGAGTAGTTCTACTTTTTCTACTAATTAAATTGCTGCAGTCCATTAACTTAAACAAAATAAGCTGAGGACTTTGGACTGTAGTGGGAGTATTTGGATTGGAATAAGGCCCCTAGCATAGTTAGTATTCTTTAAAGGGAATAACTAACGAGCTTAATCTAAAGGGAAGTCATGACAGCAAAGCTCGCACCCGTGATATGCTCCTCCTGCACAATGTGGGAAATCATGGACACTTCCAGTGTCCCTGGTGACCATGTGTGCAGGAAGTGTGTCCAGCTGCAGCTAACTGGCTAACTGCATTCTGGAGCTGGAGCTGGAGCTGCGGGTGGATTCACTGTGGAGCATCCGCAATGCTGAGATTGTCGTGGACAGCACGTTCAGTGAGGTGGTCACTGCGCAGGTAAAGACTGAACAGGCAGAAAGGGGATGGGTGACCACCAGGCAGAGTAGAGGAAGGCAGGTAGTGCAGGAGTACCCTGTGGCCATCCTCCTTTCTAACAGATATACCGTTTTAGATACTGTTGTGGGAGACGACTTCTCAGCAGAAAGCAGCAGGAGCCAAGTCCATGGCACCACGGGTGGCTCTGCTGCAGAAGAGGGGAGGAAGAAGAGTGACAAGGTTATAGTGATAGGGGATTCAATGGTAAGGGAAATAGATAGATGTTTCTGTGGCCGCAAAAGAGACTCCAGGATTGTATGTTGCCTCCCTGGTGCCAGGGTCAAGGGTGTCTTGGAGAGGCTGCAGGACATTCTAAAGAAGGAGGGCGAACAGCCAGTGGTCGTGGTACATATTAGTACCAACGACATAGGTAAAAAAAGGGATGAGGTCCTATAAGCTGAATATAGGGAGTTAGGACGTAAATTAAAAAGTAGGACTCAAAGGTAGTAATCTCAGGACTACCAGTGCCACATGCTAGTGAGACTAGAAATAACAGGATATATCAGATGAATACGTGGCTGAAGAAATGGTGTAGTGAGGGATTCAGGTTCCTGGGACTGGGACCGGTTCTCGGAAAGGTGGGACCAGTACAAACAGGACAGGTTGCATTGAGCAGAACCGGGACCAATGTCCTCAGGGTGGGGGGGTGTTTGCTAGTGCTGTCAGGGAGGTTTAAACTAGAATGGCAGAGGGATGGGAACCTGAGCAGGGAGACAGGGGAGGGTGAAACAAGGATAGAAACAAAAGACAGAAAAGTAAAAAAGCAATAGTGGAAGGCAGAAAAAAACAAGGGCGTAAAACAAGTGGGGTCATAGTGCAAAATAAAGCTAAGATGACTAGCAAGGTTAAGAAGACAAGTCTAAAGGCATTGTATCTTAATCTGCAGAGCACTCGCAATAGGGTAGATGAATTAATAGTGCAAATAGATATAAACGTTTATGATATAGTTGCAATTACAGAGACATGTCTGCATGGTGATCGAGGAAGGGAACTGAACATCCAGGGGTATTCAATATTTAGGAAGAACAGACAAATAGGGAAAGGAGGTGGGATAGCACTGTTAGTAAAGGAGGAAATCAATGCAATAGTGAGGAAGGATATTGGCTCAGAAAATCGTGATGTGGAATCTGTTTGGGTGGAGATAAGAAACACCAAAGGACAGAAAACATTGGTGGGGGTTGTCTATAGACCCCCAAACAGTAACAGAGATGTAAGGGAAGGTATTAAACAGAAAATTAGAGTCACATGCAATAAAGGTGCAACTGTGACCATGGGTGACTTTAATCTACATTTAGATTGAACAAACCAAACTAGCAATAATACCGTGGAGGAGGATTTCCTGGAGTGTGTATGTGATTTTTTTTTTAGACCAATACGTTGAGGTACCAACTAGAGAGCAGGCTATCTTAGGCTGGGTATTGTGCAATAAGAAAGGATTAATTAACAATCCTGTTGTGCAGAGTCCCTTGGGGAAGAGCGACCATAAAATGATAGAATTGTTCATTAAGATGGAAAGTGAAGAGGTTAAATCTGAAACTAGGGTCCTGAATCTAAATAAAGGGAGCTATGAGGGCATTAGGTACGCGTTGGCAATGATGGATTGGGGAACCTTACTAAAAGAGTTGATGGTGGATCGGCAATGGCTAATATTTAAGGAACGTATGCATAATTTACAACAATTATTCATTCCTGTTTGGCGCAAAAATAAAACAAGAAAGGTGGCTCGACCATGGATTACAAAAGAAATTAGGGATAGTATTAGATCCAAAGAGGAGACATATAAAATTGCCAGAAAAAGCAGCAAGCCTGAGGATTGGGAGCAGTTTAGAATTCAGCAAAAGTGGACAAAAAGATTGACCAAGAAGGGGAAAACGGAGTATGAGTGTAAACTTGCAGGGAACATAAAAACTGACTAAAAGCTTCTATAAATATGTGAAGAGAAAAAGATTAGCAAAGACAAATGTAGATCACTTACAGTCAGAAACGGGGGAAGTTATAATGGGGAACAAAGAAATGGCAGAAGAATTGAACACATATTTTGGTTCTGTCTTCACAAAAGAGGACACAAATAATTTCCCAGAAATGTTAGGGAACCAAGGGTCTAGTGAGAGGGAGGAACTGAACTAAAAAAAAATGGTGCTAGAGAAATTAATGGGGCTAAAGGCTGAAAAATCCCCAGGGCCTGATAATCTACATCCCAGAGTACTAAAGAAAGTGGCCCTGGAAATACTGGATGCATTGGTGGTCATCTTCCAAAATTCTATAGACTCTGGAGCAGTTCCTACAGATTGGAGGGTGGCAAATGTAACCCCACTATTTAAAAAAAGGAAGAGAAGAAACAGAGAATGACAGACCAGTTAGCCTAACATCAGTAGTTTGGAAAAAGCTAGAGTCTATTATAAAAGACATGGTAACAGAACACTTGGAAAGCATTAACGGGATTTGACAAAGTCAGCATGGGTTTATGAAAGGAAAATCATGCTTAGCTAATCTACTGGAATTTTTTGAGGAGGAAACTAGTAGAATAGATAAGGGAGAACCAGTGGATGTGGTGTATTTGGATTTCAAGAAGGCTTTTGATAAGGTCCCACATAAGAAGCTATTGGGCAAAATTAAAGGACATGGGATCAGGATAATATGCTAGCATGGATTGAGAATTAGTTGGCAGACCAGAAACAGTGAGTGGGAATAAATGGGTTTTTTTCCAGATGGCAGGTGGTGACTAGTGGTGTACTGCAGGGATCAGTGCTTAGGCCCCAGCTATTCACGATATATATATAAATGACTTGGAAGAGGAAACCAAATGCAATATTTCCAAGTTTGCTGATGACAAAACTGGGAGGGGTTGTGAGCTGTGAGGATGCAAAGAGGCTTCAGGGCGATTTAGACAAGTTGCAAGTGTGTGGGCAAACACATGGCAGATGCAGTATAACGTGGATAAATGTGAAGTTATACAATTCGGTGTAAAAAAACAGAAAGGCAGAGTATTATTTAAATGGTGATATATTGGGAACTGTGGATGTACAAAGGGATCTGGTCAAGTCAATGAAAGTAAACAGGCAGGTGCAGCAAGCAATTAGGAAGGCAAATGATATGTTGGCCTTCATTGCAAGAGGATTTGAGTTCGGAAGTAGGGATGTCTTACTGCAGTTATACAAGGCTTTGGTGAGACTACACCTGGAGTATTGCATGCAGTTTTGGTCTCCCTACCTAAGAAAGGATATACTTGCCATAGAGGGTGTGCAGTGAAGGTTCACTAGGCTGATACCGGTGATGGGAGGACTGTCGTATGAGGGGAGATTGGTTCGACTGGGCCTGTATTCACTAGAGTTTAGAAGAATGAGAGGGGATCTGATTGAAATGTATAAAATTCTAACAGGGCTAGACAGACTAGATGCAGGGAGGATGTTTGCCCTGGTTAGGGAGTCTAGAACCAGGGGCCACAGTCTCAGGATACAGGGTAGGACTGAGATGAGGAAAGATTTCTTCATTCAGAGGGTGGCCAACCAGTGGAATTCTCTACCACAGAAGGTTGTGGAGGCCAGGTCACTGAGTATATTTAAGAAAGAAATTGATAATTTTTTGGATATTAGGGGCGTCAAGTGATATGGAAAGAAAGCAGGAATATGGTGTTGAGATACAGGATCAGCCTTGATCATATTGAATGGTGAAGCAGGCTTGAAGAGCCAAATGGCCTACTCCTGCCCCTAGTTTCTATGTCCTGTACATTTAAGTCCAAATCATCGTTGGATAATGTGAAAAGCAAGAGACCTAGTGCCGAGTTTTGCAGATCTTCCTAGAAACAGCCTTCCAGTCACAAAAACACAGCCATTACTCTTTCCTTCCTGCCTACGAGATAATTTTGGATCCAACTTGTCCCTTGGATCCCATGGGCTTTTACTTTTCTGACCAGTCTGCCATGTGGGGCCATGTCAAAAGTCTTGCTAAAATCCACAGACTACAGCATACTACAGTCATTCACCTTCCTTATTACTTCCTCAAAAAAATTCAGTGTTAGGCAGACATGACCTTCCTTTAACAAATCTTTGCCAACTGGCCTTAATTAATCTGTGCTTCTGTAAATGACAATTTATATTCCCCCTCAATTTTTTCCAATAATTACCCCAGAGGTTAGACTGACTGGCCTATAATTACTCAGTCTATCCCCTCCTCCCTTTTTAATCAATGGTGCAAAAGCAAAATACAGCTGGAAATCTGAAATAAAACAGAAAATGCAAAATACTCTGGCAGCATCTGTGGAGGGAGAAAAACAGAGCTAACATTTCATGTCGATGATCTTTTGTTGGAAGGCAGACATTGTTAGCAGTACTCCAGCACGTGCCTGTTGCCAGATACAATTGGAAAATGGTCTGAGCCTCACTTATTTCCTTCCTTGCTTCTCTCAGCAGCATGGGACACATTTTAACCAAAATTTCAACCAGACCTGGTAATTATCAAAAGATAAAAACAAAAAACTGCGGATGCTGGAAATCCAAAACAAGAACAGAAACAGAAACACCTGGAAAAACTCAGCAGGTCTGGCAGCATCGGCGGAGAAGAGCACAGTTGACGTTTTGAGTCCTCATGACCCTTCAACAGAACTAAGTAAGAATAGGAAAGGGGTGAAATGTAAGCTGGTTTAAGGTGGGGGGTTGTTGGGACAAGCAAGTAGTGATAGGAGGAGATAACCAAAAGATGTCACAGACAAAAGAACAAAGAGGTGTTGAAGGTGGTGATATTATCTAAAAGAATGTGCTAATTAAGAGTGGAGAGCAGGACAAGCAAGGTACAGATAACTCTAGTGGGGGTGGGGTGAAATAAGACTAAAAGGGCATAAAAGATATAAACGATGGGTGGAATACATTTAAAAATAATGGAAATAGACGGGAAAAGAAAAATCTATATAAATTATTGGAAAAAACAAAAAGGAGGGGGAAGAAACGGAAAGGGGGTGGGGATGGAGTTCAAGATCTAAAATTGTTGAACTCAATATTCAGTCCGGAAGGCTGTAAAGTGCCTAGTCGGAAGATGAGTTGCTGTTCCTCCAGTTTGCGTTGAGCTTCACTGGAACAATGCAGCAAGTCAAGGACAGACATGTGGGCAAGAGAGCAGGGTGGAGTGTTAAAATGGCAAGCGACAGGGAGGTCTGGGTAACGCTTGCGGACAGACCGAAGGTGTTCTGCAAAGCGGTCACCCAGTCTGCGTTTGGTCTCTCCAATGTAGAGGAAACTGCATTGGGAGCAACGAATGCAGTAGACTAAGTTGAGGGAAGTGCAAGTGAAATGCTGCTTCACTTGAAAGGAGTGTTTGGGCCCTTGGACGGTGAGGAGAAAGGAAGTGAAGGGGCAGGTGTTGCATATTCTGCGTTTGCATGGGAAGGTGCCGTAGGAGGGGGGTTAGGAGTAGGGGGTGATGGAGGAGTGGACCAGGGTGTCATGGAAGGAACGATCCCTACGGAATGCCGCCGGGGGGGTGAAGGGAAGATGTGTTTGGTGGTGGCATCATGCTGGAGTTGGCGGAGGATGATCCTTTGAATGCGGAGGCTGGTGGGGTGATAAGTGAGGACAAGGGGGACCCCATCATGTTTCTGGGAAGGAGGAGAAGGCGTGAGGGCGGATGCGCGGGAGATGGGCCGGACACGGTTGAGGGCCCTATCAACTACCGTGGGTGGAAAACCTCGGTTAAGGAAGAAGGAGGACATGTCAGAGGAACTGTTTTTGAAGGTAGCATCATCAGAACAGATGCGACGGAGGCGAAGGAACTGAGAGAATGGGATGGAGTCCTTACAGGAAGCGGGGTGTGAGGGGCTGTAGTCGAGGTAGCTGTGGGAGTCGGTAGGCTTGTAATGGATATTGGTGGACAGTCTATCACCAGAATTGAGACAGAGAGATCAAGGAAGGGAAGGGAAGTGTCAGAGATGGACCATGTGAAAATGATGGAGGGGTGGAGATTGGAAGCAAAATTAATACATTTTTCCAGGTCCCGACGAGAGCATGAAGTGGCACCGAAGTGATCATCAATGTACCGGAGAAAGAGTTGTGGGAGGGGGCCGGAGTAGGACTGGAACAAGGAATGTTCCACATACCCCATAAAGAGACAGGCATAGCTGGGGCCCATGCGGGTACCCATAGCCGCACCTTTTATTTGGAGGAAGTGAGAGGAGTTAAAGGAGAAATTGTTCAGTGTGAGAACAAGTTCAGCCAGATGGAGGAGAGTAGTGGTGGATGGGGATTGTTCGGGCCTCTGTTCGAGGAAGAAGCAGAGAGCCCTCAGACCATCCCGGTGGGGGATGGAGGTGTAGAGGGATTGGACGTCCATGGTGAAGAGGAGGCGGTTGGGGCCAGGGAACTGGAAATTGTTGATGTTACCAAATTATCAAAAGATGCTCAATCCTTATTATTTCTTCTCTCAATATATTTATCCCATCCAGTGTTTCGGTCAACTTAATGTCCCCCTCTTATGTAAAATAAAAAACAAAATACTCATTAAGAACTGTGCCCACATCTTCCATGTAAATCACATTAATATGGCGTTTAATTGCATCCAGGTGGCGAGCGCTAACTGGGGATTCAATTGTGTTCCTATATATATGAGCAGGACAGAAACTGTTTGCTAGTTTTGGCGGTACCTACTTGTAATGTGTGGCTCTGTAAATAATAATATGGTGTAAAGGCTAGGCTCCAGTTCTATCCTTCACAGCTTAATTATCTTTCCACCTCTACAACAGGTTCTCATTTTAGTCTAATAGGTCGTTATTCTTTCCTTCGTTATTCTCTTGCTCTTTATAAAACAGTTTGGTTTTGATTTTATTTGCCAATATTTTTTCATGCCCTCCCTTACCTTCCTGATCTCATTTTTAATTTCACCCTTCCACTTTCTATAATCCTCAAGATTTGTGCGGCATTGTTCTCAGTACTGACTGAAGCTTCCCTTTTTTAATCTTATCCTACCTGTGTGCTCTTCGACATCCTGAAAGGTCGGGATATGGAAGTCCCATCCTTTTTCTTTGTGGAAACATATTTGTTTGGGACCCACTCTTAAATAACTCTTAAATATGGATAAAAAAAACTGTACACAGTACTGCAGTTGCGTCCTGACCAACAATTATATTTGTAATGTATCCAAATTTGCTGACGATACAAAAATAGTTGGGAGGGCATGCTGTGATGAGGAGATAAGGAATCTGCAAGGGGATATCGATAGGTTGAATGAGTGGGCGAAAACTTAGCAGATGGAGTTTAATGTAGAAAAGTTTGAGGTCATGCATTTTGGTAGGAAGAATCAAATGGCAGACTATTATTTAAATACAGAGAGACTCCAAAAAAGTGCAGCACAGAGGGATCTGGCTGTTCTTGTGCGTGAAACACAAAGTTAGCATGCTGGTACAGCAAGTAATTAAGAAGGCAAATGGAATTTTGGCCTGTATTACTAGGGGTTGGTGTTTCAAAATAGAGAAATCTTGTTACAACTGTATAGGGTGTTGGTGAGGCTGCACCCGGAGTACTATGTACAGTTTTGGTCCCCATATTTAAGAAAGGTTATACTAGCATTGGAGGCAGTTCAAAAGGGATTCACTAGGCTGATTCCTGGGATGAAGAGGTTGACTTATCAAGAACAGCTGAACAAGTTAGGCCATTATTCATTCGAGTTTAGAAGAATGAGGGATGATCTTATTGAAACATACAAGATTCTGACGGCGCTCGACAGGGTAGATGTTGAGAAGATATTTCCACTAGTGGGGGAATCTCGACATAGCTACAGAATAAGGGGACACCCTTTTAAAACTGAGATACGATGGAATTTCTTCTCTCAGAGGGTAGTGAATGTCTGGAATTCTCTACCCCAGAGAATTGTGGAGGCTAGATCACAAAGTATTTAAAGAGGAGGTAGAAAGATTTTTGAAATATCAGGGAGTTGAGGGCTATGAGGAGCTGGCATGAAAGAGGAGTTGAGACCTGGGACAGATCAGCCATGATCTTATTGAATGGCAGGGCAGGCTTGAGGGGCTGAATGGCCTACTCCTGCTTCTACTTCTTATATTCTTTCACACCTCTTGAATGCCTCACATCACTGTGATACTACTTACTTTCAAGCATCCGTTTCCAGTCCACTTTCCCCAGATCACATCTAATTCAAGTAAAACAGGTCTTCCCCGAATTTGAAACTTTTGATTTTGGTCCTTGTCCTTTTCCATAACTACACTAAAACTGAACCGAACCCAACCAGCGTGTATACATACCACCCTTGTCTTGATTCCTCGACTACAGTGGCCAACCTTAAATACACCTTCTTTAAAGGTTACAGCTGAGCAACTTGAATTTATGACTTTATATCTCAAGTTTACTTTTTAATTGAATTTGAAATGATACTTCAATATTTGTTAACATACATTTTACAAGTCAACATCACTTTCCATTTGCCTACTAACCCCTAGTCACTCCAGAATTTGCAATATGAGAGAAATTTGTTTGAAGTCAAATTGCAAGTTTGGAGCAAGATAAATAGCTTAGTTGATATGTATCTTATCAACCATTTCCATATTTGGAGCAAGTTCAATGCTCCAAATATAGAAATGGTTGATAAATATAATGTTATTTTAGATTTCAAACAGTAGATCAAAAATATTTGTGCTGTTTAAGAATATCACTGTTCATTGCCATACCTGTTGTTCCATTACTCTCTTTCTTGTCTGTTCTTCTTGCTGGTTTATAGACGACTTTTGAAGGAACTGGATCTACAGAAACAATATTTTTAAAATGTAACTTGTTAAACTGGGTTGATTTTTAAACAAACTACTTCAGTAGTTTTGAAACACACATCAATACTGGGTTCAAATACAAGAAGCAACTGAAAATATCAGATTTGCAGAATGCATCAGCGGCATATATTGTTGCTTTTTAAGGAATTTAACTGAAGTTCTGTTAATAAGTGGCCAACAAAAAAGAAAATCTCAAACTGTGGCCTGGTTATAAAGAGATTCCTATGACCCTGTGCTGGGTCATTAATATATTTTAACCATCTTGATGTGGACATTAATAGTTCTACTATTAGGGTTATTCATTTCAAACAAATTCACTTCAAGCAAGTTCATAGAAGATATGTTTTGTGGTTTTTAAATTAAAGCGTTAAATGAATAAGATTTGAAGATGTCAAAAATTGATAGTGGTAGCACTACAGGTGCTGCCTACTAACTAAATACATGGTGCATTTAAATCCTGTGTTAATGGGGTCCTAGATTTAGGCACCATAGCCTCTAAACCTATTTCATAATCATTCTGTACTGCCTCTTTTAGCTGGTCTTTTATCCAATGCACAACCCTGTATCACTCCCCTCCCACTCATTCGTTAATGTTCCTCTCTTTCAGGAAAATAAGACTTTTTTGAAAAAAGGACTGCATATTCATGCTTGCAACATTAATTTGATATGAGGAAGCATTTCTTCTCAAAGTTATTGGCCTCAGAACAGGTCACCAATGGACGATTGCCAACATACTACTTACTGGTAAGGAGCATATCTCAACAACAATCACCAACTGTTTTTGAAACATGTTCAAAGGCTGATAGAAAATGAGCATAATGATTTTAATTTTATTTTTAGATTTCGGCTTTTTTTAAAAATTGTGTCTCTTAATATACTGAGGTAGAAACCCAAGTGCTATAATCAGCAGTAGTGCAGTGGCAGGACATCACTGAAGTAGCATGCCACACAGCAATGTCATCTTATTACAGTAAATCAATTGGCTGTGCTAAATTGCATCCTTAATGCAGAGCAATCATTTTTTAATAGCAATTTGCAAAATACTAGGAGTAATCTTACTAGTCCTCTACTGATAGGTGCAGATGTACATTTTTACATTAACCAGCTATTCCTACTTTCAGAAGATTCTCATTTCACAAGTATGCTCCATGACAAGTTCCAAGCTTCAAATATGATGATGGATTCAAACATAAAACAACAAAACTATTAAGAAAGGACGTCAGAGGACATTTTTCATCCAGAAGTTTATCAAGCTGTGGAATAAGTTACCAAGTTGAAATAAATAGCAAAAATGTGTTCAACAGGTTGCAGTTCTGCAGAGATGGGTTGTGGAAACATGGTGAGATGATGTGTGGTTAGAATTAATGAAACAGAAACGTCCATTGCTTAAAGATCTTAGGGCAGTGGTTGCAAGCTGTGGATCGCGAGCCCCAATGGGGTTGCAGATATAACTTTTGGGGTTGCAAGCCCCCCCCCACCTCCGAGGCATCAATGGTGACTGTGGAGAGGAGACTACGCAGTCCAGAGGCAAGGCAGGCCAGTCCTGGACCCACTGTTTTGATGCCACCAAACAGCAAGGGTGAACGGTGGGCTCAAAACACTATTTAACTTTGGAAAACACATTTGACAGCGAGTGTCAAGCAGGTCCAGGGATGTTTGTGCACTGACTTGGTACAGCCAGAGGTTGGCAAGTGTAATGCAGTGACTAACGTGTCTAGAGTGTAGTAAAAACCCAGAGTTAACGCGGCTGAGTCAGGAAGGTGAGTGGCAACTTCAAAGTTGCCTATGTTACTGCTCCGGCCTGCCCGATGTACAGGCTCCTTGCCCTGAGCTGGTGTCTCTGCTTTGCAGGCACTGGTAACTAGACCAAATGAGGGGCAGACGGGCTGACTACAGGTGAGTGTTGGGGCGAGGAGAAGGGCTTCACTGAGTCTACTGTTACCGGGGCATATGGAGAGCTTGGCTGAAAACTCACTGAGCAGCAATCGTCGCACACCATGTTTTATGTCTGTTCAGAAGTGCTCCATTCTCCCAGATTTGGGAGGAGCATGGTCCTACATTCAGGTAACTTGCTTAGTTACAAATTAAATACAGTTATTTTAAAGCTGCAATGTGTAGCAGAATTCATGGTGAACCTTTAGTCTCTGGAACTATGAATATTATGCGACATTTGAAATCCTCAGCAGAAAGTTACAAATTTATCTGACTGGCCTGTAATATTTGGTCATGCGTTTTTACGAAGTATTTTAAAAACACAATACATCAGATAAATATGAAAATTTGATCAATAATTGGCCAACTTTAATTATATACTCAATGTTACTATGCTGCTGTATTGCTGATTTTTTTTTTGCTGGGGTCGCATTAATTTTAAAATAATTAAAATAGGGTCACACTGGACTTTGTACTTTGGTGATTGGGTGAAAATAGGCCCTAAATGGGTGCAGTGCTAAGAGATAATTGTTTGACAGTCCAGATTTAGCACATAATTTTGGCCCCAATTGTTGATTACTATAATTTGAGCTTGCTCGGAGGTGATTTAAAAAAAAACAATTCATTGACAGGGTGTGGGCGTCGCTGGCTTTTATTGCCCATCGTTAATTGCCCTCGTGGTGGTGGTGAGCTGCCTTCCTGAACTGCTGCAGTCCCTGTGATGTAGGTACAACCAGTGCTCTTAGGGAGGGCATTCCAGGGTTTTGACTCAGCAACGTGAAGGAACGGTGATATATTTCCAAGTCAGAGTCATGTTCCCAAGTATCTGCTGCCCTTGTCCTTCTGGATCGTGGCACTCATGGGTTTGGAAGATGCTGTCTAAGGAGCCTTGATGAGTTCTGCAGTGCATCTTGTAGATGGTACACACTGCTGTCACTGTGCGTCGCTGGTGGAAGGAGTGAATGCTTGTGGATGGGGTGACAATCAAATGGGCTGCTTTGTCCTGGATAGTGTCAAGCTTCTTGAATGTTGTTGGAGCTACACTCATCTTGGCAAGTGGAGAGTATTCCATCACACTCCTGACTTGTGCCCCTGTGGGCAGGCTTTGGGAAGTCAGGAGATGAGCTTGTTGCCACAGGATTCCTAGCCTCTGACTACTCTTGTAGACACAGTATTCATATGGCTAGTCCAGTTCAGTTTCTGATCAATGGTAACCCCCCCAGGATGTGGATAGAGCAGGATTCATCAAAGGTAATTTAATTGAATGTCAAGGGGCGATGGTTAGATTCTCTCTTGCTGGAGATAGTCATTGCCTGGCACTTATGTAGTGCAAATGTTATTTGCCACTTGTCAGCCCAAGCCTGGATATTATCCACGTCTTGCTGCATTTCAACATGGACTGCTTCAGTATCTGAGCAGACATGAATGGTGAACATTGTGCAATCATCACTTCTGACCTTATGATGGAAGGAAAGTCATTGATGAAGCAGTTGAAGATAGTTGAGCCTAGAACACTACCCTGAGGAACTCCTGCAGTGATGCCCTGGAGCTGAGATAATGGGCCTTTAACAACGACCTTCCGTTGTGCCAGGATAACTGCAACCAATGAAGAGTTTTCCTCCTGATTCCCATTGATTTGCTATGGCTCCTTGATGCCACACTTGGTCAAATGCTGCATTGACGTCAAGGGCAGTCACTCTCACCTCACCTCTGGAGTCAGCGCTTTTGTCCATGCTTGATCCAAGGCTGTAATGTCAGGAGCTGAGTGGCCCTGGCGGAACCCAAACTGAGCGTCAGTGAGCAGGTTATTGCTAAGCAAGTGCTGCTTGATGGCACGGTTGATGACCCCTTTCATCACTACTGATGATGGAGATAGTGATGGGCTGGTATTTGGCTGGCTTGGATTTGCCCTGCTTTGTGTGTACAGGACATACCAGGGTAATTGTCCACATTGCCAGTTAGTTACCAGTGTTGTAGCTGTACTGGAACAGGTTGGCTAGGGGCGCAGCAAGTTCTAGAGCACAAGACTTCAGTACTATTGCCAGAATATTGTCAGGGTCACTTAGCATTTGCAGTGCCCAGTGCCTTCAACCATATCTTGACATCACGTGGAGTGAATCGAATTGGCTGAAGATTGGCATCTGTGAATCTGGGGACCACCAGAGGAGGCCAAGATGGATCATCCACTCGGCACTTCTGGCTGAAAATTGTTGCAAATGCTTCAGCCTTATCTTATAAACAGACAATCACAGGTTTAACACTCGAGTGCTGATTAGACACAATTTTTGTGGAGTAGTATATGTGGGGTCCTTGCACCCACTTCCATTGAAGATGTCTGGCTGACACACAGTGCATTGGAGGTCCTGGTGACAGAAGTCTGGAGGAGAGATGTAAGTGCACCCAAGGTGGTGGTGGTAGGAAAGGACCAACCTTGTCCTCCTGTAGTTGGTGCTACTCTACTTGGCTCCTCCCATTTCTTATGCAGAGCAAGATTCCTACGCCCAAGCACACTTTGCCCGGTGGCTCTTCTAAAGGTCTCTCATAAGATGCAGCAGCACAGCATTTACTCTCTAGTGAAAACCTCACTCATAAAATGTTGCTCTCGGGTTAGTTCAGTCTTGACAACGTGTTCCTGAAAGTCTCCACATGTTTCAGAGGTTCTCTCACAGTTCCAGCAGCAATGAGCCAGAAATGATAAGTATCCCTTTAAGCAGCATTTGAAATTGACATCAATGCCAAGTTTACACCCAAATGGCTGGTCACTGTTTGGAGGGGGTGTTAGTTGAAGCGCTGGCCAAAATGCCATGAAGCCTCTTTAACAGGCACAAGCAGATGCTTTAAGTGGTAAATATCAACTTAACAAGTCTCTGCATGT
Organism: Cetorhinus maximus; assembly: GCF_964194155.1. Lineage (NCBI taxonomy): Eukaryota > Metazoa > Chordata > Chondrichthyes > Lamniformes > Cetorhinidae > Cetorhinus > Cetorhinus maximus. The sequence continues at coordinate 48,161,003 of NC_135898.1, forward strand.
ACATTCCTAGTGTTGGTTTTAATTCCATTATCAAGATAGCATCTTGCGCTAAACAGAGGCTAAACTAGCGTTTCAGCTCAAGCCATCTTGGTCATCTCTTTACCACCTAAAGTCTTTGGTATAAAAAAAAATCCCCCACCCCAGGTGTCCTACACCAGCAGAATGCACCAACCATAGTACAGAAAAGCCCACACTGGTGGAGCTCCATCTCACCAAGCTGTGCGCATGCTCAGGTCTGGACTGCAATCTGATCTTAAGAAATCAAAATGGCGGCAAAGGGCTTGCATGTATAAGGGAGTTAATTTTACAAAAAAATTAATAAGACTGAAAACAAATAAAGAGGGCACTCAGAGCGCATATCTTTGTCACACTGTATTAACTCAACATTATTACAATTATGCAGCTCTTTCTTGAGGCTTTTCCCTGTCCTATTGATGCTCTAACTACAAAGCTGAAAAAAGAAATCCTTTCATAAGAGCGTACATCTCACTGAGGCAGCTACAGGCCAAATCACATCTAACAACCTGCTCTGAAAGCTCTGCTCACATTTTGACAGCTGTGACAAATTGCCCCACGGTAGCTGAAACAACCCACAACAAAGTCACCCTATCTTCCAATATTAACACATCCTTTAAGTTCCAGGATCTAAATTCGGATCCCCATCTTAGCCAAAATCTAATCAGCTCTTCCTCGGGCCATACCCTGTGTACCATGTTTTGTTGAAGCCCGTCTATTAGTTTTTGTGATATACTGTTTTCAGACAAACCGACTAACAAAAGGGGCCATAACATTACCTCTGCCCACCTTTAGTGGCAGAGGCAACCAGAGCAATGAGAAATAAGTGCATAGACACATACACATCATTCCCTGCAACACCACCCTCCCCTCAACAAATATACATCCAAATGTTAAAGGCCAGTCAAAGGTTACATGCTCAACAGCTCAGGTGCATTACTTTGGGGAATGCAGTTGTCAACCCAGGTTAAAGAGGTATGCACAGACAGTGCAACTCTTTGCTATGCACTCTCACCTCAAAGTTTTAATAGTATAACTATCACACAAAAAGTCAGATCTGACCAGCATATTAAAAAAAAAATCAACTGAATTTTTACCTGGTACAACAGGTCAGCTGATCTTTTTTTCTCCTCTTCATACTGGACTTCTAAGTTTTCCAACTCAGTTTGAAGTTTCTGTATTTTTTCAGCTGAGTACTTCTTTTCTTCATCAGCCTTCCATTTGCTACAACCTTGTTCTGTCTGTAGTTTGACATTTAGGGCATTGATTTCCAAGCACTTTTCTTCATAATGCTTTTTCATATCGGAAAGCTCCGATTTAAGTCGCTCTGCAATATCACGCTGTGCTACGAAATCTTTTTTAGCAGTTAAAAGAAGTTGGTCATAATATTTCTGTTTATCTTCGAGCAGTTGACCTGCCATGAACATCAAAGCATGTAATTTAAGTCTAAGGTTCATGAAAAATAAACTTTAAAAACAAGGTTCTTATCGTCACAGGGGCAAAAATATCTACCACAGCCACTGCCCTATATTACATGTATCACTAGCCCAATACTTGAAGGAATATGCTGTAATAGTATGCGAAAAATACATACTTAGGTCAGATTACAATTAGTTTAGATGATGATTACAGGTATAAAGCAAGAAAAATTGATCTCAAACTTTCAAACTCAAAGTAAACAGTGAAAATGTTAGACATGGCTGCAAACTAATCAATTATTTCTTAGTACATAACTTAAATATTGCTGAAGAGAGACAGGCTGCTGAACATAAGAAATAAGAACAGAAGTAGAGCATTTGGCCCTTCAAGCCTGCTCCGCCATTCAATAAGATCATGGCTGATCTTGTGTTTCAATTTCCACATTCCCATCTATAGCCTTTGATTGCCTTGCCTAACAAGAATTTATCTGCCTCTGCCTTAAAAAATATTCAATGACCTCGCCTCTACCACCTTTTGAGGTAGAGTTCCAAAGTCGCACAACCCTGAGAAAAAATTTCTCCTCATCTCTGTCCTAAAAGGGCGACCCCTAATTTTAAAACAGTTCCCCTTAGTTCTGGACTCACTGACAAGAGGAAACATCCTTTCAACGGTCACCTTGTCAAGGCCATTCAGGATCTTGTATACTTCAATCAAATCACCCCTCACTCTTCTAAACTCCAGTGGAAACAAGCCCAGGCTGTCCAACCTTCCCTCATAAGTCAACCCATTCATTCCAGGTGTCAATCTAAGTAAACGTCTTCTGAATCGCCCCCAATGCATTCCTTAAATATGGAGACTAAAACAGCACACAGTATTAGAGGGGCGGTCTCACCAATGCCCTGTATAACTGAAGCATAGCATCCTTACTATTATGTTCAATCCCTCTCGTAATAATAGCCTTAATTACTTGCTATACCTGCATACTAACATTTTGTGACTCACGCACTAGAACGCCTAGATCCCTCTGCACCTCAGAATTATGTAGCCGTTCTCTATTTAAGTAATACTCTGCTCTTTTGTTCTTCCTGCCAAAGTGAACAACTTCACATTTTCCCGATCTTTGCCTACTCATTCAACCTATCTATATCCATCTGCAACCTTCTCATGTCCTTTTCACAACATACTTTCCAAACTATCTTTGTGTCATCTGCAAATTTAGATACCATATCTTCACTCCCCTCATCTAAGTCATTGATGTAAATCGTAAAAAGTTGAGGCCCCAGTACAGACACCTGTGGGACTCCACTCATCACATCCTGCCAATCCAAAAAAGACCCAAATATGCAAACTCTTCTGCTTTCTGCCAGCCAGCCAATTTTCTATCCATGCTAATGTTGCCCCCTACACCATGCGCCTTTATTTTCCATAATTTTTGATATGACACCTTATCAAATGCCTTCTGGAACTCCAAGTACAGTATGTCTACAGGCTCCAGTTTATCCACTGCGCATGTCGCTCCTTCGAAAAACTCCAATAAATTGGTTAAACATGATTTTCCTTTCACAAAACCATTCTTCCTGATTGCCGAGCTCTTCTAAGTACCCAGCTATAACCTCCTTAATGATCAATTCTAACAACTTCCTCACGACAGACATCAAGCTAACTGGCCGAATGTTTCCTGCCTCCCTCCATTCTTGAATAGAGGGGTTATATTTCCTACTTTCCAGTCTGATGGAACCTTTCCAGAATCTAGCGAATTTTGGAAAATTAACACCAGCGCATCGACCACCTCATTAGCCACCTCTTTTAAGACCCTAGGATGTAGTCCATCGGGACCCAGAGACTCACCAGCCTGCAGCTCCAACAATTTACTCAGTACTGTTTCCCTAGCGATTTCAATTTCACCAAGTTCCTCTCTCCCTTTCACCTCCTGATTTGCAGCTATTACTGGAATGTTTTTGTATCCTCTATAGTGAACACAGAGCAAAATATTTGTTCATTTCTTCTGCCATTTCCATATTATCTACTATTAACTCCCCACTATTATCTATTAACTCCTAACTTTACTTACTATGTTCCTTTTTAAATATCTGCAGAAACTCTTGCTACCCATTTTTACATTTTTAGCTAGCTTCCTCTCATACGCTAATTTCTTTCTCCTCGTTAACCTTTTAGTCATTCTCTGCCGTTCTTTATATTCTGACCAATCATCTGTCCTGCCACTCAACTTTGCTATGTTGTATGCTTTTTCCTTAAGTTTGATGCTTTCCTTAACTTCTTTTGTTAACCGCGGATGGCGGGTCCTCCCCTTAGAATCATTCTTTATAATACTCTGAAATATCCCCTTAAATGTCTGCCACTGCTTCTCTATTGATTAATCCTCTGGCCTGGTTTCCCAGTTCACTTCAATTAGCTCAGCTTTCATCCCCACATATTTGCCCTTATTTAAGTTTAAGATACTAGTCTTAGACCCACTCTTCTGTCTTTCAAACTGGATTTAAAATTCAATCATATTATGGTTGCCACTTTTAATCCGAGGTCATTAATTAATCCTGCCACATTTACACAATACCTAGTCTAATATAACCAGCTCTCTGGTTGGTCCCAGAATGTGCTGCTCTAAGAAACTATCTTGGAAGTATTCTAAGAACTCCTCATTCAGGCTACTCCTGCCAATCTGATTTTTCCAGTTTGTGTGTAGATTAAAATCATCCATGATTATTGCTGTCCCTTTATTATACGCACACAATATTTGCTCGAATACTTTGTCCTACACTGTGGCTACTGTTCAGGGGCCTGTAGACCACTTCCACTAATGACTTTTATCGCCTACTATTCCTCATCTCCACCCAAACCGATTCTACATCCTGATCTCCTGAACCAAGGTCATCTCTAACTACTGCACAAATGCCGTCCTTGATCAACAGTGCTACCCTTCGCCTTTACTTAGCTTCCTACTCTTCTTTAATGTCATGTACCCCTCAATATTAAGCACCCAGTCTTTGTCCTGCTGCAGCCACGTCTCCGTAATTGCTATCAGATCATATTTATTTACTTCAGTGTGGGCCATCAATTCATTTACTTTATGAATGCTACGCTCATTCTGATAGAGAGCCTTCAGTTTTGTCTTTTTCTTACCTTTGTAACATCTAGTCTTGACTGTTGATGTATTCTTAGGATTTTTCTCTCTGTCCCTTCCTGCCACTCTGACCCTCATTTCTCATATTACTATTTTGCTCTCTTGTCTTGGCTCAACACCTTGAATTGTTACCTTTACCCAAGCTTGATCTCTCACCCTCTTGTTTAGTTTAAAGCCCTCTCTGCTTCCCTAGTTATGCGATTTGCAAGGACACTCATCCTAGCATGGTTCAGGTGTAAACCGTCCCAACGGTACAGCCTCCACTTTCCCCAGTACTGATGCTGCTGCAGCACAAACTGAAACCCACTTCTCCCACACCAGTCTTTGAGCATTTATCTCTCTAATCTTATTTGTCCTATACCAATTTGCACGTGGTTTAGGTAATCCAGAAATTATTACTTTTGAGGTTCTGCTACTTAATTTGGTACCTAGCTCCTCATACTGACTTTGCAGAACCTCTTTCCTAGTTCTATCTTTGTCATTGGTACCTACATGGGCCAGGCAACTGGACCCTCCCTCTCCCACTGCAAGTTCCTCTCCAGCCCTGAGCAGATGTCCCGAACCCTGGCACCGGGCAGGCAACATAACCATCTGGACTCTTGCTCTTTGCTGCACAGAAAGTGTCAATCCCCCCTCACTATACTATCCCCTACTACCACTACATTCTTTTTGCTCCCCCTGCTTGAACGGCTTCCTGTACCACAGTGATGGCCAGTCAGCTCATCAACCATTCAGACCTCGCTTTCATCCACACAGGTTGTAAGCACCTCAAACCTGTCTGACAGTTGTAAAGTCTGCAAAGAGCCCGAGGCTCTTCCACTACTGTCATTTAGGTCCCATTACCTGCCTCACTGACAGTCACATCTTCCTGTCCCTCACTGTTGACCAAAACAGATGATCCTCTAAGAGGTATGACTGTCTTCTGGAACAAACTTTCCAGGTATTTCTCCCCCTCCCTTATGTTGTGCCGGAATTCCTCAAGCTACTTACGCTTCCTGTAGACGTGTTTGTCCTGGATTGCCTTGGCATCCAAAAGCTCCTATATCCATTTTCATATTGCACTCATCAGCTCAAATGCAAGAATACCTAATTTCAAACAATCGCAACAATTTATACTGCAGGAGAAAAGGGTGATGGTTGGTTGACAAGTCAGCCAATTCCTTTCTCCATGGCAATGCCTCAGCCAATGTGGAACCACAAACTATAGCCTTTAGTTCCCCATTGCTTTCTCCATGGCAACACCTTAGCTAGAGTTGACTTGTTAACCAATCAGCACTCTTCTCCTGTAGTATAAATTATTGCGATTGTTTAAAATTGCATATTCTTGCATTTGTCCTGATGAGAGCAAGATGAAAAGCTTCAGCAATATGTCTCTCTTTTCAGCAATATGTCTCTCTTTTCAGCAATAGACAAATCAATTAATTCATGAGCTAGAACTCACCCAAAAGTTAATGAAATAATAATGTGTGATTGCATTAACATAAGAAAAATGACAAAGGACTTGCGCCTTGACCCTCATTTTAAGAGAACAGAGGACTCTTGGGACAATGAGAAGCAAGATGTAGAACACAGATGTTACTGTTAAGCTTAATTGATACAATTAAGTACATACCCATAGAGGCACAGGTTGGATGGTTATTGAGCACAGAGACATTTACTGACACAGCGGTAGAAGTGAGTCAGGAAATATATATCTGTAATGTTTCACTGTTAATAAATTTATTTCAAGTAAATACTGGCTCTGGTTGCTTCCTTCACTAATTGGATATCAGGAGTACAACAATTACAAGCAGAGTATTTCAAAGGTTTTTTTTTGGACAATGGGCCTAGTATTAAACTAAGAGGACAAATGAATCAAGTGACACTTCAAGAAATAACAGAGCAGCAATACAAGTCAAGCAATTCAGATTCCTGTAAAACACAGGAGAAAGTTCAGTTATTTGTACTGGGCATCCCAAATCCATTGGGATATTGTCTCATTATTGATGGAAGATGTGTACTATTTAGTGTTTACAAGGTTGTAAATTTTCTTTGAACTAGATGCTGCCATTCACATTTCTATTTGAAGAGAAAAGTGCCATGTGAAATAGAAAAAAAGGTATGTCATTTTTAGGGCCTGAAGATAAATTTGTCTCGTCGGACATGACTTATGGAAAAGACCCTATCTTGCATGCATATTACAAAGATTCTTTGAAGGTGCTGTGTGATGTTACACATGGTTACTTTGTTTGTTAGAGGAATGATGCAGTTCCATACTTTCTGCTTTGGAGTCACAACACCGACTATTGTGTTGCTCCAACTCAAATATCCGGGCCAGCAGCCCCCTGACGTAGGCCTCCCGTTGCTGGTCATAAACCAGCCACTGCTGATTTTTCTCGAGAGCCTAGAAAACCAAAAGCAGTTGTTATCTATGGCATGCATTACCACCAACATATGCATTTCATCAAGTTACAAACAGCATGCATACAAAAAGACCTTTGGGTTTAAATAAAAAGAAAACTATGAAATCAAAAAAGAGAAGTCCAGAGGTCAGCTTTTGAAAGACAAGATCCAAGTGAAAACAATCCTGTACTGCTCTCTCAAAGGCTGACTGGTAATTGTACACTGTCAAGATTTTTCTGCATTTGCCCTTTCGGGTCTTAGCCAGCCACACACCATATATATTTGTGTGAACAACTGGTTGCAACAAGCAGTAAAATTTTTCAATATCTATTAATATTATAAAGTCAAGCCAGCCCACAGGGCCAAGTTGCTACTCTGTGCTAAGAATATTTGGATTCCCTTAGTTGTAGGTCCCAGTCAGACAAGTGGAAGCAAAGCCTTGAAACAGAGAACTATAGAGCAGACCCATTTAAGCCACTTCACATTACAGCTGTCATATGGGAACTGAATGTCCAACTGCTGAGAGAGAGTGTACCAAAAAAGGAACAGGTCATGCACCTGCCTTGGGTCAGAGAAAAATAGCTTAGTAAAATTGTGAAAACATGAACAATGGTGGGAAGGATTAATATTTGTAACAAACAGTAATTTAACTGGGCATTTGATGGCACCTTGCTAAGAGACCCTAGAAAGTCATCTAGACTTACACGAGTTCTTTTTCATCTAGCACTTCTGCATATTTACCACACCATACTTCAAAAGCAGTACCATTCAAAACTACAAATATTTGGATAAGACCGGCTACAATTAGTGTAAAATAACTCATGATATCCTTTTGTGACATCTAGTGGAGATTTTAAGTGATGTTGCAACCATAGGTCATTAAACATCGTTACCTTTTACACTCATCCAGCCACAAAGAAGCATGGCCATTTCTATTAATGCAGTCCCCGCCAATTATAGAAGGCATATTAATTTTGAGTTATGGTGATATGGCAGGAGCTGTGGCAATTCTGTTAATGAAACTAAAAACTTGTTATTTTTTAAAGGAGAGGGGAAAAAGTGGGACCGCAATTTTGACAGTAGGAAGAAAGCACATTGCTTTCCAATTCACTGACACATACAACTAAAGCATCTGGACCTTCAGCATGCCAGCGATGGATGGTAATGGTTTTTCCTCAAGCATGTTTAATCAGATTTCCTAAGTACATTGAGGAATGGTTGAAGAATCTTTCAGACCCCCTAATTACTTCTACAAGGGAGCAGGCGCTGAAACTAATGCAAAATTTTCTTCTAAGACTTGATTATGTGCCTGAGGAGAGGAATTTTATGAAATCTACCAAATTATTTTCTCTATGTGCCCAGATTTTGCTCCTCAATAAATCGCCAGCAACCCTCTATACAGCTGTTTCTGCCCGAAGTAATTGGAGCATTTCAGACACTAACTGGCAACTTTGGAACCGACATCAATGTAAACTGATAATGGTTATTGTTTCTTGGATGATATATGGGAGTGTCCATTTGAAATTCGAACTGCTTAACCTGTTGGGGACTGTACTTTTGACGTCTTGTTTTAATATATAGTAACTTCTTTTTTCACTACTTGGACGCTTTACCCGATCCTCCACTCATCTCATTTTTCAAATTATTTTCAGAGGCATATAACCATCAGCTCAATTAGTATTTCGTATTGTTATATATCAATATAACCAGAGTACTTACATCTTTTAGTTGAGCCTGGAGTGTTCCTATTTCATGTGATGATCCACTTTGACTCTACAAGAAATGAAAACAAAGTTATTGTATTAATTGAGGCCGGAAAATAAAAACTACAACAGAAGTGATCTATCAGCACCTCTAGAAATTAACAATGACACTTCATCTTGTTTTTTCTCGATTTAAAACATCATCCAAACATAATTTCAGATAATTAATTCTGATGAGGGAGATTAGACAAAACACATTGAAACCAATCAAAAAAAAAGGCTGGAAATTGCTGCAGTAGTGCATTTTGAGATGTGCACAGGTTAAGTGTTTTCCCTGCACCTTTCAGCTCAAAATATTGTCATGTTAAGTTGCAAAGCTGGAACAGAACAATGGGTGATTTTTAAGGAAATGTTTCAGGTAAAGGCTTGGTACCTTTCAAGTAGGATGCAAGATAAGGGACCTAAACCCAGGATTCTTTGGATGACAATGGAAATAGAGAATATGAAGAAACAAGCGGAGGCAGATGACGCAGGTCAACTGAATTCTTCAAGCAAGAATCAGGCCAAATACAATAGGTTGAGACACAAAGTGAAGAGAAGAAAAAGGCTGGCAAAGACAGAATACGAGAATAGAACGGCAGTCAACGTAAAAAAGGTAAACCAAAAAATCTTCTACTGGCACGTAAAAAGTAAACGGTATAAGAGGCAGTACCTAGTAGTGTGGTACCTATTAGGGACCAAGAGGGTAATATATGCTTAGAGCCACAGAACAAGCCTAGAATACGTCAGTGCTTTTTATCTGTGTTTATTATTGAGGAAGAGGATGCTGACAAAACATTGATGGAAGTGAAGATAGCAGAGGTAATGGATAGGATGAAAATTGATAACCAGGATGTACTGTCAAGGCTGGCTATGCTTAGAATGCCTAAGACGCCTGGTCCAGATGGCTTGCATTCCAGATTGTTGATGGAAGTTGGGTGGGTGGGGGGAGGGGCAGGCTGGTGGAGATAGCACAAGGGCTTGCCATAATCTTCCAAACTTCCCTGGACACAGAGGAAGTGCCAGTGGATTGGAAAGCAGCATCTGTGATACCCTTGTTCCAGAAAGAGTGTAATGACATTCCTAGCAACTGCAGGCTGGTCAGTTTAATGTCAGTGGTGGGCATGGCTTTGGAATCCATAATCAGGGGGAAAAACCAGATGCTTGGAAATTTGAGTTAATTAAGCAGAGTCAGCATAGACTGTGAAAGACAGGCCATGTTTGCGTAATTTAATTGAATTTTATGAAATAACAGAGAAGGTTGATAAAGGGAATGCAATACAAGTTGTTTGTATGATTTTTTAATGAAAGCTTTTAATAAAGTACCACATAAAAGACTAGTTAACAAAATGGAGGCTCGTGGAATGATAGTTCATGTCAGCTTGGACAAAAAGTTGGCTTAAGGACAGAAAACAGCAAGTCATGGTAAATAGTTGTTTTTCCAGACTGGAGGATGGTACATCAACGATACCAAACATGGAGGTGTGGCAGATAATAAGAATGATACCAACCTGTTACAACAGGATATGCATAGGCTAGCAGAATAGGCAGGTAAGTGGCAGGTTGAATTTAATACAAAGAAGTGAGAGATGATGCACTTTGGCAGAAGGGATAGGGAGAGGCAAAACAGACTTAATGGCACAGTTTTAAAGAGTGTAAGGGGCAGAAGGACCCAGGGCTTCTCATGCATAGGTCTTTGAAGATCATAAGGCATATTAAATCATGAGCTTCCAAAATAGAACTATTGAGTACAAAAGTAAGGAAGTGATGCTGAACCTTTATAAATGTGTTAAAAATAAAAAGCTACTGCGGATGCTGGAAATCCAAAACAAAAACAGAATTACCTGGAAAAACTCAGCAGGTCTGGCAGCATCGGTGGAGAAGAAAAGAGTCGACGTTTCGAGTCCACATGACCCTTCTGTTGAAGGGTCATATGGACTCGAAACGTCGACTCTTTTCTTCTCCACCGATGCTGCCAGACCTGCTGAGTTTTTCCTTTATAAAAGTGTGCCCAAATAGAGTACTGCATCCAGTTCTGGTCATCACACTTTAAGAAGGATGTGAGCGTTCTTGAGACGGCGCAGAGATTTATCAGATGGTTCCAAGGATGTGGGACAAGGTTAGGTTGGAGAAGCTGGGATTGTTCTCCTTTGAGCAAAGGAGATTTGATAGAGGTGTACAAAATTAAGACAGATTTAGATAAGCTAGACAAAAAAAAGCTGTTCCCATTAGCTGGTGGTACAAAGAAATTAGGGAATTCAAGGTTTTGGGCAAGAGACGCAGGGGAATGTGAGGGAGAACATTTTTTACGCAACAAGTGGTAATAACCTGGGACTTGCTGCATACGAGGGTGGTGGAAGCAAAGACAAATTAATGATTTCAAAAAGCAATTAGCTGAACATTTGATGGAAATTAACTTGCATGGCTATGGAGATAGGAATGGGGGAATGCCAAGTCTATGGGCTATAGTGAATAAATCTATGAAATGCCCACAGCGGTTAGCTGCAATAAGATATTTTGTTGCACTAGCAGAGGGGTGGATACAGATCTCGAGAGCTGAAGTTTTACTGTTGTTCTCAGATGTGGCCAGACTTCATCCGAAGTACTGAACACTGTTTTGATCACCTATTCACAGGAAAGACATTGCTTCTTGGAAAGTACAGATGTGAGCATTCCAAATGTGTATCAGGAATTTAATTTTTGATGAAAGCTCAAAGAAATTGGACTGGGTTTCTTTGAAAGAAAAAAAGAGGTTATGAGCAATCAAAGCTTTAAAGTCAATGAAAGTATGTTGAACTGAACCTTATCCACCCAAAGGGTAGAGTTGTGGAATTATCAGTGAAGGCCATTGAAGGACAGTATAAATAATAGCCCTTCAAGACCCCATTGGACACAATTCCAGAAAGTGAAATGGCTGCAGGGTATGGTGAGAAGATGAATCAATCTTTGGAAAAAGGACAGACTTATTTGGGTCCAATTACATTTTCCTGTTCCTAAAGTTTTTATTACTTCATCAGTCAGCAAAAATTCTAAGATCGTTGCTGAAAGACATTATCTATTGTTTTACAATAGGTTGGACATTTTCATTGATTTGCCCACAAATCAATAGAATTTTTTGAATTCAATTTCACATGCCAAGATCTGGTTTAATAAGATAATGAAAACAATCCTGTAAAGTAATCCAGCTCCAGCAGCAGACACACAAACCTAGCATTGGGCAATTTCCTAATCTTTGGGCTGTAAACCCAGTACTAAATCATGGCACTGCTGCAACTGCAAAAAAAGAAAATCGTGGGGCAGCACAATTCAGATCCCTGCAAGATTGAATTTAGATTGCTGGATTCAAAGACCCAAGCACTTACCATCACAGATGCCATGATAACAATAGATTAACAATGGGCAAATCAAATTATATAATTTTATTCATGCTTACCCAAGCACATAACTGACAAGTGAAAGTCCCAAGTGTGTTGTGCAGTGATCAGATAATGGAATATTTTGCATACATCACTAAGTATTGTTCCCTGACCATATTAAGTTTATGTACAAGAATATTGTATTCAAAAATACTGGGCATTTATCCCCCATCAAGCACCCCCTTTTCAAAAGATGGAACACCACTGTACATGCCATCACTATAGTCCATTATCTAAAACCCAACAAGGTACTATTGACAGATGATGGTGCTTTGGAGGATTAAATATATACATTATGTAAAACTGAAGCATATAAAATTAGGATGATTTAATAAACCATTCTACCTGAGGCAAAAGAGTTGGAACGTTGCTTTCAAGTTCTTTGCATTTTAAAGTGATTGCAGACAGTTTGTTTTTCAGATTTTCAGTTTCCTCACTCAAGGACTTGAAGAGTTGTTCTTTTCTCTTGATATCATTATTTTTATCTGCAAGCTGACTGCGCAGGGCATTCACCTCATTACCTCCAGGTTTCGATGGCTGATCTTTCGTCGTCTGTAGCTGCCTATCTTTCTGTTCAAGTTCTTGGATGTGCTTCTGCTTTGTAGTTTCAAGTGCAAGAATTTTCTGTACAAAAAAAAAGTTTGTAAAGATATTGCCTTGAAATTTCCTCTTTAGCAAACAACAAAAATAGATAGCTAAATATTTCTTTCAATTGAACATGCCCACAAATGGAGAAGTATTGTTAGAAAGGGTTGGAATTATCCACAAAGATTAAAGGGCTAAATTGTTGGAATTGAAAGTACAAATGGATGCCATTGTAGAAATTTGGGAGATTTTAGTATTATGTTCTTCTGCCAGGCCAGGAGAACTCGCTTGCACTTTAAATAGTATCGGAGGATATTTTATGTCCACCTTGCTATATTCTTGAAAGCCAGTTGAAGAAGTTGAACTGGAGCCAATCTTTACACACTTTTATAAACATTTATTTACAGAGTTAAATATTACAAGCATGTGCCTCCGAACTCAAAGTTTCAGTCTTTGCCCATTTATTGGGCCACAAGTAAATCCATAGTTAATGCCCACAATCTTCAAATTACAATGGACAGACCTAACAGGGCAGACCGCAAATCAACTCAAAGGTTCATTGGAAAGACAGTACCTCCGACAGTGAAGCCTTCCCTCAATACGGCACTTACATGTCAGCCTGTATTATGTGTTCAAGTCTCTACAGCGGGTCTTTTTGACACAAAAATGAGGGAGAGCCAAGGTGATTCCAAGCACTATTGAGTTTCGATTCCCCTTTGCTGAGTTTGCCGATTTTGCCTGCTGTTGCATAGGAAGACTAATTTTGGCCTCAGCACCATTACTGCTGACTAATTTCCAGGTGTTCATGTAAATCAAGATTGGCTGCAATGCACATGCGGTTGAATGTTCAACATTTTGCTCGATTGTTTCTGTAAAAATAGCTACTTGGAAAAGATCTCCAGCAAATAGTCAGCATTTTAGTGATAGCCACTACAACATGGTACAATTTAAGCTTGTTATGGACAATGAAATAGAGAAGTTGCAAAAAAATGTTTTGGATTGGGGGAAGAGCAGATTTTAGTAAAATAAGGCAGGATCTGGCCAAGGTAGACTGGGAACAGCAACTGGTAGAGAAATCTAGAGGAGCAGTGGGGCTTGTTCAAAAACGAAATGGGGAGGGTACAGGCTCAACATGTCCCCTCTACGGTGAAAGGAAGGAGTAACAAGCCCAGAGAACCATGGATGACCAGAGATATTCAGGATACGATGAGAAGGAAAAGAGAGGCTTTTAGCAGGTACAAGGGAAGCAAATCAGCGGAGGCATTAGTGGAGCTTAAGAAAGCAATTAGGAAGCAAAGAGGGGATATGAGAAAGCTCTGGCTGGTAAAAGTAGGGAAAATCCCAAGATATTTGCTAAGTATATCAATGGGAAGACGATAACCATGAAAAGAGTAGGGCCCATTAGGGACCAAGGGAGCAATCTATGGGTGGAGCCAGAGGACATCGGTAGAGTATTGAACGAATACTTCATATCCATCGTCACCCAAGAGAATGAGGATGAAGGTATTGAACTCGGGGAGAGAGACTGCGAGGTTCTTGAGCAAATTGATATAGGGAGTGACAAGGTATTGGAGGTAAAAGCAAAATACTGCGGATGCTGGAAATCTAGAACCAAAACTGTCTCTTTATGGGGTATGTAGAACATTCCTTGTTCCAGTCCTACTCAGGCCCCTCCCACAACTCTTTCTCCGGTACATCGATGGCTGCTTCAGTGCCGCTTCATGCTCTCGTCTGGATCTGGAAAAATTTATTAATTTTGCTTCCAATTTCCACCCCTCCATCATTTGCACGTGGTCCATCACTGACACTTCCCTTCCCTTCCTTGACCTCTCACTGGTGATAGACTGTCCATCAATATTCATTACAAGCCTACCGACTCCCACAGCTACCTTGACTACAGCTCCTCATACCCCGCTTCCTGTAAGGGCTCCATCCCGTTCTCTCAGTTCCTTCGCCTCCGTCACATCTGTTCTGATGATGCCACTTTCAAAAACAGTTCCACTGACATGTCTTCCTTCTTCCTTAACCGAGGTTTTCCACCCACGGTGGTTGACAGGGCCCTCAACCATGTCCGGCCCATCTCCTGCGCATTCACCCTCACACCTTCCTCTCCCTCCCAGAACCACGATAGAGCCCCCCTTGTCCTCACTTATCACCCCGCCAGCCTCTGCATTCAAAAGATCATCCTCTGCCATTTTCGCCAACTCTAGCATGATGCCACCACCAAACACATCTTCCCTTCACCACCCTGTTGGCATTTCACAGGGATCGTTCCCTCCGGGACACCCTGGTCCACTCCTCCATCACCCCCTACACCTCAACCCCCTCCTACGGCACCTTCCCATGCAACCGCAGAAGGTGCAACACCTGCCCCATTATTTCCCCCCTCCTCACCGTCCAAGGGCCCAAACACTCCTTTCAAGTGAAGCAGCATTTCACTTGCACTTCCCTCAATTTAGTCGACTGCATTTGCTGCTCCCAATGCGGTCTCCTCTATTGGAGAGACCAAAGGCAAACTGGGTGACCGCTTCGGTCTGTCCGTAAGCATGACCCAGACCTCCCTGTCGCTAGCCATTTCAACACACCACCCTGCTCTCATGCCCGTCCTTGGCCTGCTGCAATGTTCCAGTGAAGCTCAACGCAAACTGGAGGAACAGCACCTCATCTTCCGACTAGTTACTTACAGCTTTCCGGACTGAATATTGAGTTCAACAACTTTAGATCATGAACTCTCTCCTCCTTCCCCACCCCCTTTCTGATCTCCCCCTTTCCAATAATTTATATATATTTTTCTTTTCCAACCTATTTCCATTATTTTTGAATGTATTTCCATCCATTGTTTTATCTCTACCTTTTAGCCTAGTTTGATCCCCCCCCCCACGCACCAGGGCTATCTGTCACTTGCTGGGCCTGTTTTCCACCCTTAATGTCCCTATTAGCACATTTCTTAGCTAATATCACCACCGTCAACACCTCTTTGTCCTTTTGTCTATGACATCTTTTGGCAATCTCCACCAATCACTGGCCCTCTATCCAGCTCTACCTGTCTCACCCTGGAATGCGCTGCCTGGGAGGGTGGTGGAGGCAGGTTGCCTCACATCCTTTAAAAAGTACCTGGATGAGCATTTGGCACGTCATAATATTCAAGGCAATGGGCCAAGTGCTGGTAAATGGGATTAGGTAGGTAGGTCAGGTGCTTCTCACTTGTCAGTGCAGACTCAATGGGCCGAAAGGCCTCTTCTGCACTGTGAGATTTTGTGATTTAGGAAAAGGAACATCGGAAAAAATAGGGTAAAAATTGTGTTTAACCAACTCAATCAAGGTTTTTAAACAAGGTAACAGAAAGGGTTAATGAGGATAATGCAGTTGATGTATTCCATAGGAGTTTTCAAAAGATGTTTGATAAAGTGCAACACAATCGACTTGCAAAATTGAAACCCATGAAATAAGAGGGACAGTAGGGACATGAATACAAAGTTAGCTGAGGGACAAGAAACAGTGCAGTGGTGAACAGTTGTTTTTCAGACTGAAAGAAGGTATATCGAGGGGTTCCCGAAGAATAGGTATCAGGGCCACTGTTTTTCTTGATAAATATTGACATAGACTTGGGTGTAGAGGGCACAACTTCAACATTTGCAGATGACATAACCTGGAAGCCTTGTGAACTGTGAGGAAGATAGTGATAAACTTCTAGAGGACATAAACAGATTGATGAGATGGGTGGACACGTAACAGGTGAAATTTAATACAGAGAAGTTGAAGCAATACATTTTAGTTAAAAGAAATTGGAGAGACAACATAAAGGATATAATTCTGATGGGGTTGCAGAAACCTAACCGGGATAGGTATATGCACACAAATTGTTGAAGGTGGTAGAAGAGGTTGAGAAAGCAGTTAAAGCATATGGGATCGTGGGGTTTATAAGTAGGGGCACAGAGTACAAAAGCAAGGAAGTTATGATGAACCTGCACAAAGCACTGGTCCAACTGAGGATTGTGCCTAATTCTGAGCACCATACTTCAGGAAGGATGCAAAGGCTTTAGAAAGAGACCAGAAAAGACTTACCAGATTTACCAGGGATGAAGAACTTCAGTTATGTAGACAAGGTTGAGAGGAGATTTGACAGAGCACAAAAGAACAAGAAATTGAAGGCACAGATTTAAGGTGTTTGGCCAAAAAATTAGGAACAAGAGGGCATTTTTTTAAAAACACAAGTACTTAGGATCTGGAATGCACTGCCTAACAGGGTGGAGGAGGCAAACTCAATCAGGGCTGTCAAAAGCAAATTATATAAGTACCCGAGGAGAAAAGGTTTGCAGGGCTACAGAGAAAAGGCAGGGAAAGGGGACTTGGTGAGTTGTTCTTACAGAGGTCTGGCACAGACAACAGGCCAAATGGCTCCCTTCTGTACTGTAATCATCCTATGATTCTATTCCATTTACATCACCATCACTGCGGTACAAGACATTTTCCTTTGAAACCAAACACAGGAAGCTTGGAGCAGATACCTAAACTGCCCAAAATTAGAATGTTCCAAATTAAGACAGCAAAGTTTGACATTTACACCAACTGATTTTCTTGTTAGATGATCTTCTGAAAGGCACGGGCTGCTAGCCAAGGGAGCAGGCCAGCAGGCGCCTGAGCACCCTGCATTAACGTAGCCCGAGGCTTCACATCTGAGCCCCTCGTGTCAGTGCTGCCAACTATTAAAATAAGGAAAATAAATCACAGCCAAGCACAATCCTGAAACTCATGCAAACGCCGTGATGACAAATTCCACAATCGGTGGACACCACCAGACATAGTGCTGTCTTGTTACGGGCACTAATAACACAGTAATTTAATTGGTAGTAAGCGTACCTTTCTTTAACAGGGACACTTGTGCTGCCTTGTTAGATGACACTGGGGTAACTTAATGTCACCCTTTATTGGTCCAATGAGAAAAGCCCCACCCGGATGAGAATAGCATCAATTATCCCGTGGTCCTGAGGTCAATTCTAGCACACACTGGGAATGGGGTGAGAGCTGTGCTGGCTTTGCCGTTCTTGAACCCACCTCCAGCAGCCGGTTCCTCTCCCGTTCCCACGTTTGGCCTTTGCTGAGCTCCTCCAGGGATCTCTTGAGCAGCGCATTTTCCTTGCGGAGTCTGTCAGTATCGCTCTCTGACCGGGACGCAGCCGCTTTGTGGAGGCCGAAGCGGCTGCTGATGATGTTCCTGGAAGTCATGTCACTCACCCGCTCTCGGTTACGCCAGTCAACGGAACCGGAGCCGCGGCCCAACCGCCACCCTAAGCGGAAATGTCGCCAAACAATTTCAAATACCCCGCGCTTCCGGTCCCTCCCCGCGAGGCATGTCGGGAGATGGCCGCAGTGCGCATGCGGCAGAGCGGGGGGCGCACTGACAGTAGGCTGTAATAGTGCGCAGGCGCTAGAGCGGGAGGGGGTCTGACAGCAGGCTGCAATAGTGCGCAGGCTCCAGAAGGGGGTGGGGGAATAGCTATGACAGCGGACTGCAGCAGTGTAACTTGGAGGGAGGAGAGATTGTAGCATGTTCCATTTTAAATCAATAGTGTAACTTGGAGGCAGCATGTTCCAACAGAGGGCGCTTGTGAGAAGTGACTGAAACATTCTGGGAGAAGTCATCGCAGACACCCCGACTCAGGAGGGAATTGAGGAGGACCCACTGTCAAAGAACGGAATAGCCCCAAACATTACATTGCTGTAGTGTTTCCATCCCTCCTAACTCCTCAAACCTAAAAAAAAAGAGAGGAAGAGGCAGTGCCTTCAGGAGTGCACCAGACCTGCGAGGGACACTCTTCTGAAAGTGGATTTTAAAGCTGATTGGTGAGTAAATCCTGGGAGCAGACTCGGATGGGAGGAGCCCCGGAGCGGTGAGTATAAATCTAGCTTACCTCGGGGATTTGCGGCCTTGTCTCCAGGGAGCAGACTCGGAGAGAGGAGCACCGGAGCGGTGAGTATAAATCTAGCTTACCTCGGGGATTCGCGGCCTTGTCTCTAGGGAGCAGACTCGGAGGGAGGAGCACCGGAGCGGTGACCCTGGGGCACAGAGTAACTGAAGCCAAAACTGAAAAAGTGACGTCACAGGAAAGCTGTGACCTGGTTGGTTGGTAGGAAATCTGCACCAAATTTGAAAAAAAAAACACTGCAAAGCTAATTAATAAATTAATTATCTAAGTAGAGATGGCTGGGCAGGTGATGTGCTGCACCTGTATGATGTGGGAGCTGGCAGATCCCATTGCGAGCCACAGTGACCACATCTGCAGCAAGTGTTGGTTGCTGGAGGAACTCCGGCTCAGAATTGATGAGCTGGAGTCCGAGCTCCAGACGCTGCGGCACATCCTGGAGGGGGAGAGTTACCTGGACGCTTTGTATCAGGAGGTGCTCACACCCGGTAGATTAAGTACCTCAAGTCCGGTCAGTGGTCAGGGTCAGCAGGGTGTGACTGCAAGTGAGGCAGGTAGAGGGATCCTGTGTTCAGGAACAGAGGAGCCTCAGCTCTTGACCTTGTCCAACAGGTACGAGGTACTTGCTCCCTGTGTGGATGAGGAAGAGGGCTGTAGCGAGGATGAGCTAGCTGACCACGGCACCGTGGCACAGGAGGCCATTCAAGATGGGGGAGCAAAAGGACAAGTGGTAGTTGTAGGGGATTCTATAATTAGGGGAATTGATAGCTTCCTTTGTAAGCAGGATCGAGAGTCCCGCATGGTATGTTGCCTGCCCAGTGCAAGGGTGAGGGAAATCTCTGACCGGCTTGAAAGGATATTGGAGAGGGAGGGGGAGGATCCAGTTGTTGTGGTCCACGTCGGGACAAATAACATAGGTAAGACTAGGAAAGAGGACCTGTTTGGGGATTATCAGGAACTAGGAACTAAATTAAAGAACAGGTCCTCAAGGTTTTTAATCTCCAGATTACTACCCGAGCCACGTGCAAATTGGCATAGGGACGCGAGAATAAGGGAAGTAAACACGTGGCTAAAGGAGTGGTGCGGGAAAGAGGGGTTCCATTTCGTGGGGCACTGACATCAGTATTGGAACAGGAGGGATTTGTACCGTTGGGACGGTCTCCACCTGAACCGATCTGGGACCAGTGTTCTAGCGAAAAAGGTAAATAGGGTGGTCAACAGGACTTTAAACTAGGAAGTGGGGAGGGTGGGGGGGGAGGGAAAGGTAAAACTCCAAGAAGTATGACTAATGGGAAACAAAGCAGCAGGTTAGCATGTGGGGGGGTGGATTCAACTTCATGGAAAATTTTGAAAAAACTGAAAAGAAAGGAGAGCCCAGGAGAGGCTATTAAAGTCTCCAGAACACAAAATAGGAGAGAGTGTTTGGAAAGGGCTAGGAATCTAACTTCAAGCACATCAGATAAAGGGACGACAATGAGAAAGGGGATGGGAAATACAGGACTGAAGGTGTTGTATCTGAATGCATGCAGTATACGAAATAAGGTAAATGAGCTTGTGGCGCAGATTGAAATTGGCAGGTCTGATGTGATGGGCATTACGGAGACATGGCTGCAAGGGAATCAGGACTGGGAGCTAAATATCCAAGGATATACATCCTATCGGAAAGATAGGCAGGTTGGCAGAGAGGGTGGGGTTGCTTTGTTAGTAAGAAATGAAATTAAATCGATAGCAAGAAATGATGTAGGGTCAGATGATGTAGAGTCTGTGTGGATAGAGCTGAGGAACCACAAAGGTAAAAAACCCATAATGGGAGTTATGTACAGGCCTCCGAACAGTAGTCAGGATGTGGGGCACAAGATACACCAGGAGATAGAAAAGGCGTGTAAGAAAGGCAAGGTTATAGTGATCGTGGGGCATTTCAATATGCAGATAGACTGGGAAAATCAGGTTGGTAGTGGATCCCAAGGAAAGGAATTTGTGGAATGTCTACAAGATGGCTTTTTGGAACAGCTTGTGGTGGAGCCCACTAGGGAACAGGCAATTCTAGATTTAGTGATGTGTAATGAGGCAGATTTGATAAGGGAGCTTAAGGTGAAGGAACCCTTAGGAGGAAGTAACCATAATATGATAGAATTTACCCTGAAATTTGAGAGGAAAAAGCTGGAATCAGACATAACGGTATTACAGTTGAATAAAGGCAACTACAGAGGCATGAGGGAGGAGCTGGCCAGAATTGACTGGGAGATGAGCCTAGCAGGAAAGACAGTGGAACAGCAATGGCAGGAGTTTCTGGGAGTAATTTGGGAGACACAGCAAAAATTCATCCCTAGGAAGAAGAAGCGTACTAAAGGGAGGACAAGGCAACCATGGCTGACAAGGGAAGTCAGGGACAGCATAAAAGCTAAAGAGAAAGCATACAATGCGGCGAAGAGCAGTGGGAAAGCAGGGGATTGGGAAGCCTACAAAGACCAACAGAGGACAACTAAAAAAGAAATAACGAGGGAGAAGATTAAATATGAGGGTAAACTAGCCAGTAATATAAAAGAAGATTGCAAGAATTTTTTTAGATATATAAAGGGTAAGAGAGAGGCAAAAGTGGACATTGGGCCGCTGGAAAATGACGCTGGAGAAGTAGTAGTGGGGAACAAAGAAATGGCGGAGTAGGTACTTTGCGTCAGTCACGAGTGGAAGACACGAGTGACATCCCCAAAGTTCAAGAGAGTCGGGGGGCAGAGGTGAGTATGGTGGCCATTACCAAGGAGAAGGTGCTAGGAAAACTGAAAGGTCTGAAGGTGGATAAATCACCTGGACCAGATGGATTACACCCCAGAGTTCTGAAGGAGATAGCTGAAGAGATAGTGGAGGCATTAGTGGTGATCTTTCAGGAATTACTGGAGTCAGGGAGGTTCCCAGAGGACTGGAAAATCGCTAATGTAACCCCCCTGTTTAAGAAGGGAGTGAGGCAAAAGACGGGAAATTACAGGCCGATTAGCCTGACCTCGGTCGTTGGTAAGATTTTAGAGTCCATTATTAAGGATGAGATTTCAGAATACTTGGAAGTGCATGGTAAAATAGGGCAAAGTCAGCATGGTTTCATCAAGGGGAAGTCATGCCTGACAAATCTGTTAGAATTCTTTGAGGAGGTAACGAGTAGGTTAGACAAAGGATAGCCAATGGATGTTATCTACTTGGACTTCCAGGAGGCCTTTGACAAGGTACCGCACAGGAGGCTGCTCTGTAAGATAAGAGCCCATGGTGTTGGAGGCAAAGTACTAGCATGGATAGAAGATTGGCTGTCTGGCAGGAGGCAGAGAGTGGGGATAAGGGGGTCCTTTTCAGGATGGCGGCCAGTGACTAGTGGAGTTCTGCAGGGGTCAGTGTTGGGACCACAACTTATCACTTTATACATTAATGATCTAGATGAAGGAACTGAGGGCTAAGTTTGCAGATGATACAAAGATAGGTGGAGGGACAGGTAGTATTGAGGAGGTGGGGAGGTTGCAGAAGGATTTGGACAGGTTAGGAGAATGGGCAAAGAAGTGGCATATGGAATACAACGTGGGGAAGTGTGAGGTCATGCACTTTGGTAGGAAGAATAGAGGCATAGACTAATTTCTAAATGGGGAGAGAATTCAGAAATCTGGAGTGCAAAGGGACTTCGGAGTCCTAGTCCAGGATTCTCTTACGGTTAACTTGCAGGTTGAGTCGGTAGTTAGGAAGGCAAATGGAAAGTTGGCATTTATTTCGAGAGGACTATAATATAAAAGCAGGGATGTGCTGCTGAGACTTTCTACGGCTCTGGTCAGAGCACATTTAGAATATTGTGAGCAATTTTGGGCCCCGTATCTCAGGAAGGATGCGCTGGCCCTGGAGAGGGTCCAGAGGAGGTTCACAAGAACGATCCCAGGAATGAAAGGCTTGACATATGAGAAACGTTTGAGGACTCTGGGTCTATACTCGATGGAGTTTAGAAGGATGAGGGGGGATCTGATTGAAACTTACAGAATACTGAAAGGCCTGAATAGAGTGGACGTGGGGAAGATGTTTCCATTAGTAGGAGAGACTAGGACCCGAGGGCACAGCCTCAGAGTAAAGGGAAGACCTTTTAGAACAGAGATGAGGAGAAACTTCTTTAGCCAGAGAGTGGTGAATCTATGGAATTCATTGCCACAGAAGGCTGTGGAGGCCAGGTCATTGAGTGTATTTAAGACCGAGATAGATAGGTTCTTGATTGGTAAGGGGATCAAAGGTTACGGGGAGAAGGCGGGAGAATGGGGTTGAGAAACTTATCAGCCATGATTGAATGGTGGAGCAGAATCGATGGGCCGAATGGCCTAATTTCTGCTCCTATGTCTTATGGTCTTATGGTTCCATTTTAAACAAAAATAGCTGGAAAAACTCAGCAAGTCTGGTAGCATCTGCGGAGAGGAATACAGTTAACGTTTCGAGTCTGTATGACTGTTCAACAGAACTAAGAAATATAGAAATGAGGTGGAATTTCTGGTTGAGGGGGTTGGGACAGGTAGAGGTTTAAATCCATCCATCCATCCATCCATCCATCCATCCATCCATCCATCCATCCATCCATCCATCCATTCATTCATTCATGGGATGTGGATGTCACTGCAAGGCCAGAATTTATTGTTCATACCCAATTTTTTTGAAGAAGCTGAGCTTCCTTCTTGAACCACTGCAGTCCATCTGGTGTAGGAAGGGTGACCATCTGTCCTGTATTTTCAAGGGTTTGTCCCTTATTTGCAGCAGGCTAAGGATGGACATGTGGGCATGAGAGCAGGGTGGTGTGTTGAAATGGCAAGCGACAGGGAGTTCCCAGACCTCCACTCTGCTCTCATGCCCACATGTCCGTCCTTGGCCTGCTGCAATGTTCCAGTGAAGCTCAACACAAACTGGAGGAACAGCACCTCATCTTCTGGCTCGGTACTTTACAGCCTTCTGGACTGAATATTGAGTTCAACGACTTTAGATCATGAACTCTTTCCTCCATCCCCACCCCCTTTCCGATCCGCCTTTTTCCAATAATTTATATATATTTTTCTTTTCCCACCTATTTCCATTGTTTTTAAATGTATTTCCATCCATTGTTTTATCTCTACTGTCGGAGATTAATCACACCGAGACATCATTAATACATAGAAACCCCATTTATTACTTGTGCACAAGGGAGAACAATACAACGAGAGCTAATATGACGTCTCCAAGCAGAATACACAAACACTTGCTTAAAAGCATTTTACAACCAATCAGTAAATTATTCACATCTCAATCCACTTATTTGCATACGTTAACTGACCAATCCATGTTTTAGTTAATTTCCATTCCTACACAACAGGTGCAGTTGTTTATAATTTGGCTATCACAACTTTGATTACATTCGGCCCGAGAGAGAGAGACATGGAATGTCTCAGGGCTCATCCTGCAGTAGTCAGACAAGATGGTATTGTTCTTCAAGGTTGCAGTGGTTTTCTCTTAGGCTCAAGCGTTTAATTCAATTGTTCCATTAACCCTTTCAATACTGAGTGGGCCCCCCTATAGTTGCCTTTCGGCCACCACACTACCTTTTAGCCTATTTTGATCCCCACCCATCCCACCCCACTAGGGCTATCTGTCCCTTGCTCGTCCTGCTTTCTACCCTTAATGTCCCCATTAGCACATTTCTTAGCTAATATCAACACCTCTTTGTTCTTTTGTCTATGACATCTTTTGGCAATCTCCACCTATCACTGGCCCTCTATCCAGCTCTACCTGTCCCACCGCCCCCCTTAAACCAGCTTATATGTCACCTCTTTTCTATTTTTCCTTAGTTCTGACGAAGAGTCATTCGGACTCGAAATGTTAACTGTATCCCTCTCCGCAGATGCTGTCAGACCTGCTAAGTTTCTCCTGAAAATCCTGGAACTTCCTCCCTAACAGCACTGTGGGTGTATCTAATTCACATGGCCTGCAGTGTTTCAAGAAGGTGGCTCACCACCACCTCCTTCCCAAGGGCAATTAAGGATAGGCAATAAATGCTGGCCTAGCCAGCAATCTCATAACCCATGAAAGAATAATTTTTAAAAATTGGTCCAGCAACACTCAATTGCTGTTCTTGAACCCACCTCTAGCAGTCAGTTCTTCTCCCGTTCCCACATCAGGATAGTGTGTTTCTTGGAGGGGACATTGCCAGTGGTAGCTGCCCTTGTCCTTCCAGGTGATAGAGGCCGCAGGTTTGGAAGGTGGTGTTGCAGGAGGCTTGGTGATTTTCTGCAGTGTATCTTGAAGATGGTACACAACTGCTGCCACTGTATAGAGAGTGGTGGAGGGAATGAATGTTTAAGTTGGTGGCTGGGGTGCCAATTAAGTGGGCAGCTTTGTCCTGAATGGTGTCAAGTTTCTTGTGTGTTGTTGGAGCTGCACTCATCCAGGCAAGTGGAGAATATTCCATCACAGTTCTGACTTGTGCCTTTGTCACTTGCTTGCAAATACCTAGCATTTGACCCACCCTTGTAGTTACAGTGTTTATCTGGCTGGCCCAGTTAAGTTTCTGGTCAACGGCAATCCTTAAGATGTTGATGGTGGAAGATTTGTCAATCATAATGCCATTGAATGTCAAGGGGAGGTAGTTAGACTCTCTTGTTGACAATAGTCATTGCATGGCACTTGTGTGGTGCAGAAGTTCCTTGTCACTTTATTAGTCCAAGCATGAATGCTGTCCAGTTCCAGCAGAATGTGGGCCCGGCCTGCTTCAGCATTGTAGGAGTTGAACACCGTAATCATTGAAAATGAACACCTCCACTTCTGACCTTATCATGGAAGGAGAATCATTGATGAAGCAACTGAAAATAGTTGGGCCTATCATGCTACACTGAGAAATTCCTACAGTATGTGCTGGGGCTAAGATGATTGATCTCTAACAATCTTCTTTTGTGCTAGGTCTGACTCCAGCCAGTGGAGAATTTTCCCTCTGATTCTCATTGACTTCAGTTGTACAAGGCCTCCTTGATGCCACGCTCAGTCAAATGCTGCTTTGTTGACAAGGGCAGTCATTCTCACCTTGCCTCTGGAATTCAGCTCTTTTGTCCATATTTGGACCTAGGCTATAATGAGGTTAGGAGCAGAATGGCCTTGACAAAACTGAAAATGAGCATGAGTGAGCAGGTTTTTGGTGAGTAAACATCACTGAATAGCAGTGTCAATTTGCAGAAGATTGGGAGTAGGCTGATGGTGCGGTAACTATCTGGATTAGATTTATCCTACTTTTTATAGACAGGGTAAACCTGGGCACTTTTCCACTTTGTTGGACAGATGCCAGTGTTGTACCTGTGCTAGAATAGCTTGGCTAGAGGTGTGGCTGGTTCTGGATTCCAAGACTTCAGCACCGCAGTCAGGATGTTGTCGAGATGCATAACCACTATTGTCTCCCTTGTGCTCAGTAATGTTGTAATAACACGGGGAGTGAATTGAATTGGCTGGAGACTGGCTTCTGTGATGGTGGAGGCCTCAAGAGTAGGCTGAGATGGATCATCTACTTGGCACTTCTGGCTGAAAATGATTGCAAACTCTTCATTCTTGTCTTTTACACTGATGCATTGGGTTCCCCCGTTGCTGAGTTTGGAGATATTCGTAGAGCCACCTTTTCAGGGTAGTTATTTAATTGTCCACCACTATTCATGATTGGATCTGGCAGGACTGCAGAGCGTTGATCTGATCTGTTGGTTTTAGGATCACTTAGCACTGAATATAGAATGCTGCTTCTGGTGTTTAACTTGTATGCTCTGTTGTAACTTCACTAGGTTGGTATATCATTTTTAGGTATGCCTGGTGCTGCTACTGGTATGCCTCATCGAACCAGGGTTGGTCCCTTGGCTTAGTGGTAAAGTAGAGTGAGGGATATGCTGGACCATGAGATTACAGATTGTGGGGGAATAGAATTCTGCCACTGCTGATGGCTGACATTGCTTCATGGATGCCCAGTTTTGAGCTGCTTGCTCTGTTCTGATCTATCCTGTTTAGCACAGTGGTAGTTCCACAGAACACAGGAGGGCATCCTCAGTGTGAAGATGGGACTTTGTTTCCACGAGCAATGTATAGTGGTCACTCCTACCAATACTGTCATGGACAGATTTATATGTGCCAGGTAGATTGATGAGGATGAGTATGATTTTCCCTAGTGTCGGTTCTCTCACCATCTCCCCGCAAACCCTTATTGGCAGCTATGCCCTTCAGGCCTCTGCTAGCTTGGTCACTAATGGTGCTGCCATGCTACTCTTGGTGATGGACATTGAAGTTCCCCACCTAGAGTACATTCTATGTCCTTGCTTTTTCCAAGTTGTGTTAAATATGGAGAAGTAATGATCTATCAGCTGAGGGAGGGCAGTAGGTGGTAATCAGCAGGAGATTTCCTTGCCCATTTTTGACATGTCTAATGTCTAGTCTCGTCTGCTCGTCTGCATGACACCCCACTTGCGGGGGGGGGGGGGGGGGGGGTGGAGGGGGGGCTGCTGGCGGTGGGGTGGGCGTTGAGAAAGAGTTCCAAGGTTTATGTAAAGGAAGCAATAGGCATTTCCCCTCAAAGTCAGAAATCCTTTAGATAACTAGTTAATATGCAAATGACTGCAATATGGATACTGGCCCTTCTGAATGCAGCAGGCCCCACTGCTGAATGAGATGTCGTCCTGTACTGTATGTTTACTTCATGCAACTGATGTGGGCATTCCTGTCCATCCACACTCTGCTGGATGTCATTAGCAGTGAGGGTGGGTGCTTTAGCCTGAGGAAACCTGGGGGCTGAAACAGGGCAGTGACTTGGATGACAAAATAAATCTATCCCCACTGCACTCGGAGTCCACTCATCCTATAATTGTACATGTTTCAACATTGTTTACAGTTATTTGGAGACTGGTAGGCTCCTTTGTAAATTAGCATTGGAAAGAAATCAAGGTCTGGAGCATTTGTTGAAATTCAGTCAATGCAGAAAGCAGCCAAGAAA
This sequence comes from Cetorhinus maximus, assembly GCF_964194155.1. Taxonomy (NCBI): domain Eukaryota; kingdom Metazoa; phylum Chordata; class Chondrichthyes; order Lamniformes; family Cetorhinidae; genus Cetorhinus; species Cetorhinus maximus. The sequence continues at coordinate 48,188,611 of NC_135898.1, forward strand.
GGGTGGTTCTTGATGTTAAAAATCTTGCTGTCACCATTTTCTTTTGATAGACTTTCAATCTTATTTTCTGCACTCTATTTTTAAAGTACAAAGATTTTCCCATCTTTCCTGTGAAGAGAAGCTATTCTTCAAATTCACGTCATTGCAGTGAGAAGCCCATCATCAACCATATGAAGGATTGCGACCACTTATAGTGCTGTCTCTTAATGTATGCACCCATTGTTACCACAAAAAATAGAACAAGAAGTTGTATCTGCTTGACCTGGAGATTGCCCACATCCTGATACTATTTGGTATTCATGAGGAAGAGGACAAATGACTCACTCTTAAGACATCTGCCAACGTTATGCTTGATTCAGAGATAGTCACTCCAATATATGTGATTTTTTTTTCATATCCCCTTTCACTATGAACCTTTTGTTCAGACTCCCTATCTGCACCATTTATTCTCCTCTAACCATGGTTTATTTGGTTTTGAAAAACCTAAAAGTTAGAAATAGAATGTATTAGTGCACAAAGAAATGATAGCCATGTTTATTTATCCTTTTGCATTTTAACCAAGATGGTAACTCAATTTTTAAAAAAAGTTTTTAAAAATTAACTTGTGATTGGAATGACTTCCTGTTGAATCCTTTTCATAGTTGTCACCTTTTTCAATAAGTAATAATGATCATAATTAGTAACAAAGAACAACTTTTATGCACAATTAAACCAAAATGAAACATTAATCCTTTTAAAAGATGACTGGCAAAGCTCCCAAGTTATTGCTCACATTGAATTGGAGGACATGCAATTTTATAACAGGAATTCTAACATCTAATGCACGTTGTACAATATCTATGATCTGTTGTGCTGCTTGTGGAAAATAATGGAAACAATATTGCCTCTTTTGATAATGGTGCTTTTTTCTTTCATACTCTAATTCTTTATGTCACTTTTTTTCCTCCCTGTATGGCTTTCATACACTTTTCTCACTCTTGTGTAACTATCTTCTTTGCTGACAGTCATCCCACTTGTGTGTCTCAATCTCTCTCATGTGGTCCTCACATTTTCCTTCACTCTTGTATTACATTTTAGTGTCTCAACCTCTTTTTTTCTAAAAGCAAGGGTCTGTGGCAAGATAGACAGCAGCTAATATACTTGGTTGGAGGTTTATATTAGTGTTGGATAGGGAAAAGCTTTCTGGAGGTAGTGGAACACACATGGGCAAGAGACAAAAAGGCAAACTATCAGGAATCTGAGCTTAGTTGAATTGCCCCAGTTATGTAAACAAGCACAACTCAAGATGCACGCTGATGAAGGGTAGGTTCAACACAAGGAAAATGACGGCAGAGATTTACAAGATTTTATGGTAAGTTTATACACAAGTGGATGTAAAGATCCCATGGCTCTATTTATCCCTTAATCAACATCACATAAACAGATTATCTAGCCATTCTCATATTGCTGTTTGTGGGAGCTCTCTGCGGTTTGTGGCTGTCGTGTTTCCTCCATTGCAACAGTGACTGCACTGCAAGAATACTTAATTGACTGTAAAATGCTTTGAGATATTCTGAGGTCATGAAAGGTGCTATATAAATGCAAGCCCTTTTTTATAGCAAAGAGTGCTAAGGGGAGAACAAATAGCAGTATGAAAATTATGAATGGTTTTGATAGAACAAAGAGGGAGAAATTGATTCCTCTGGCAAATGAGTCAGTAAACAGAGGTCATAAATTTAAAACAAGTGGCAAAAGAACTAGAGGGGGAATGAGGAGAAATTTTTTTCACATAGAGGGTTGGTAATGTCGAGAAGGCAATACCTGAAAAGATGGGGAAAGTGGATTTGTATTGAAAAGAAATTTAAACTGGACAGACCACCCGGCATCGGAAACGACAATGGCACAAACTCATTCAGTGGACCCTGCAAAATCCTCCTTACTAACATCTGGGGCTTGTGCCAAAATTGTGGAAGCTGTTGCACAGTCTAGTCAATCAGCAGCCTGACAGAATTCTCACTGAATCGTACTATACAGTCAATGCCCTGGACTCCTCCATCACCATTCCTGGGTATGTGTCAATGTATAAGTAATCACATTGCATGGCAATCACCTTGTTAAAGATAATTGCTACTTAAACAGGTGATGGGCTTTGATTATCCCATCTAAACAGAATAAAAAGATACAGCTGGAACACTTTGTGTGGAAGCTGCTAGGAAGTCGGTAGCATCGTCTTGAAAATAAACCAGCTTGAACCAAAAGACTAGCCTGGATTAATTCTTCCACTACAACTACTTATTGTGAGCAACATGGTAGCAGAGGATGAACTTTAAGCTTTGGTGATTGATTGCTGTATATGAAGCTTTTTATCTCAATCCTCTAAGGCAAAAGAAGTGTACTGTTGCTGACATTTTGAGTTAAGGAATGGCGGTAGGATGGTGCAAACTCTCAAGCTTTGACTACCCACCAATTTTTTCTGAGTCTGAACCTCATCAGCAATGGAAGTTGAGTTGTGGACCCGGGTTCCATACAACAAAAGAAGCAAGGTATGGCTTTGGTGTTATCATTACCAGCCAAAAGTAAGATAAGGAGTGTAAGGTATTTTCAGAATGGAAAGTGGATGATCTAGTTCATGGAGAGGGAATTGAACCTTCTGTTACAATTTTTGGATAAGTTTTACCAAAAGGATAAATTATTGGAAACATATGAAGCTTGGACAATCTTTGTTAGGTTTAGAAAATCAGATGATCAGTCCATGGAAGAATATATCCTGGATTTTGATAAATGGTACAGGAGACGACAGAGATTTGAACTTGAAATTCTGGAATCGGTATTGGCGTTTAAATTACTGGACTGTGCTCGCATTTCCCACGTTGATAGTATTTTAATACAACTAGGCGTTCAATTCAGGGGGACAGAATCTCTCCTAGATCAAATGGCTGCTGCCCTAAAAAAATTTCTGGGGAAACAGTTATTCCCAGCCATTTTCTTAGCAAGTACGAGCAACTATGCTGTGAAACAAAGGATAGAGGATTCAATGGTGGCCAAGTTTTGAGATCGACTAAATAATAGACGAAGATTCCAATACAAAAATGAGGTTAATACAGGAGTGCTGAAAATGGTCGTAACCCCAGCCAAGTTGAGAGCCAGGACAAAAAGCGGATCTGGAATGGTGACCGTAGATATTTAAACCCAAAAAATGCACGGGGATTGGTTTTCAGTGTGATTCCCAGTATCGTTATGTGATGAACTGCCCACAGTGAAGGAATCGCATTTTTGAAGTGACCCACAAGATGATTCATTGGAGACTAAAAATGTTGATGGTGACTGCCATGATGGAATTGTATTGGTCACTGAAAGTTTGAACCCAGTGATGAGTATCTTGATGGTAGATTCCTTCAACTATGCAGCCCTGGACAGTGGTTGCACTTCTACAACGTGTAGGATAGATTGGCTTGACTGCTCTCTGGAGTCTCTCGTTGAGGCAGACCACCGGAAGGTCAAGGAGTATGAAAGCTGTACCTGCTTCAGGTTTGGAGATGACAATACATTAACATCCTCCAAATGGTTGGCCCTCCCTTGTAAGCAGGGATTAGTCTGTTTATTAGTACTGATGTGGTTTCTAGTGAGATACCGCTATTGTTAAGTCGATCTGCGATGAAGAAGGCTCAGATGACGCTAGACATGAAGAATGATAGCGCCATCATGTTTGGAAAAAAGTGTGGATCTACAATTTACTCAGCCAGGCCATTACTGCCTGCCACTAAGAAAGCCAGAGTTCATGACGTTTTGTTAACTTCTGGAAGTAAGAACTTGGTGGACAAAATATCATTTGGAAATTACATAGAGAGTTTGCACATCTGGCACCACAGAAACTGAAGACTCTACTTGAGATGTGGGAGTGGTTGATAAAGGATACGATGATCTAATTGAATAAATCACTGCTCAGTGTGAAATTTGTTTTAAATATTGCAAGACATCACCGCATCCTATTGTGAGCTTGCCACTAGCCAGAGAGTTTAATGATGCAGTGGCAATGGACTTGAAAGTTTGGGACAAGGATAGGGGTATTGTTTTTACTACACTTCATAGATATGGCAACCAGATTTAGTCTATCCACTGTAATACATAGTAAAGACGAAAGGACCAATGTCAATAAGGTCATGGAGAAATGGGTAGGAACAGGATTAGGAACACCAATGAAGTTCCTGACAGATAAGGGTGGGGAATTCGCCAATGAGGAATTTTGAGATATGTGCGAAAATTTAAACATAAATATGCACACTGCAGCTGAGAGCCTGTTTAGAAATTATCTTTACAAAAGAAACCATGCGGTAATAGAAGACATGTTACATAAAATATTGGCTGATCAACCAGATTGTAAATTGCAAACAGCACTGGCATAGGCGGTGCATGCAAAGAACTATTTGCAAATGGTTGGGGGGCGTGGTGTACAGTCCATACCAGTTGGTGTGTGGAAGAAATTTGACGTTGCCTTCGGTGCTGTCAGATGCTCTCCCTGCTCTAGAAGGGTCTCCATTAGCTCCACTTTTTCTGCTCATCTGAATGCTTTGCATGTGGGCAGAAAAGCTTTCATTAAAGCTGAGGTTTCGAAGAAAAATCAGTGAGCCCTGTGGCACCGCATAAGACCATCGGGAATGCAGTTTAGACAAGGAGACATGGTATATTACAAAAGGGAAGGCTGGAAAGAGTGGAAAGGACCTGGCAAGGTGATAGGGAGTGATGGGAAAGTAGTAATTGTGCAACACGGCAATTAAACTGTAAGGATATGTTCTTCAAAGTTAATTGTTACTGACTATACCTTTACGGTTCTGAACAGGACAAAGAAAGCGAGGTGGGCACCATGCACTTCACGTACACACACACTGGGCAGTTATGAGGAGCAGACGACAGCAGATACAAGGTTGACTGACTGTGAGCAAAGTACACTGAGGTACAGGATAACACTATTCATCCAGAAGGACAACTACCAAAAGTAGGAACAAAGGTAACAAACTTGCCCAAAATGGACCAGTGTGTGGAGGGATGCCACCAACATAGGGAGAGCAGGAAAGGCTACTGGTAAATACAAATATTGGCGAAATGTGCAGGATGAAGGACAGGAGACAAGACCCACGGATTGGCAAACCAAGGTAAAGATGTGGAAACCCAGAAAGTGCAATATGAGTTCTGACAGTGGACCAGAAAGTGGTCGTGATGCCAGAAAAAAAATCACAGACTTGCAAACGGAGTTTTGCTCGCATGGGAGAAAGATCATATAGTAGTAGCCTGGAAAGGGAGAGGAATGTGAGTAGAGGCCATACCTTAACAAGAACTAGGACCAGAGAGCAAGCTAGGAATCTCAATAGAAGTAGAAGTCCTTAAGACTGAGAGATTTTAGCAGCTGCTAAAAGGCTGGAAAATAAGCTGATAAAGGAAGCCAAACGGAAAGAGTTAGCAAGTTGGATGCAATTTGGGATATATTCTGAAAGACGTGAAAGAGGACAGCCAGCTTTATCTCACAGATGGATCTGTACAGAAAAGGTAGTCTCAGACAGCAGATATAAGGCCAAACCGAGACTAGTAGCCCGAGGCTTTGAAGAGATACTCGGGGAGGATGTCAGGGTGGAATCGCCTACTGTGGGGAAAGTGAGTTTGAAGATTTCTTTCAGCTATTTTGGCATCCTATTCCTGGGAGTGCAAATCGGTAGACATAAAGGCTGCATTTTTGCAGGGGGAGAAGTTTCAAAGGGAAGTTTTTTAAACCGCCCAAAGAAACCAATGATGTAGAAGGAAAGCTATGGAAATTGAACAAATGTGTTTATGGATTGGATGATGCATCAAGAGTATGGTATATTAGTACCATAAGGAGAAACTAGCTGGAATCTTTATCATGCATGTTGATGATTTCCTGTGGGGATGCTCTGTAGAATTTGAGCAATGGATAATCGATAAGATAAAGAAGGAATTCAAGGCCGGAAGTCAGGCTTCAGGGGCCTTTAAATACATAGGTTTAACCATTAAGTAGAGCAAGTTAGGAATGACACTGAATCAAAAATCTTATCTAGAAAATGTTAATTATATCCCAATAAGTCGGGTTAGATCCTCACAAAAGAGGATCCTGCTACCAAGGAAGAAACAGAACAGTTGAGAAGTTTGTTTGGGCAGTTGAACTGGTTGTGCACTCAGACTAGACCTGACACTAGTTATGATGTGTTGGAGCTGAGTACCATGTTACAGTTAAGGAAGTTCTGAGAGCACATAAAACACTAAAGAAATTAAATTCAGAGAGATGGGTGCTCAAGTTTCCAGCCTTGGGTGAACCAGAAGATATGAGGTTGGTCATTTTTAGCGATGCTTCACATGCCAATCTTCCAGATGGGTATTCTAACACAGTAGGGTGTATCATATTCTTGGCAGGAAAGAATGATAAATGTTGTCCACTGATTTGGGAGCCAAGAAAATAAAAAGGGTAGTAAAAAGCACTTTAGCTGCTGAAATACTGGCATTAATAGAAGTGAAAGATATGGGGATTTACTTATCTGACATACTGACAGAAATATTATATAAGGGGCAATGTGCCCATAGAATGTTATGTTGATAATTGGTCTCTTTGGGATAATGTTCATTTAACGAATAGTGTTGCTGAAAAAAGGCTAAGAATAGACTGAGCCAGCATAAAATGAATGTTAGCGAGAAGAGAGATCTCTAAGATACGATGAGTTGACACAAGTCACCAACTATCAGACTGTTTTACGAAAAGAAGTGCCTGCTCTGAGAAATTACGAAATGTATTGGAAGAGGGGTGTCTTATGTTATAATGATTAAATGGAAAAAAAAGCTTTTTGTTAATTGTTTATATATATATTTGGTAAAGGAAATGCGGGATCTATAGATGTGGAAATACATGATATTATTTCCTTCTGTTTGTTTCAAAAAGAATGTTCTTTAATTTTTTTTTCAAAGCTTTAATTTAAAAAAAAGGGGGAATCTGTCAATGTATAAATAATCACACTGCATGGCAATCACCTTGTTAAAGACAATTGCTGGTTAAACAGGTGATGGACATTGATTATCCCACCTAAACAGAACACTTTATGTGGAAGCTACTAAGAAGTCAGTAGCACTGAAGAGCTGTTGTGAAAATAAACAAGCTTGAATCAAAAGACCAGCCTGTGATGCCCACAACCCAGGAAAGAATACATTTTTAAAAATTACTTGATGTGCAACTAATACTTCAACATAAAATTCTATGTGATTTTTTACATAGCATGTATTTGATTTGACCCATGGTACAACTGGGGGCATCTTGCAGAGTGGTTCCTTTTGCTATTTTAATGCCTGCTTCCTGAAGGGATGTGTAATATTTAAGTCTATGCTGCAAATTCACCCTTTGTCATCCTGTGACTTCCCAAACCCCACAAATTCTTGAAGTGCTAATTTTGGTTGCATACTGTCCTGTTCCGCACATATATAAAAAAAAATCAGTGCTTTTCATATGATGTATTTTATTTTGGGAAGCAATATCTTTCAAACATATGTTTTACATCCAGCATTAAATTCTTTGTTCAATCTCCAGAAGTTTTGCTTCCTTGAGGTTGAAATTATGAAAAACATTTGATGCTTCTTCCCCAACAATGAAACAAATTGAGTGTCTGCAGTTTTTCCACTTTTACATCTCCTCAAGTAGCCACAAAATGTTGTATAAACTTCTAGTTTTCTGCAAGGAATTCGGCAACCTCATGGCAACATAGGTATTGCAACTTCTTCATTGTATTTTTTTATTTTATTTTTGGCACTTTTCATAGTTAGGATAAATTGTGAGACAATGTGACAAGAAGTATTCTTTAAAGCTTGCAGCAGTCCCCTTCCTCCTCCTCCTCTAGGTACCATGTCTTAAGAGGGCATTGGCAACCATGGACTTTCATTAGATTGCTCCCTGATTATCCTTGGCAAAGTACTGCAGTGGTTTGCTGTTGCCTTCTGCAATATGGAAACTCTCCTACTCTTACTCTCTGCCATCAGGTGCATTGGAAAGATTTACAGTCTGATAATCAATCTGTTTTGGCCATGTTATGAATGCACCTTCCGTGGCCATCAAGTCCCGGAGTGGGACTTGAACCTGGCCTACAGGTAGGGACACAACCAGGTGCTATAAGACATCTCCCTGCAGCCCCCTTACTTCAGTCAAAAGACACAAAGTTTAAAAACCAACTGCAACCAAAATGATTGGATACAAATGTGAAGGTTTGTTCCGTTGTCGTTGCAACTATAGACTTGAGAAAGGAACCAAATCACAAAATTCAAACACGAACGGTATTGTGTCGTTAGTTCAGCATGTGTCTGACTGACAGCTTATTTTGATTCAGTAGGCAGTTATTTAACTATTACCTAACCTGCATGGATTTAAGAGTGGAATTGTTAGAATCATTGAAATGGTTTGAACTTTCAGAGAAATAGATCAGGCAAGTTATCTCCAAACATTATAAGACTATGAAGAAATCTGCATGCTAACTGTCAAATAATAGCTTAGCATGGAGATTCCAAACATTATTATCCCTTAAGTAGTTGGTTTAATATCCATTGCAAATATAATTATTTATATTAATGTTGCTTATTTACTTGTTCATCCATCACTAATTAGTTCAATTGATATTCAAGTCTGAAACAAAGTCAGTGGTGTGATGTGAGGTGAAAAAGCCCCGCTACTTTAGGCGATTCTTTAGTAATAAACAGATGGATTAATAGAATCATGGAACAAAGCTGTGGGTAATTGCTTCTGGGCCAAAGGACAACCTTTGACCCAGAAGCAATACAGTAAGGAAAATATGTAACTTCTTTAAAATGCCTGTAGAATCTGTAATTGTTTTTAAGAATGTTTGAAAAGAACTTATAAGAGTTAGCATCAATTGTAAAGGGATCAATTGCAATTTTCTTGGATGATGAGAAATATTGGTCCATGTGACCTGGGGACCCTTGACCTGGAAGCAGAATGTTAAGAAAGTTAAGACCAGAAGCCATGCGGCTGGCAGACACAAAGTAGAGCTACAAGCAGAGGAGCTGGAGGGTGAAGGTAAAGATGCAGACACCAAGAGAAAGCAGATAGAGACAGAAAAAGGAACACAGAATTTTTGTGAAGAGAAGAAGCAAATCACTCTGGAAGCCATTAGTTTTTCTTTTTGGCAGAAAAGGAGTCAGAAGCACTTAGAGATACTGTGTGAGCTGGCTAAAAAGTCTAAAGCTTGGAAAGCTGTGTGGAGAGCTCAGTGTTTGGTCAGAAGTGGTCAAACCATGAACTGGGATGTTATTGGCTGGTTGGTTGAAAAGGAACTCTGGAAATCTACATCATCAAGACTGTCATGATCCAAGGGAGAGGGGGTTTATAAAAGCATGTTGATAATCATACTCTTGAAACTCATTATTGGAAAGGACTCCTGACCTACTCTGCGTGAATAAAGGACAACATATTGTGGAACTAGTTTTCTAAAACCTCTGAAGTCATGGTAGTCAAGTTACTACTGAATTCGGGGCATGCAACTCAAAATAAAAATACAAATTGCAAAACAGTTGTGACAGCTGTTTCAAGTTTCCCTCTTGGATTTGAGCGGCTGGTCATTTACCATCTGCTGTGCCATAACACCTTTTAGATCTTACATGGCCTTCTCCTGACACATAGCCTTTCATTCTCCTTTAAACATGTTTCTCTCTTTTTAATATGTATATTCTATTGTTCCAAACGTCTTTGAAACTGTACCTCCCTCAAAATATAAAAACTTTCATGTTGTCACTATATATTGTCAGCAACCTTTGGGAAAGATAAACACCATTACTTAGCCTGCTTATCTGGCTAGTTGTAAACAGACTGAGATCCTTTTGAAATCCAAATATCCCTTCATTTATCTAAAAATGCAAATTCCCATTACACCTTACATGCTAAGCCAGCAACCAAGGGAAATATTTTCCCCCCGTTGGGGGGGGAAGTGCGGGAGTGGGCATGCCTCCGATTGGTGCCCCAAATCGGGGGCGCACTGCCATTTTATGTGGGCGGGCCAATTAAGGCCCACCCAGCATGATGTCTACCAGGAAACGCTATGCATTCCCTGTGCAGGCAGGAGGAGTGGGGGGGTGGGGGGGATTCCCTTTCCGGGAGTGCTGCCTCAGGGAGATCGGCTCTGAATTAAAATTTGTAATACAAATGATAGAAAAATTTCCCTGACATGTCCCCTTTTATTGAAACCTTTATTAAAAATTTAAATACCCTCACGAAACCTCATCCCACCCGTGGATGAAGTTCCATGCTTTTTCCGAAGCCCACCGGGACTCCCAGACTGCCCACCAACCTTGGATGGGCAGGTCCGTTAATGACTTTAATTCGTTTTTCAATGGCCTCAATAGGCCGTTGACAGGTTGGCAGGTGCGCAGCTGACTCAGCTGCGTCCCCGCCGACCTGAAAATGTAAATGACGCGTGGTGATGGTGGGAGTTCCACTCGACATCATCCCGCATCATTTTACACATCAGTGAGCGGGCCCCGCTCCTGCTTGCTGACAGGACAATCCTGCCCAATGTTTACTCATTGCTCATGTCAATTACTCATGTCAAGCACCTAGATTCTTTTGATGATTTAAACTTGCAGTCCACTTGACTCCAAATGTAATTAAATCACACACAGACAGACCCAACTATACTTAACCCCTTAAAACTACTTCGCAATAAACCAGAAAAATATTATGAAAATTATTATACTTAGTATTTGTGTACACCTATGCATATGATGTAATGCATTGTCTAATGAATATATTCTGGAGAAATTGGACAGACAATCTGGTGCTGAATGTAACAAATATGTTTGAAAAATACTGCTTCCCTAAACAAAATATGACATTTACATTTTCAGTTGCAAGCAGAACACAGGAGAAAACTATTGGTCAGACTGAAAGCAAATTGAAGACTTTGAGAATGACTTGTGAATTTTGGGAACAATAAAGACTATACCCGAAAATGATGACCACTCAGCACCCTTCATATCTACTTTCTCCTCACAGAGGGGTCAGATCAAGGACATTGGTGATCCCAGCAACAGCCTGTTGCCAATTAATTCAACACTAGAGGTGGTCAACACCAGACTGCTGTGAAACCTGCAAAATTGAAAACTTGGTTAAGTGTTGAATCTCGGTTCAGGAGGTAGATGACTTCTGTTATTCTCCAGAAAGCTGGGCAGTGAAGGATATAACTGGAGCCAATCCTTACTCACTTTTATAAGCATTTATGTACAGAGGTAAACATTACTAACATTCATCTCCTAACCCAACAACCACAGTTTCAGTCTGTTCCTATTTATACTATTTTGAGTAAACCAAGTTGCTTCTCTTTATAGCACAAGTGAATCCTCAGCTAATGCCCATCACCTACATACAATTAAACACACTTAATGTACAAATAAGGGCTGCCAACATCAACAATTCACAATGTCTGATATATAGTCCACAAAATAAAGCACCACATAAGATATGTGAATAGTTCCTACCTTAGTTAAGGGTACAGACACCAAAGTTTCTTCATTCATTTATGGAATGTGGGTATAACTGACTATAGCATTTATTGCACATCCCTAACTTCCCCTGTTCAGAGGGCATTTTTAAGAGTCAACCACATTGCTGTGGATCTGGAGTTACATGACCAGGTAAGGACAGCAGATTTCCTCCCCTAAAGGGGCGTTAGTGAACCAGATGGGTTTTTACAACAATTGACAATGGTCATCGTTCGACTTGTTATTGAATTGAAATTCCACCATCTGCTGTGGTGGGATTCAAACCCAGGTCCCCAGAGCATTGCAGTGGGTCTCTGGATTACTAGCCTAGCAACAATGCCACTACGCCATCACTTCATATAGTATCATGCTACAAAATGGCAGTTGAAGGGCTGCTGCATGGATTGCATTGTTCTCAGCTTCAATGGGTGTCTCTTGGGGAACGAGCAAGGCCATTACAGTAACAATTTGTTGTATAAATTGTATTATATGTGTAAATATAAGTCATCAGTATGCATGGTGACAAAAAAGAAACCTCCTCATGGAGGGTGTGGATGGAGAACTATTAAAAAAACATGATTGAAGGCTTTTTGCAGAGAAGAAAACACATGATCGGTAAGCAGAGATCTCTGAAATTTGATAGATAATCCAGGAGAGTAGCTTCTTGTTTTTGACCCACTAATTTCTCATTAATCAATTTCAGTGGTCCCCTTACCTCATGACCATGAACTAGTTCAAAAGGACTAAAACCAGTCGATGCATTAGGAACGTCCCTAATAGCAAATAACAAGAATGAAATTCCTCTATTCCAACCCTGTGGATTATTCTGACTATACGCTCTCATCATAGTTTTTAAAGTTTGATGCCACCTTTCCAAAGCCCCTTGTGACTCCGGATGGTAAGCTGCTAACTTAAACTGTTTTATCACCAAACTGTTCATTACTTCTTTAAACAGCTGTGACATAGAATGTGAACCCTGATCTGATTGTATTTCTTTTGGTAAACCATATCTTCTAAAAAGTTTAGTTAACTCTTCCACAACCTTATTAGTTGTAATATTTCTCAAAGGTATTGCTTCAGGAAACCTGGTAGACACATCTATTATTGTCAGTAAGTACTGATTTCCACTTTTAGTCTTAGGGACGCGTCCTACACAGTCAATCATGACCACAGTAAAAGGTCCTTCAAATGCTGGTATTGGGATTAAAGGTGCCGGCTTAATCACTGCTTGTGGTTTCCCTATCACCTGACATGTGTAACATGTTCTACAGAATTTGACTACATCCCTATGCAATACTGGCCAATAACAATGTTTCCGTACTTTTGCCAGTGTCTTTCTAATTCCTAAATGTCCCCCCATTGGAATTTCATGAGCAATCCTCAGAATCTCAATTCTATATCCTAATGGGATAACAATCTGATGTACCTCCCTCCTGCTTTCATCTGCTGATACATGATCCAGCCCCCATTTTCTCATTAAAATATCACTCTTAAGGTAATAACATTCAGGAATACATTTTGCTTCTGTTTTCAAGTAAGCTTTCTGATATAACTTTTAATTGCAAATATTTTTGCTGCAGCTCAATTAACTGCCTTGAGTTAAAACACTTCAGCTGAATGTTCCTCTGCTGTGTCTTCCTGAATAAGGTTATCAAACACTGCCTGCTTATTGGCTTTCAATACCTTCGTTCTGCCTTTGAATTACTTGTCCTTCTTGTTTCTCTTGTTTCAACCTGTGTGCCTATGATCTCATTATCACACAATCTGGAAACAATCCAGAATGCTCCTTGTGGTCACTTTGACAAACAGACCACAGGAGACTCAGGCACAGGTTTCAATCATTTATTCGAGCAATTGCAAGGAGGGCACCATCTCAATACAGCTTGAGACAGTACTCTGCTAAACTACAAGTATTCAACATATTTGTACATTATTGGTCACGTACAAGAACAGTTTCCAAATTCTGATCTCGTCAACATATAGGTTTACATTAAACAGACATCTCTGGTAACAAGTACATGCACCGTATGTCTTTATTTGTTTTCACCCAGGCAGAGCCTTCCTACCTAAACTAGGACCATCTGTTCTTCCCCTATCTGTTGAAGAGCACACTTAATCTTAGTTGTTATTGCCATCCTCTGACTACATCTGGCTCCAAGGCCTTTCTGTTGTTTGCAGACCCTTAAGGCTGTGTAAGGTTCATCTGGTAATATTTAATTGCCAATGTGCTTGGAGATTTTAAGTAATTCATTCCCTTTCAATAAGTTCTTACTGTACCCCTATATTCCCCCTAATAATTACTGTATCCCTTTATTTCCCCCTAACATTCCTTCTGTAACAACTCTGTTGAAAACACTTCTACAGGCTGCTCAACTACCACAGGCATCACCCACATTTGTGATTCAGCTATATCATTACCCAGAATAAATTGAACCCCTGCAATGGGCAATTTTTGCACCACCCCAACAGTCATTTCGTCAGTTTTCCACTTTCTCTTTAAATTTACTTTTCATAATGAAATAGGTTTAGCATCTCTATGAACCCCACTTATTATCACCTGTTCTGGCAATACTCCCTCTGAACAACAAATACACTATCCCACAACATTAAGGATTGACTAGCCCCTGTGTCTCTTAAAATTTTAACATCTTTACCTACTCCACCTTGTACACGTGGAAAGACTTTTCCTTCACACACAAAATCTTTAAACATTTCTGCAACCTGCTCCTCAGAATTCTCTTGGGTAAACTGTGAACATATTCCCACTTCTTTACCTATCATTGATTCTCTCTGTTTTACTTGTACACAAAGCACTGGTTTCTCCTGTGCCTCAAATGAAAACGCCTCAACTTTCGAATGTCACTTCTACCCTCAGCACCATTTTATTCTGAGTAAAAAAACTTCCTGGGAATAGCCAGCTACCCCTTCTCTTCTCTGACTACCTACTGTCCTTTCAGCTTCCCACTTTCTATCCTTTTCGGATTTAAAAGGGCGATGGAAATGTTCTATGAACTAACTCATAATCGTCAGCTATCTCTGCTGCCTGCCTTACAAAATAAACCCTCTGTTCCTCCACATGAGTTCTCACTACTGAAGGGATTGAATCTGTAAATTCTCCCAAAAGAATTACTTCTCTAAGAGCTGTGTATGTTTTCTCTATTTTTAATGCCCATATCCAATGGTCAAAAGCACTTTGTTTTACTCTTTCAAACTCAATATAAGTTTGCCCAGGCTGTTTTCACATGTTCCTAAATGTCTGCTTGTATGCTTCAGGAACCAACTCACATGCACTCAAAATAGCCGTTTTTTTTAACCACAGCATAACTCACTGATACTTCTTCTGATAGCAAACCCACCGACTTTGACTGTAAAAATATTGTCCAGTTTTCCTGTAGCCATTTTAGACCATAAGGCTATAAGACATAGGAGCAGAAATTAGGCCATTCTGCCCATTGAGTCTGCTCCACCATTCAATCATGGCTGATAAGTTTCTCAACCCCATTCTCCCGCCTTCTCCCCGTAACCTTTGATCCCCTTACCAATCAAGAACCTATCTATCTCGGTCTTAAATACACTCAATGACCTGGCCTCCACAGCCTTCTGTGGCAATGAATTCCATAGATTCACCACTCTCTGGCTAAAGAAGTTTCTCCTCATCTCAGTTCTAAAAGGTCTTCCCTTTACTCTGAGGCTGTGCCCTCGGGTCCTAGTCTCTCCTACTAATGGAAACATCTTCCCCATGTCCACTCTATCCAGGCCTTTCAGTATTGTGTAAGTTTCAATCAGATCCCCCCTCATCCTTCTAAACTCCATCAAGTATAGACCCAGAGTCCTCAAATGTTCCTCATATGTCAAGCCTTTCATTCCTGGGATCGTTCTCGTGAACCTCCTCTGGACCCTCTCCAGGGCCAACACATCCTTCCTGAGATACAGGGCCCAAAATTGCTCACAATATTCTAAATGTGGTCTGACCAGAGCCTTATAAAGCCTCAGCAGCACATCCCTGCTTTTATATTCTAGTTCTCTCGATGCCAACATTGCATTTGCCTTCCTAACTACCAACTCAACCTGCAAGTTAATCTTAAGAGAATCCTGGACTAGGACTCCGAAGTCCCTTTGCACTCCAGATTTCTGAATTCTCTCCCCATTTAGAAAATAGTCTTTCTTCCTATCAAAGTGCATGACCTCACACTTCCCCACGTTGTATTCCATCTGCCACTTCTTTGCCCATTCTGCTTACCTGTCCAAATCCTTCTGCAGCCTCCCTGCCTCCTCAATACTACCTGTCCCTCCACCTATCTTTGTATCATCTGCAAACTTAGCCAGGATGCCCTCAGTTCTTTCATCTAGATCATTAATGTATAAAGTGAAAAGTTGTGGTCCCAACACTGACCCCTGCGGAACTCCACACGTCACCGGCCGCCATCCCCACTCTCTGCCTCCTGCCAGGCAGCCAATCTTCTATCCATGCTAGTGCCTTGCCTCTAACACCATGGGCTCTTATCTTACTGAGCAGCTTCCTGTGCGGCCTCCTGGAAGTCCAAGTAGATAACATCCATTGGCTCTCCTTTGTCTAACCTACTCGTTACCTCCTCAAAGAATTCGAACACATTTGTCAGGTATGACCTCCCCTTGATGAAACCATGCTGACTTTGCCCTATTTTACCATGCACTTCCAAGTATTCTGAAATCTCATCCTTAATAATGGACTCTAAAATCTTACCAACGACTGAGGTCAGGCTAATCGGCCTGTAATTTCTCATCTTTTGCCTCACTCCCTTCTTAAACTGGGGGGCTACATTAGCAATTTTCCATTCCTCTGGGACGCTCCCTGACTCGAGTGATTCCTGAAAGATCACCACTAAAGCCTCCACTATCTCTTCAGCTATCTCCTTCAGAACTCTGGGGTGTAATCCATCTGGTCCAGGTGATTTATCCACCTTCAGACCTTTCAGTTTTCCTAGCACCTTCTCCTTGGTAATGGCCACCATACTCACCTCTGCCCCCCGACTCTCTTGAACTTTGGGGATGTTACTCGTGTCTTCCACCGAGAAGACTAATGCAAAGTACCTATTCAGTTCCTCCGCCATTTCTTTGTTCCCCACTACTACTTCTCCAGCGTCATTTTCCAGCGGCCCAATGTCCACTTTTGCCTCTCTCTTACCCTTTATATACCTAAAAAACTCTTGCAATCTTCTTTTATATTACTGGCTAGTTTACCCTCATCTTCTCCCTCATTTCTTTTTTAGTTGTCCTCTGTTGGTCTTTGTAGGCTTCCCAATGCCCTGGTTTCCCACTGCTCTTCGCCGCATTGTATGCTTTCTCTTTAGCTTTTATGCTGTCCCTGACTTCCCTTGTCAGCCATGGTTGCCTCGTCCTCCCTTTAGCATGCTTCTTCCTAGGGATGAATT
Source organism: Cetorhinus maximus (assembly GCF_964194155.1). NCBI lineage: Eukaryota > Metazoa > Chordata > Chondrichthyes > Lamniformes > Cetorhinidae > Cetorhinus > Cetorhinus maximus. Next base: position 48,205,527 of record NC_135898.1, read on the forward strand.
TTTGCTATGTCCCCCAAATTACTCCCAGAAACTCCTGCCATTGCTGTTCCACTGTCTTTCCTGCTAGGCTCATCTCCCAGTCAATTCTGGCCAGCTCCTCTCTTATGCCTCTGTGCCTTTATTCAACTGTAATACCGTTATGTCTGATTCCAGCTTTTTCCTCTCAAATTTCAGGGTAAATTCTATCATATTATGGTTACTTCCTCCTAAGGGTTCCTTCACCTTAAGCTCCCTTATCAAATCTGCCTCATTACACATCACTAAATCTAGAATTGCCTGTTCCCTAGTGGGCTCCACCACAAGCTGCTCCAAAAAGCCATCTTGTAGACATTCCACAAATTCCTTTCCTTGGGATCCACTACCAACCTGATTTTCCCAGTCCATCTGCATATTGAAATCCCCCATGATCACTGTAACCTTGCCTTTCTTACACTCCTTTTCTATTTCCTGGTGTATCTTTTGGCCCACATCCTGACTATTGTTCGGAGGCTTGTACATAACTCCCATTATGTTTTTTTTACCTTTGTGGTTCCTCAACTCTACCCACACAGATTCTACATCATCTGACCCTACATCATTTCTTGCTATTGATTTAATTTCATTTCCTACTAACAAAGCAACCCCACCCTCTCTGCCAACCTGCCTATCTTTTCGATAGGATGTATGTCCTTAGATATTTAGCTCCCAGTCCTGATCCCCTTGCAGCCATGTCTCTGTAATGCCCACCACATCATACCTGCCAATTTCAATCTGCGCCACAAGCTCATTTACCTTATTTTGTACACTGCGTGCATTCAGATACAACACCTTCAGTCCTGTATTTCCCGTCCCCTTTCTCATTGTCGTCCCTTTATCTGATCTGCTTGAAGTTAGATTCCTAGCCCGTTCCAACACTCTGTCCTATTTTGTGTTCTGGAGACTTTAATAGCCTCTCCTGGGCTCTCCTTTCTTTTCAGTTTTTTCATAATTTTCCATGAAGTTGAATCCATCCCCCCACATGCTAACCTGCTGCTTTGTTTCCCATTAGTCATACTTCTTGGAGTTTTACCTTTCCCTCCCCCCCACCCCCACCCCACTTCCTAGTTTAAAGTCCTGTTGACCACCCTATTTACCCTTTTTGCTAGAACATTGGTCCCAGATCGGTTCAGGTGGAGACCGTCCCAACGGTACAGATCCCTCCTTTTCCAATACTGATGCCCGTGCCCCACGAAATGGAACCCCTCTTTCCTGCACCACTCCTTTAGCCACATGTTTACTTCCCTTATTCGCATGTCCCTATGCCAATTTGCACGTGGCTCGGGTAGTAATCCGGAGATTATAACCCTTGAGGACCTGTTCTTTAATTTAGTTCCTAGTTCCTGATAATCCCCAAACAGGTCCTCTTTCCTACTCTTACCTGTGTTATTTGTCCCGACATGGACCACAACAACTGGATCCTCCCCCTCCCTCTCCAATATCCTTTCAAGCCTGTCAGAGATGTCCCTGACCCTGGCACTGGGCAAGCAACATACCATGCAGGACTCTCGATCCTGCTTACAAAGGATGCTATCAATTCCCCTAATTATAAAATCCCCTACAACTACCACTTGTCTTTTTGCTCCCCCCTCTTGAATGGCCTCCTGTGCCACGGTGTCGTGGTCAGCTGGCTCATCCTCCCTACAGCCCTGTTCCTCATCCACACAGGGAGCAATTACCTCGTAGCTGTTTAACAAGGTCAAGAGCTGAGGCTCCCCTGCTCCTGAACACAGGATCCCTCTAACTGCCTCACTTGCAGTCACACCCTGCTGACCCTGATCACTGACCCAACTTGAGGTACTTAATCTACCGGGTGTGACTGCCTCCTGAAACAAAGCATCCAGGTAACTCTACCCCTCCCGGACGTGCTGCAGTGTCCGGAGCTTGGATTCCAGCACATCAATTCCGAGCTGGAGTTCCTCCAGCAACCAACACCTGTTGCAGATGTGGTCACTGTGGCTCGCAGTGGGATCTGCCAGCTCCCACATCATACAGCTACAGCACATCACCTGCCCAGCCACCTCTACTTAGTTAATTAAATGATTAATTAGCTTTGCAGTGTTTTTTTTTCAAATTTGGTGCAGATTTCCTACCAACCAATCAGGTCACAGATTTCCTTTGATGTCACTTTTTCAGTTTTGGCTTCAGTTACTCTGTGCCCCGAGGTCACCACTCCGGTGCTCCTCCCTCCGAGTCTGCTCCCTGGAGGCAAGGCCGCAAATCCCCAAGGTAAGCTAGATTTACAGTCACTGCTCTGGTGCTACTCCCTCCGAGTCTGCTCCCAGGATTTACTCACCAATCAGCTGCTTTTTCTTTAAAATACACTCTCAGAAGAGTGTCCCTCGCATTTATTTTATTTTATTTGTCTAGCTATCTTCTGAAATGAAATAAAGAATGCTTTAACATCTCTTTCCTCAAACTTTGGAAAAGCTTGTACAAATTTAAACACCTCACCACTGGGTTCTACTCTGGACATAAGTCTTTCCTCACTTCCTGGCATCTCTTTTTTAACTGCCAACATTTTAAATTGGAATTCTCTCTCATTCTCTTTTTCTCTTTCCTCCTTTTCTATCTTCACAATTTTTAACTCTCTTTCCTGCTTTCTCTCTCCTGCCTTTCTGCCTGTTCCTTTTGGAATGCCCTGTCTCTTTTCTTTTCTTCCAATTCAATTGTTTTCATTTGAAACTGAATTTGAGCCCATTCCAATGAGCCACCCCTTGGAGCACTCTGTCCCTCAGGTATTTCTTCCAATTTCAAATGTTGTGCTATCACTTCAATTATGTCTGATTTCCTAGCCCCTGCAGGTAACCCCAATTGTAATTTATCTGCCAACTCTATTAACTTACTCTTGCATACTTTTTGTAACCCAATCAGAGTTATTTCTTCTACTTCCAAAAAAGATTTAGCCATGGAGACAGCCATTTTTGCAGTCTTACCACTTGAAAAATATCTCACATGCACTCCTGAATTCAAAGCGCTTCTTGTGCTTGTAGCCTTAAGATTAATCAATTCAAAAAAAAGCAAGGACTTACAAATATATCCCGTATGAGCCCCCAATTATTATGACACAGCCGATGGTAAAAGCTGAGTTACACAAATCCCAGAGGGAATCTTGAAACAACTGCCACAACCCATTTTTGAAATTTGTATGCTTTGAGATACAGGCTTTGAATTCAGTAGTAATAAGACCACCAAGTCTCAAGAGGTTTTTTATAAAACTAAATTTAACAGTTATTAATACAAGGAAAATTGTAAGCACATACCTATGTCTGCCAAATTACTACTATAATAACAATAAAAATCCCCTAATTAATCTGACTCTCAGTTACACCCCCGCCCCCGCTCCCCATCATTAAGGCAATAGTAAAACTCATAGATTTAAAGAGACACTTGGCAGAGCACACCCCAGACAGTCACATTCAAAATGAGTTTCTTTCAGCTCTGGGTTTTTGCAGACAGAGTTGAGGTTTACAGGCTGGAGGATTCTCACACTTGATGGATCTTAAAATGCCTCTGCCTTACACACAATTTACTTTCTCCTCTATACATATCTTTCTCTTTGAATGTAAATTTTCCATTGTATTACTAGGTTTTTAATTAGATCTCTTCTAACAATAACATCCTTTGATTCCACCAATTTTATTAGTAAGCTGTAAAAAATAAACACATTGTTTGGTGTCTCCTAGCTAGGTGCAAGATTTCTCGGTCTCCGACTTACCCCACATGAATTCCAACTGAAGTTCCATCCCTCATGTTTCGAATCCACCCAGGATTACAGGTATCTCTGGGATATACTTCGCTCCTCTGACTGTTGTTATCGCTGCATCCTGAGATCCACACTCAGTGCCATGCACCACCATATGAACACACTTGATCTCTCCCTCCATCAGCACCAACTCACCCGATCTCAAAGCTGCCCTTGTCCCCAGTTTCATTTTATTCTTCATCTCATCCAACACCTTAACAAGAAACTTTGTCACTTCCTTTTAGATGCTAAGGAACACAAGCTCCAACAACTCATTGATACCAACACCCATTCAGGACACTCCACTCCTTCCCATCACTCTGACATCATCCCATCTTCTAATCCCAGTTCTTGCCATGTATTCACTATACCCTCTGACTTTCCCCTCTCTGATGCTGAGCATTCAGCACTCGGCAAAGGGCTCAGTTTCATACCCTTATGTCCTCACCTCAATGAATTCTGGGCTCAGTACGATGCTGAAATCTTCTTCTGCCACCTTTGCCTCCGTGCTAATTTCTTTGGGCAGGAGTCCTCCCCGTGTTCAATGGATCCTTTCACCCGCCTCCAGTATTCTTCCTCCACCTGGACCCCTCCCTCTGGCCTTTTACCTGCTCTTGATCTTTTCATTGAGAACTGCCGGCATGTCATCAGACATCTCAATTTCTTTGCTCCACTCACCCACGCTAAGTGTCTCCTTCTGAACTTGCTGCACTCATTTCTCTCCGGTCCAACCCTGACTTTGTTATTAAACCTGCTGACAAGGGTGGTACTGTTGTTGTCTGGTGTACTGACCTCTACCTCACAGGGGCTGAGCGCAAACTTTCAGACACATCCTCCTACCTCCCCCAGACCATGACCCCACCACTGAACATTAAACCATTGTTTCCAGGACTGTCACTGACCTCATCTCCTCTGGAGATCTTCCCTCCATAGTTTCAAACCTCATAGTCTCCCAACCCCTGACAGCCCACTTCTACCTCCTCCCCAAAATCCACAAACAGGACTGTCCTGGTAGACCGATCATGTCAGCCTCTTCCTGCCCCACAGAACTAATTTCTTCCTACATTGACTCCGTTCTCTCTCCCCTTGTCCAGTCTCTTCCTACATACATCCGCAATTCCTTTGATGCCCTATGGCATATCAACAATTTCCAGTTCTCTGGCCCTAACTGCTTCCTCTTCACCATGGACATCCAATTACTCTACACCTCCATCGCCCACCAGGATGGCTCCCCACTTCTTCCTTGAACAGAGACCCCAACAATTCCCATCCACCACCACTCTCCTCCGTATGGCTGAACTTGTTCTTTCACTGAACAATTTCTCCTTAAACTCGTCTCACTTCCTCCAAATAAAAGGTGTGACTATGGGTACCCACAAGGGCCCCAGTTATGCCTGTCTCTTTATGGGGTATGTGGAACATTCCTTGTTCCAGTCCTACTCATGCCCCCTCCCCCCCACACCCCCAACCCCCCCACCCCACAACTCTTTTCTTGGTACATCAATGACTGTTTCAGTGCTGCTTCATGCCCTCATTTAGACCTGGAAAAATTAATCAATTTTGCATCCAATTTCCACCCATCCATCACCTTCATATAGTCCACCTCTGACACTTCCCTTCCCTTCCTTGACCTCTCTGTCTCAATTTCTGGTGATGGACAGTCCACCAATATCCACTACAAGCCAACCAAATCCCACAGCTACCTTGACTACAGCTCCTTACACCTTGCTGCTTGTAAGGACTCCATCCCATTCTCTCAGTTTCTTCGCCTCCATCGCATCTGTTCCGATGATGCCACTTTCCAAAATGGTGTTTCTGACATGTCTTCCTCCTTCCTTAAATGAGGTTTCCCACCTACCGTGGTTGACAGGGCCCCCAACCATGCCTGACCCATTTCCCGTGCCTCTGCCCTCACACCTTCCTCTCCCTCCCAGAACCATGCTAGGGTCCCCCTTGTCCTCACTTTTCGCCCCACCAGCCTTCGCATTCAAAGGATCATCCTCCGCTATTTCATCCAACTCCAGCATGATGCCACCACCAAACACACCTTCCCCTCACCCCTCCACCAGCATTCCATAGGGACCATTTCCTTCAGGACACCCTGATCCATTCCTCCAACCCCCCTCCCATGGCACCTTCCCATGCAATCACAGAAGGTGCAATGCCTGCCCCTTTACCTTCTCCCTCCTCACCATCTAAGGGCCCAAACATTCCTTTCAGGTGAAGCAGCATTTCACTTACACCTTCTTCAATTTGGTCTACTGTATTCGCTGCTCCCAATGGGGTACCTTCTACAATGGCAAGATCAAAAGCAGACTGGGTGACCACTTTGTGGAGCACCTTCGGTCTGTCCGCAAGCATGACCCAGATCTTCCTGTCGCTTGCCATTTCAGCACTATCACTGGCCTACTATCCAGCTTCACCTGCTCCAGCCACCTTAAACAGTATAAATTACATCACATCTTTACTTCGCTTTAGCGCTGAAGAAGAATCATACGCACTTGAAATGTTAAATCTGTTTTTTTTTCTGTCCACAGATGTTGTTAGGCCTGCTGAGTGCTTCCAGCATTTTCTGGAGCCAAACAGAGCCTGGCAGAGAAAAACAGAGCCAAACAGACACAAACAGAGACTGGCAGAGACAAACAGAGACTGGCAGAGACAAACAGAGACTGGCAGAGACAAACAGAGACTGGCAGAGACAAACAGAGCCAAACAGAGACAAACAGAGCCAAACAGAGACTGGCAGAGACAAACAGAGCCAAGCAGAACTAGGCAGAGCCAAACCAAGCCCGGCATTGGCCTGACAAAGCCTGACAGAGCCAAACAGAGACAACAGAGCCTGGCAGAGGCAGAGTCAAATAGAACCATACAGATCCTGGCAGTGCCAAGCAAAGCCAAACAAAGCCAAAGAGAGCTAAACAAAGCTAAACAGAGCCTGCAAGAGCCTGGCAGAGCCAAACAGTGCCAAGCAGAGCCAAAAAGAGCCAAACAGAGCCAAACAGAGCCAAAGAGAGACAAACAGGGCCACACCAAGCCAAACAGAGACTGGCAGAGCCAAACAGAGTCTGGCAGAGACAGACAGAGCCAAGCAGAGCCTGGCAGAGCCAAACAGAGCCTGACAGATCCAAATAGAGCCAAATAGAGCATGGAAGAGCCAAACAGAGCCAAAAGTGCATGGCATAGCCAAACAGAACTAAAAAGAGCTTGGTAGAGCCAAACAGAGCCAAACAGAGCCTGGCAGAGCCAAACAGAGCCAAACAGAGCCTGGCAGAGCCAACCAGAGCCATACAGAGCCAAACGGAGCCCGGAAGAGGCAAAAATGAGCCTGGAAGAGCCAAACAGAGCCAATCTGTAAAACAGAGCCAAACACAGCCAAATGGAGCCACAGAGAGACAAACAGGGCCACACCAAGCCAGACAGAGACTGGCAGAGCCAAACAGAGTCTGGCAAAGACATACAGAGTCAAGCAGAGCCTGGCATAGCCAAACAGAGCCTGACAGATCCAAATAGAGCCAAATAGAGCATGGAAGAGCCAAACAGAGCCAAAAGTGCATGGCATAGTCAAACAGAGCTAAAAAGAGCCTGGCAGAGCCAAACAGAGCCTGGAAGAGCCAAAGATGAGCCTGGCAGAGCCAAACAGAGCCAAAGAAAGTCTGACAGAGCCTAACAGAGCCAAACAGACCCAAACAGAGCCTGTCAGAGACATAAAGAGCCTGGCAGAGCCAAACAGAGCCAAACAGAACCAAAAAGAGTCAAACAGAGCCTGGCAGAGACAAACAGAGCTAGAAACAGCCAGTCAGAGCCAAACAGAGCCAAACAGAGCAACACAGAGCCTGGCATGGTCAAACAGAGCCAAACAGAACAATCAGAGCCATACAGAGCCAAGCAGAGCCAAACAGAGCCTGGCAGAGCCACACAGCACCAAAAAGAGCCTGGCAGAGCCAACAAGAGTGAAACAGAGCCTAATAGATCCTAGCATAGCCAATCAGAGCCTTGCAGAGTAAAGCAGAACCAAACGGAGCCAAACAGAGCCAAACAGACACCGGCAGAGACAAACAGAGCCAAAAAGAGCTTGGCAGAGCTAAACAGAGCCAAACAGTGCCTGGCAGATGCAAAGAGAGACAATCTATGCAAAACAGAGCCTGGCAGAGCCAAACAGCGCCAAAAAGAGCCAAACAGAGCCTGGCAGAGTGAAACAGATCCTGGCAGAGCCAAACAGTGCTTGACAGAGCCAAAGAGAATCAAATATAGCCACACATAGCCTGGCATAGCCAAACAGAGCCTATCATAGCCAAGCAGAACCAAACAGAGCCTGGCAGGGCCAAAAAGAGCCAAAAAGGGCCAAAGAGAGCCAAACAGAGCCTGGCAGAGCCAAACAGAGCCTATCATAGCCAGGCAGAGCCAAACAGAGCCCAGCAGGGCCAAAAAGAGCCAAAAAGGGCCAAAGAGAGCCACACAAAGCCTGGCAGAGCCAAACAGAGCCTGGAAGAGCCAAACTGAGCCTGGAAGAGCCAAACAGAACCTGACAGAGCCAAACAGTGCCTGACAGAGCCAAGCAGAGCCAAACAGAGCATGGCAGAGTGAAACAGACCCCGGCAGAGCCAAACAGTGCCTGACAAATCCAAAGAGAGCCAAACAGAGCCTGGCAGAGCCAACCAGAGCATAACAGAGCCGAATAGAGCCAAACAGAGCCTAGCATACACAAACAGAGCCAAACAGAGCCAGACTGAGCCAAACAGAGTCAAACAGAGCCTGGCCGAGCAATGCAGTGACAAACAGAGCCTGTCAGATCCAAACAGAGCCAAACAGTGCTGGCAGGGCCAAATCAGAGCCAAACTGAGCCTGGTAGAGCCAAACAGAGCCAAAAAGATCATGGATGTGCCAGACAGAGCCAAAAGTGCATGGCATAGCCAAACAGGGCTAAACAGAGCCTGGTAGAGCCTGGTAGAGCCAAACAGAGCCAAACAGGGCCAACCAGAGCCAAACAAAGCCTGGCAGAGCCAAGCAAAGCCAAACAGAGCCTGGCAGATACAAAAAGAGCCAAAAAGAGCTAAACAGAACAATCAGAGCCATGCATAGCCGATCTGAGCCTGGCAGAGCAAAATAGAACCAAACAGATCCAAACAGAGGCAAACAGACACTGGCAGAGACAAACAGAGCCAAACAGTGCCTGGCAGAGGCAAATAGAGACAAACTATGCCAAACAGAGCCTGGTAGAGTCACACAGAGCCAAACAGAGCCTAGCATACACAAACAGAGACATACAGAGCCTTGCTGAGACAAACAGAGCCAAACAGAGCCAGACTGAGCTGAACAGAGACAAACAGAGTTAAAGAGATCCTAACAGAGCCAAACATTGCCGGCAGAGACAAACAGATCCAAACAGAGCCAAACTAAACCAAACAGAACTAACAAAGCCTGGCAGAGCCAAACATAGCCAAATAGAGGCAAGCAGAGCCAAACAAAGACTGGCAGAGCCAAGCAGAGCTGAACAGAGCATGGCAGAGTGAAACAGATGCTGGCAGAGACAAACAGTGCTTGACAGAGCCATGCAGAGCCATACAGAGCCTGGCAGAGCCAAACACAGCCATAAAGAGCATGGCAGAGCGATACTGATCCTGACAGAGCCAAACAGTGCCTCACACAGCCAAAGGGGGCCACACAGAGCTAAGTAGAGTCTGGCAGAGCCAAACGGATCCTGGCAGACCCAAACTGAGCCTGGCAGAGCCAAACAGAGCCAAACAAAGCCTGGCAGATCCAAACAGAGCCTAACAGAGCCAAACACAGCCAATCAGAGCCAGACCGAACCAAACAGTGCAACACAGTGCCAGGCATGGTCAAAGAGAGGCAAACAGAACAAGCCGAGCCTTACAGAGTCAAGCAGAGCCAACAAGAGCGAAACAGAGCCGAACAGACACTGGCATAGCAAATCAGAGCCTGGCAGAGTAAAACAGAACCAAACGGATCCAAACAGAGCCAAACAGACACTGACAGAGACAAACAGAGCCAAAAAAGGGCCTGGCAGAGCTAAACAGAGCCAAACAGTGCCTGGCAGAGGCAAATAGAGACAAACTATGTGAAACAGAGCCTGGCAGAGCCAAAAAGAGCCTAGCATACACAAACAGAGCCAAACAGAGACTGGCTAAGCCGAACAGGGCCAAACAGAGCCAAAAAAGGGCCTGGCAGAGCTAAACAGAGCCAAACAGTGCCTGGCAGAGGCAAATAGAGACAAACTATGTGAAACAGAGCCTGGCAGAGCCAAAAAGAGCCTAGCATACACAAACAGAGCCAAACAGAGCCTGGCTAAGCCGAACAGGGCCAAACAGAGCCAAACTAAGCCAAACAGAGCAAAACAAAGCCAGAGCCTGGCAGACCAAACAGATTATAACAAAGCCTGGCAGAGCCAAACAGAGCGAAATAGAGGCAAGCAGAGCCAAACAGAGACTGGCAGAGCCAAACAGATCTGAACAGAGCGTGGCAGAGTGAATCAGATCCTGGCAGAGCCAAACAGTGCCTGACAGAGCCAAGCAGAGCCATACGGAGACTGGCAGAGCCAAACAGAAGCATGGCAGAGCAAAACAGATACTAGCAGAGTCAAACAGTGCCTGACAGAGCCAAATATATCCAAACATAGCCTGCAGAGCCAAACAGCGCCTAACAGAGCAAAGGAGAGCCAAACAGAGCCTGGCAGGGCCAAAAAGAGCCAAAAAGGGCCAAAGAGAACCAAACAGAACCAAGCTGAGCCTGGCACTGCCTAAATGAGCCAACACAGCCAACCAGAGCCAAATAGAGCCAAACAGAGCAACGTCGAGCCTGGCATTGTCAAACAGAACCAAACAGAACAAGCAGAGCCAAACGGAGCCTGGCAGAGACAAACAGAGCCTAACAGAGGCAAAAACAGCCAATCAGACCCAAACAGAGCCAAACAGAGCAACACAGAGCCTGGCATGGTCAAACAGAGCCAAACAGTGCCAAACAGAACAATCAGAGCCACACAGACCCTAGCAGAGCCAAACAGAGCCTGGCAGAGCCAAACAGCGCCAAAAAGAGCCTGGCAGAGCCAACAAGAGGGAAACAGAGTCTAACAGACCCTGGCATAGCCAAACAAAGCCTGGCAGAGCCAAACAGAGCCAAACACAGCCAATCAGAACTAAATAGAGCCAAACAGAGCAACACAGTGCCAGGCATGGTCAAACAGAGCCAAACAGAACAACCAGGGACATACAGAGCCAAGCAGAGCCAAACAGAGCCTGGCAGAGCCAAACAGCACCAAATAGAGCCTAGCAGATCCAACAAGAGCGAAACACAGCCTAACAGACGCTGGCATAGCCAATCAGAGCCTGGCAGAGCAAAACGGAACCAAACGGAGCCTAATAGAGCCAAACAGACACTGACAGAGACAAACAGAGCCAAAAAGAGCCTGGTAGAGCTAAACAGAGCCAAACAGTGCCTGGCAGAGCCAAAGAGAGACAAACTATGCCGAACAGAGCCTGGCAGAGCCAAACAGTGCCAAAAAGAGCCAAACAGAGCCTGGAAAAGTGAAACAGATTCTGGAAGAGCCAAAAGTGCCTGACAGAGCCAAAGAGAGCCGCATATAGCCACACATAGCCTGCCGGTGCCAAACAGAGCCTATCATAGCCAAGCACAGCCAAACAGAGCCTGGCAGGGCCAAAAAGGGCCAAAGAGAGTCAAACAGAGACTGGCAGAGCCAAATGGATCCTGTCAGAGCCTAACTAAGACTGGCAGACCCAAACATAGCCTAACAGAGCCAAACACAGCCAATCAGAGCCAAATAGAGCCAAACAGAGCAACACAGAGCTAGGTATGGTCAAACAAAGCTGAAGAGAACAACCAGAGCCATTTAGAGCCAAGCAGTGCCAAACCGAGCCTGGCAGAGCCAAACTGGGCCAAAAAGAGCCTGGCAGAGCCAACTAAAGCAAAACAGAGCCTAACAGACCCTGGCATAGCCAATCAGAGCCTTGCACAGCAAAACAGAACCAAATGGAGCCAAACAGAGCCAAACAGACACTGGCAGAGACAGAGCCAAAAAGAGCCTGGCAGAGCCAAACAGAGACAAACTATGCCAAACAGAGCCTGGCAGAGCCAAACTGAGCCAAATAGAGCCTGGCATACACAAACAGAGCCAAACAGAGCCAGACTAAGTCAAACAGAGTCAAACAGAGCCAAACAGAGCCTGACAGATCCAAGCAGAGCCAAACAGTGCCTGGCAGGGCCAAAACAGAACCGCACAGAGCCTGGCAGAGCCAAACAGAGCCAAAAAGATCATGGAAGTGCCAAACAGAGCCAAAAGTGCATGGCATAGCCAAATGGAGCTAAAAAGAGCCTGGCAGAGCCAAGCAAAGCCAAACAGAGTCTGCAGACACAAAAAGAACCAAACAGAGCCTGGGAGAGACAAACAGATCCAAACAGAGCCAAACTAAGCCAAACAGAGCCAAACAGAGACTGGCAGACCAAACAGATCATAAAAAAGCCTGGCAGGGCCAAACAGAGCCAAACAGAGGCAAACAGAGACCGGCAGAGCCAAACAGAGCCAAATAGAGCATGGCAGAGCGATACAGATCCTGGCAGAGCCAAACAGTGCCTGTCAGTGCCAAACAGAGCCAAGCAGAGCGGAACAGAACCTGACAGAGCCAAACAGTGCCTGACAGAGCCAAGCAGAGGCAAACAGAGCCAAACAGAGCATGGCAGCGCGAGACAGATCCCGGCAGAGCCAAACAGTGACTGACAGTTCCACAGAGAGCCAACCAGAGCATAACAGAGCCAACTAGAGCATAACAGAGCTGAACAGAGCCAAACAGAGCCAAACGGCGCCTAACAGAGCCAAAGAGAGCCAAACATAGCCAAACATAGACTGGCAGAGACAAAACAGAGCCAAACAAAGCCTGGCAGAGCCTAACATAGCCAAACAGACCCAAACAGAGCCTGTCAGAGACATAAACAGCCTGGCAGAGCCAAACAGAGCCAAACGGAGCCTGGAAGAGCCAAAATGAGCCTGGCAGAGCCAAACAGAGCCAAACAAAGTCTGGCAGAGCGTAACAGAGCCAAACAGACCCAAACAGAGCCTGTCGGGGACATAAACAGCCTGGCAGAGCCAAATAGAGCCAAACAGAGCCTTGTAGAGCCAACCAGATCCAAACAGTGCCAAACAGAGCCAAACAGATCCACACAGCTCCAATCAGAGCCAATCAGAGCCAAACAGAGCCAAACAGAGAAACACAGAGCCTGGCATGTTCAAACAGAGCCAACAGAGCCAAACAGAACAATCAGAGCCATGCATAGCCAATTTGAGTCTGGCAGAGCAAAACAGAACCAAACGGATCCAAACAGAGCCAAACAGACACTGGCAGAGACAAACAGAGCCAAAAAGGGCCTAGCAGAGCTAAACAGAGCCATACAGAGCCTAGCATACACAAACAGAGCAAGACAGAGCCAGACTGAGCCAAACGGAGCCAGACTTAGCCGAACAGAGCTGAACAGAGCAAAACAGATCCTAACAGAGCCAAACTAAGCCAAACAGATCATTACAAAGCTTGGCAGAGCCAAAAAGAGCCAAATAGAGGCAAGCAGATCCAAACAAAGACTGGCAGAGCCAAACAGAGCCGAACAGAGCATGGCAGAGTGAAACAGATGCTGGCAGAGACAAACAGTGCCTGACAGAGCCAAACAGAGCCTGGCAGAGCCTAACAGAGCTAAACAGAGCCTAGCATACACAAACAGAGCGAAACAGAGCCTGGCAAAGCTAAACAGAGGCAAACAGAGCCCGACTGAGCAAAACAGAACCAATCAGAGGTAAACAGAGCCTGGCAGAGCCAAGCAGTGCCTGGCAGAGCCACATAGAAACAAACGATGCCAAACAGAGCCTGACAGAGCTAAACAGAGGCTAGCATACACAAACAGAGCCAAACAGAGCCTGGAAGAGCCAAACAGTGCCAAACAGAGCCAGACCAAGCCAAAGAGGGCCAAACAGAGCCAGACATTGCCTGGCAGAGCCAAATAGAGACAAACTATGCTAAACAGAGCAGATAGAGCCAAACGCAGCCACAGAGAGTCTGGCACAGCCAAACAGAGGCTACGAGTGCCAAACAGAGCCAAAGAGAGCCTGGCAGAACCAACCAGAGCCAAACAGAGTCACACAGTGCCAAACAGTGCCCGGTAGAACCATACAGAGCCTGGTAGAGCCAAACATTGCCAAGAAGAGCCAAACAGAGCCTGGCAGAGCCAAGCACAGTCTGACTTTGCCTGGCAGAGCCAAACAGAGCCTGGCAGACCAAACAGATCATAACAAAGCCTGGCTGAGCCAAACAGATCCAAATAGAGCCAAGCTGTGCCAAACAGAGACTGGCAGAGCGAAACAGAGCCGAACAGATCATGGCAGAGTGAAACAGATCCTGGCAGAGCCAAGCAATGACTGACAGAGCCAAGCCGAGCTATACAGAGTCTGGCAGAGCAAGTCAGATCCAAACACAGCATGGCAGAGAGAAACAGATCCTGGCAGAGCAAAACAGTGCCTGACAGAGCCAAACAGAGCCTGGCAGAGTCAAATGGATCACGACAGAGCCAGACTGAGCCTGGCAGAGCCAATCAAAGCCAAACAAGTCTGGTAGAGCCAAACAGAGCCTAACAGAGCCAAACATAACCATTAAGAGCCAAATAGAGCCAAACAGAGTAACACAGTGCCAGACATGGTCAAACAGAGGCAAACAGAACAACCGGAGCCATACAGAGTCAAGCAGAGCCAAACAGAGCCTGGCAGTGCCAAACAGCGCCAGAAAGAGCCTGGCAGAGCCAACAAGATTGAAACAGAGCAACAGAACCTGGCATAGCCAATCAGAGCCTGGTAGAGCAAAACAGAACAAACGGATCCAAACAGAGCTAAACAGACACTGACAGAGACAAACAGAGCCAAAAAGGGCCTGCTAGAGCTAGACAGAGCCAAACAGTGCCTGGCAGAGGCAAATAGAGACTGACTATGCCAAACAGAGCCTGGTAGAGACAAACAAAGCCGAGCATACACAAACAGAGCCAACAGAGCCTGGCTGAGCCGAACAGACAAACAGATCCTAACAGAGGCAAGCATTTCTGCCAGAGACAAATAGATCCAAACGGAGCCAAACAAAGCCAAACAGAGCCAAACAGAGCGAAATAGAGGCAAGCAGAGCCAAGCAGAGACTGGCAGAGCCAAACAGAGCCGAACAGAGCGTGGCAGAGTGAAACAAATCCTAGCAGAGCCAAACAGTGCCTGACAGAGCCAAATAGAGCCATACAGAGACTGCCAGAGACAAACAGAGCCAAACAGAGCATGGCAGAGCAAAACAGATACTGATAGAGCCAAACAGTACCTGACAGAGCCAAATATATCCATACATAGCCAAGCAGAGCCTAACAGAGCAAGAGAGAGCCACACAGAGCTGGCAGGGCCAAAAAGAGCCAAATAGGGCCAAAGAGAGCCA